>NC_088361.1:21365511-21375511 GCF_034508935.2 Berghia stephanieae | reverse complement strand
AACAAAGAAGGTAAGTAAACTAGATACGACAATTCTTTTCCTTAATTAAGTGGCAACTCATTTCTCGTCATTCTCACTCTAACTCTATCGACTAAGAAGAGTACACCACTCAAACATTTGTCAGTTCATATCTTTGCTTTTATGAGGTCTATTTTCATTTTGAAAAGTTCAAAGTGAACAACTAAATGACGCCGATTCAGTGGTGTATTTGGTCTATCTTCATGTGAATAAATATTTTATTATTGACTTTTCCAAAATTCCAATAGGTCATTCATTTGTATGATACACTATGTCGTGATCTATTTTTCCTTGATTTCAGCTGTCTCAGCTCTAAACTATACTTTTCTTTCTCAATAAATAATTCATTTTCTGTTTGCAATGTATTACAGAGATGTTGATTTACCACATGTAAAAATTTCAAAGTTGTATCTGAAGCTGTTTCTGAATTATACGTGATTATCCATTGGGATGCTGTGCTTTGGTCACATTTTTTCCTATTAAGCTATGTATAGAGATTTTCCACCACATAAACGGTCATAACTTTTTAACCAGTTGAGACAGAGCGATAATTTTTCACTCTAATTAATGTTTCACTCCCCTTTATTTTTCTACGCTAAATTAATACCCATGCCCATAGCCACTATTTTGAAAAATTCTTGCAAGTGCCTACTAAGAGGGTTGAACTTGAACCTGAACATGCTCCTTCTTCTTCTTCTACTAATAACTACAACTAGATAGGTACTACGCCTCTCCTGAATGATCGGAACCGTTTAAGAAACTAAATTACGGGTTCCACCGGCGCAGCTCTCTAGACTTCCAGTCCCACAGTGCCCAGTATGGGCGGGAGACCTTACCCCCGATGTTCCTTGAGCCTCGAGGTAGTTTCACTTTATAGTTGTTTTAGCTTTTGAACTGTGGATCTTTTGTCAAACGTTTTATTTTAATTTTTCAAATTTAGTAGCACTTTAAAGGTCTGCGTTAGGTATCGCTCTGCTGTACTGTACTGTAATTGTAAGAGCGTAAGAATAACATGGTAAAAGTACTGTAAAAGTATGCTGATGAAAATGATATTGACAATGAAATTATAATAAAAAGAAGAACAATAGAACTTATAAACAAATCAATAAAGAAGCTTTAAAAAAAATGAAATTTAAAAGAAGAAAAAACTGCCTCAAGAAGTGAAAAAAATTGTCCCTGTTGTTGAGATGTGAAGTGGACATAATCGTGTCTGTTAAGAATTAGAAGAAATGAAAGATGCCACTTTTTATTTTAAATGTAGATTGCACATTAGCAGAACACTAAAAAAAAAGTAAAGAAAGAAAATCCAATGTGGCAACTTGGTTGCTAGTGAAAAAAGTAAAATTACTCCGCTCAGCATTGCTGCTGGTGTGATGTCTAGTGTTAGTTAGGTGTCACTATATTAGAGTGATATCTTGTTACTTCATATTTTCATTTTAAAACCTGTAGAACAACTTGATTGATTTGTAAATTTCCTTATATGACCATTGTTTTAGTTTTCCGCAGCCATTATAATTCAATTTGAAATATTGAAAGGTACTGGAGAGGAGTCTTAGCGGGGTTTTTTTTTGTCTGTTAGTTTTAGTTATAGGTCATAGTGCAGGTCCAAGTGTTGGAAATGTACAAGGTTTTATTTTTTATTTTAAGGTTAGTTGAAGGAATACTTTCCTTAGCTCAAGGAACGTGCAGAAGACCTCCCTATTTACTACTTACTACTACTACCCAAGTACTAGTGCTAGACTACTTCTTCCGCCACCTCACTCCTAAACGGACTGACACCACAGGCAACTGATATTATTCTCTCTCTCTCTCTCTCTCTCTCTCTCTGAGTGTGTATCTGTCTGTCTATTTCTGCCCATCTCCCCTCTTTTTACTAATTAGTTTGTAGGTCTTTGGCAAATTCTCAAGAACAGCCAAGATATATGCGGCTGTGTGGCACTCACTTCCGGATTGGAAGGTCCTGGGGTCGAGCCTCGTCAAGGACTCACATTCTCTCACTGTACTCATGTGTATGATTTCCTATCCGCTAAGAGCGTTGTCTGTCAGAAGAAAAACATCGCCTAACGTTCTACTTGTTACGTGTTGCTGCTAGTCATGGATCCTTAGTAAAGTGCTTTGAGCATGTTTGGTGGATATTGCGGCTTATGAAAGCTCAATTCTTTTTTTAATATTTATATATATATATATATATATATAAAAAAGATGCAGGATGATGACGGGCATGCGCTACTTTATGATGTAGTATAAACCATTCCTAATATATGATTTTGCTAAATAGGCCTACACTCAAATTTTACGAGTGTATCTGGTGGCAAATATTAGACACTCGTTGCCACTGTGATTTTGATGAAACTTGGCTTATACACAGATACCTGAATTTTCCTAATACGGCTTCAAACATGCGATCTGAACTTCAATTTATAATGAAGTAATTTTTCGACAGCTTGATTGAATGTGACAAGATCCTTTTACTTAATACAATTCAATTTAGTGTGGTCTGTAGTTGTTTGCCTAATATTAGAATGCACAGAATTTGAATTTTTATTGACTTTAAATATTGAAAACAACATGCCTTTGGCTTTCCATTTGTGCCATTCCATTCAGCTTTTGACCTAGTCCCTGATTTGAGTACCACGTCACAAATTTAAGTTCTTCGAGAAAACTCTCGACTTACTTTCTTATTCTTCTAACGTACTGAACTGTAACACCTTTGTCTCAGTTGGAGAAAATATTGCAATTTTTAAACTTAATATTTAGGTATTTATGTTATGATCTTTTATATTATTCCGTGTTTTTCAGCTTCCATCATATCACCCTGAGGAAAGTTGGCTAATTTATGACTTTTGTGTCTATGAATGCAAGCAGGGCAAAAAGCAATTGACTTCAAGCAAAGGAGTTCGCCCTAACCAGAGGTAGGAGGTTGTTTTTGGACGGGGGCAGGAGGGTTTTTTTTACTTTTACATATTTAAAAAACATGAAAAGGTTATAATATTTCAGATAACTCGGAAGTAAATTATCACCATCAGCTTTTCTATCTTGATTGCCAAGACAATTTTAATAAAGCAATCAAACTGATTCTGAATTTTAAAACATCCAGAGGAAGAGGCAATGGGTGCCTATCTGCAGCTCATTTACAGTCTTCAGTGGGCGGGCTGCACGATGTAATGCAGCAAGACAATAGTTCATCTATTACCAGAACAGTTTTAAAAAGTGAAAGACTTGATTTGTTCAAAAAATCTGATTGCGCTGGATTAGTATTATTATTGAATGTCTTATTAAGATTTATTTTCAATTGCTCTATAATCTGCATGTTGAAATCCTTCACAATTGAGTTATGCAAGTGACAACGCTATTAATATTTTATCATACTATGTTGTGGATAATTTTATTATTTTGTAATAAAAAGTTTTTCTTACCATGCAGGACTCTGAAATTAATACTGGCTTCTGAGGGTTACAGGGGCTAATCACCCATGCGATAAATTGTAAGACTCATTCATTTTATACTTAATTTTCCATCGACATTTTGTCCCTACAGTTTTTCGCTGCCGAAAAATTTACACTTGACAGCAATTAATCGCAAATTCTATTTTAGTCGCAATTAGACTCAATTTTTTTTATAAATATGTATTATTTTTTCTTTTCTTGTTACTTTATATTTTCAGTACTTAATTGTCCCTCCCCCCTCCCACTATTGAGTGTAATATATAGTTCCATGTTGCTCCCTGTCTTTGTTATGGATTAAGATTGCTCATTTTTTTCCTGGTTCTTGCAGGGGTCTTTAGTTGGGATGCAGACAGTCAAATACAGTACCTTTCTTCTTGAGATGATTTTTTATACTGTAAATCATCTCTCTGTTATGTACTGTTATAGTTATAGGTTTTGAATATTATTGCATTATGTAAATGTTTTAGCAGGATCCTTTGCTTGTGTCTCGGTGAGACTTTGAGGTAATGTCAAAATTGGTACATCTTTGAGGTGCTCGTGAAATCTACTGTTCCCTATTGAATCAGTCACCATATCATCATCCTTTTTATAATGTTGTAAGCGCTATTAAGTCCTGTAAGACAATATAAGCAGATCTAGGTGGTGGTATTTTTTTGGGTCTTTTTTTTTTTTGTCTTTGTTTATTTTTTGTTCCAGATAAGGAATTTTAAGATTTGATGGTTGTCCATAGACTTTTTAAAATAAAATTTGACTTTGACTATGAGTACGGTGCAGTTATAAGTGCTTGATTTCTGAGGACTAATTATAAATGGTGACCACTCTATTGCGTTTTTGTATGCCATGAAAATGTTACAAAGACAATGAAGCGACATTTTTTGGGAATTCTGCAGTCATTCATTTAACCCTTGAATTTGATGAGCGCCTGTTGCATTTTAGTTCATTCAAGTATTTTAGAGTGACAAACACAACTCGTGCATTATGGGTTTATATGCAGATTTTTGTCTTTAAATTGTCAATAAAAAATAAAATGCTTTTTTTTGTTTTGTTAGCTGGCAGGTCTGAATTGAATGCTATTGCATACAATTTTGTACTTTTAATCTTTTTTCTTTTTACATTTAGCCATCCTCACTTTATCCGGAGAATCGCCTGCCCCTCGTGAATGAGACAGTGAAGGCTATGGCTAAAACAAAGGTGTCCACAACCCAACTTAGGCAATACATTCAATCAAGCCAAGGATAAAATGTATTGCCTAAAGATGTCGAAGATTTGCAGCGGAGATTGTTCAAGACTGATATTGACAGGACGGACGGTGAGACGGTACAAGGAATTACTGAGAGAGATAGAGGAGGAAGGAGGTGTAACAAAGTTCAGTGTGAATGAGGATGGTGGTTTTGAGTATTTGTTTTAAGTAACGGGAAGAATGAGGCGTGATTTGAGTGTTTTTTGTGATGTGTTTGTTATGGATGTAACATACAAGTAAATCGATATTTGTATCCACTTGTGAATATTATGTGCATAGATGATGAGGGTCATGGCGGGCGAAAGACTGGAAATCCATGACCAACCTGAAACTGACATTGTACCAGTATGACGTGTGACAAATACACAGGAAGGACTGTATCGAATTGTATCTTCAGTGACAAACAGGATCAATAGCTTGTTTCAAGTTATGGTAGAACATCAGTTTCTGCAAAGAATCTCCCAGTTGGAACAATTTTTGACTCTTGTCTCTGAAGATAAAGACTTTGACATTGTCGACATGACTGACTTAATACAGACAAATCCCCATTCTAACCCTCTTTCTGACTTTTCAGAGACACCAGACATTGTAAATGCACTACTGACCAGAGACCACAGACATTATAAATACACACTCTGCCCAGACAGAGACCACAGAAGTTATGGACACACAGACTGACCAGACAGAGACCGCAGACGTTATGGACACACAAACTGACCAGACAGAGAGACCACAGACGTTATGGACGCACAGACTGACCAGACAGGGACTCCAGATAACAGAGACATGCGACCATAAAGATGCCCTTGACACAACAGAGACAGTTAGACTGCGAAATTTTTCAAATGTGACTCTACACAGGAAATTTCATACAGAATTCCCTTAATACCTTTACTCATTGTCCATTCGTAAAATTTATTTTCATGTAATAAACCACCAAAAAAGTAAATTTTTAACGTGGGTGGGGGCTGTCACGTTACTGTAGAACGAGCTTAAGTCTCAATGGGATATTAGCTTTAGGCAACCACAAGTTGGTATTTTTCAAACCTGTTGCTATGCTATCTTGTAATGACAACGTCTCTCAGTCGCCAAACGTCACTAGCTATCCTTCACATAATGCAGGGTTGATTGTGTGAAGTACGTTTGGGGCCGGAAGATAGCAAGGCATAGTGCAGGCTACTGTACTGTGTCAGTCCGTGAACGGGTGACCAATTTATAGTACAGAGAAGGCAAATCTGTTCCTATATGTCCCAATAAAAATATAACACAGAGAAGGCCGAAACTGTGTTATACAGGTCGATACAGAATAAAACAAATATAACACAGGAGACCAAACACTGTGTTGTAGAATATCAAAATTTCAAAGGTGGTCGGTCAGTGACGAAATAAAAAGGGACATTATAAGTCGTAATATCACATCCCAATAAAAGAGTGTGATAGTAAAAAGGTGCCCGTTAACAATTGAGTCGGTCAAGTCTCTATCCAGATTCAAAAGGATAGTGCAAAGTCCTGTATGTAAAACAAATTTGAGAAGCATGGTTGTTCTCAATACTTGTTGGGTCGTGATCGGTATAGAGTGAAGTAGTGTTCATGATACACATCAGAGCAATGCTGTGTCAAGATTACAGAGGAGCAAGAAGACAAGATTTGTTTGTGTGTCTTTATATGTTACGGAATAGGTACATTTTGGTTGTCAAAACTTTCATTTTTATTTTGACATTTTCTTGATCTTTTACTTTTAAAATAAAATTATAATTTAATTTAATCAACAGACTTGTTTAATAATTTAAAGATATACTTTTGTGGGGACCTTTTGTAAAATCATTAGTCCGATTGTAGTTGTAATCTCTTTATATTCTAATGTCATAAAATCAGTGACACCACTGAATTCCTACCAGCACTTTTACTCACTGAGTCCCTACCACCAGCGCTATTACTCACCCAGTCCCTACCACCTGGGCGGGGTTCCTGACCTCCCATAGTGGGCAGGGGGGTTCATACTGTGTCTTCTTTCCCCTTATATCTGTTTTCCAACATGCTTTCTGTCTTTGTCTTGGAATGAGATTACTTGGTTTTGTCCTGGTCCTGGCTGAGAGGGAAGCAGTCGAATGTATAGTTAGTTTTGGGAGATGATATTTTTTTCATTGGAAATCATCTCTCTGTTATGTACTGTATTATGTTTTATTTACATATTATATTTGATTTGTTAACATTTGAGTGTATTCCTCTTAGTCGGGACCTGTGCTTGTGTCTGGATGAGACTTTTAGATGATCTTAAACTAAGTACTTTGATGGTGTGCTCTTGGTATCTACATCTGTTTCCCATTTGAACAAATTCCCCTTTGTCTTACCTTTTCTTGGGTGCTTTAATTGAATTCTATAACTTTTTACTATCCCATTTCTTCCTTTTTACTGGCGCTGATATGACCTTGATGTGTTGCAAGCACCGTAAAACCCTAAAAAACAAACAAACAAACAGTCCCTACCAGCAGCGCTTTTACTCATTGAGTCATAGAGCTTTTACTCACTGAGTCCCTACCACCAGTGCTATTACTGAGTTATAGAGCTTTTACTCACCGAGTCCCTACCACCAGCGCTATAACTCACCGAGTCCCTACCCAGCGCTTTTACCCTTCGAGTCCCTTCCACCAGCGCTTTTACTCACTGAGTCATAGAGCTTTTACTCACTGAGTCCCTACCACCAGTGCTTTTACTCTTCCGAGTCCCTACCACCAGCGCTTTTACTCACTGTCACTGTCCCTACCACCAGTGCTATTACCGAGTTATAGAGCTTTTACTCACTGAGTCCCTACCACCAGTGCTATAACTCACCGAGTCCCTACCACCAGCGCTTTTACTCACTGACACTGTCCCTACCACCAGTGCTATTACTGAGTTATAGAGCTTTTACTCACCGAGTCCCTACCACCAGCGCTATAACTCACCGAGTCCCTACCCAGCGCTTTTACTCTCCGAGTCCTTACCACCAGCGCTATAACTCACCGAGTCCCTACCACCAGCGCTTTTACTCACTGAGTCATAGAGCTTTTACTCACTGAGTCCCTACGACCAGCGCTATTACTCACTGAGTCCCTACCACCAGCGCTATTACAGAGTCATAGAGCTTTTACTCACTGAGCACCTACGACCAGCGTTATTACTCACCGAGTCCCTACCACCAGCGCTATTACTCAGCGAGTCATAGAGCTTTTACTCATCGAGTCCCTATGACCAGCGCTTTTATTCACTGAGTCCCTACCACCAGCGCTTTTACTCGTTGAATCCCTATCACCAGCACTTTTACTCGCCGAGTTCCTACCACATGGCTATTACTGAGTCCCTAACACCAGCGCTAATACTATTAGCCACCAAATCCCTACCACCAGGGGGACAATATAAGCTCAAATTAGACCCCAAAAATTCTTACAGTGATGCAGAAAAAAACAACGAACAGATCTCTTTCAAATTTACACAAAATGTTTCTTACAACAAGATGGATAGGTTTAGCAATAGTCTTGAAAATAAATTTTTCACAATTTTTTTTCGATTTCTTAGTGAAAATTTGGTGTGACTGACATGACAGGAAAAAAAAATTGATTTAAAAATTCATAAAACTGCTAAATTTTTGTTTAGCCCAAAACCCAACCATCATGATGCAAAACACATCATAAGAAAAATTCTGACCAAATTTGAAGACAATCTGATGGGAAACAATCCAGATGTGAATGTTAGAAAATCAGAGAATGACGCACAATGAAATTTTGAGAAAATGAAAAATTTGTCTTTAATTTGATAATAAAGCTAATTATGCAGACAAAGGCCAACATTCATCAAGTATAACCAATATGGAACAAGAAAACAGTAATATTTTATAAATTGATCAAATTCTGAAAAAAATTATAAACGATTCGCTAACCCATACCTCTAAGAAAAAAAATTGCGAAATAATTTAATATCTGCTGTTATTCACCAAAAAATTACTTTAGTGGTCAAATATGCTTTATAGTTCTAAAATTCTTTAATTATATCTCATGAACGAATAATGTAATGTATAATTTGATGCTAAACACCAAAAATAACTGAATTTAAAAAACAACTTTTTTAAGGGGCAACATAAGCTAAAATTAGACGTAAAACCCTAAAATTTCTAACATAGATGCACCAAAAACTAGCATATAAATTTCTTTCAAATTTAAACACAATGTTTCTTTCATAAATAGCTATATCATGAAAACTCTTGGAATAATTTTTTAGAATTTTTATTTGATTTCAACTGAAAATTTAGCGCGGATCGACAGGAACAAATGAATTTTAAAATTTATAAAATTGCTAAATTTTAATTTACCTCCAAACACTTACATCATGATGTTTTTTTTTGTTTGTTTGTTGCTTTAGGTCTCTTCCAACACAATTGAGGTTATATGAGAGACCGCTGAAACAAAAAAACAAGCAATCTAACAAAAATAGTACAAATGTCAATCAAAATCATAACCTAAAGATATCATAAGCTAAATTATAAATAACCAAGAACAAACAGGCAGAGGATTTACAGGAAAAAAAGTATCCCCTGTCAAAAATACAATCACAAACCAAAGAAGCAGGATAGGCTAGTAAAGAGAAGAAGAAACGACATCACTATCGGATCGTACACCCATGCGAACATCATAGGTATATGATTCAAGGGTGATGCTCCCATCCAACCACCTGCACATCATGATGTAAAACACATCATAGAGAAAAGATTCTGAATAAATTTGAAGATAATTTAAAGGAAAATGATTGAGGTAGGATTGCTAGAAAATCAGACAAATGCCATAAAACAGACATTTGAGAAAGCGCAAGCTTTTTCTATAATTTGACATAAAGTTAAAAGGCTGATTTTGCAGACAACTAAAAGAAATGATCCATCAAACTTTCAAAATATGACCGTAATAGGACAAGAAAACGAAAATTTTGTAGATTGATCTAAGTCTAAAAAAAATTATAATCGGTTCACTAACCCATACCCCTTAGATAAAAAAAAAATGCTGTAAAATTGATTTTTTTACGCCCAGAGATAAAATAATTTTGTGGTCAAATATGATGTCATACCTTATGAATTCATCATTATAATCACAAAACCTAATTATTTACTGTATACAATAGGTTATACAGATGATTTCTAGATATATTAAATGATTTTTCAAAATATGATATGGCACGCTATCCTCATTTTTCATTTTTTTATTCTACTTGAGAAACAAGTCGTATAAAATTAGATATCTAGTCAAGTTGAACTGCAAAATCAATTCTATTT
>NC_088361.1:21298011-21360511 GCF_034508935.2 Berghia stephanieae | reverse complement strand
TAGGTTTTTTTTCTGGACCCTTGTCAGTCTGGAGTCAGCAAATGGTTAGATGGATCTAATCCAGCAATTTGTACTCTACCATAGACTAGAGTCCTGGCTAAATGATAGCAAGCAATTTATGCTGTTAAGTTCCCTCTACAAGAAGAGGGAGGAAATTGTTTTTGTTTTGGAATGTTTAACAGCGCTTGCAACACTCTTAAGTCCTATAAGCGCCAGGGCTTTGTAATATTCAACAAAAGTCCTATCAAGAGCCAAGAAATGCCACAAAATCGTCTGATATAGCACAGAACAGCAAGATGGTAGTGATAGATCAGGGAGAAAAGGAGGGCCTACCAGTAGCACCCAACCAACTCCCGCAGACTAGTTTCGATAACCAGTTTAAGTACAGTCACTGGATGAAAATTAACCCAAGACCAATCATAAACATACGTATTGTAGTTAATTGTTCCATATTGCTCTAGGAAATTTAACCCACAAACTGTGAACTGTGAGGGCCAATTTCAAGTCGACCTAACGTACGACTGTTGTCAGGATATGACTGTCGGTTCCATCAAGAGATCAGTAACTGCGATGCGACTTGAGTTTCTGGAGAAGCTCAAGTCGCATCGCAGTCACTCTCACAGAAAGCGATGGAAACAGCAGTCATATCCTAACAGTTGCAATGCTTCCTACCCCTTCAGTCATAAGCACCAGGGTACTTGTTAGGTTATGAATGTTTAATGGGTACTGGCTCTTTAGGTCATAAGCGCCAGGGGAAAAAGTAGGTGAATAGTAACACAATTTACTAGAAATAGAAAGACGAAACCTGTGCAAGGCCTCACAAAAGCCCAGACTCCTGGTTGAATTTTTAATTCAGAAAAGTGAGTGGAGCAGGCACTTATGTTGGTAACAACAAGATATGAAGTGAGTAGAAAAGTACCAGAAGACAATAGAGAATAAAAAATTTTTTTTTTTTTTTTTTTTTTTTTCGCGGCGGTGGTGGGGTTTGAACCTGCGACCTTATTGGTACGACAACTCCGCCTGGCAGGTGAGAGCGTGGCTCTACCGTGTGAGCTATCCACGAACACAAAAATATTCGTTTCAAACCCAAAGTCATTTCTAGATCCCTCTCTCACACCACTTCTTGAGATCGCCGATTCGTTCGCCACCATCGCAAAGTAATTTTGACCAGCAGTTAAGCTTAATAGCCAATATTCTCATCACAAACATATAACATAGAAACGATTGAGACATTGAGTATGCTCCGGTGTATGGGTGAATTTTTAATTCAGAAAAGTGAGTGGAGCAGGCACTTATGTTGGTAACAACAAGATATGAAGTGAGTAGAAAAGTGCCAGAAGACAATAGAGAATAACTCCAGGCGGAGTTGTCGTACCAATAAGGTCGCAGGTTCAAACCCCACCACCGCCGCGAAAAAAAAAAATTTTTATTCTCTATTGTCTTCTGGCACTTTTCTATAGACTCCTGGTTATAACTCTGTTGGGAGTCTACCAAAGTAATATAGCCAGCAGTCAATTAAATGCAAAGGAAGTTGATTAAGCTGAAAATACAACATACACTAACAGTAAATCCACTTACACTCCTCTTAATATTAAGATACAGAAGGGTATAAATGAGAACACCAATGTAAGTTTCCTCTTCAGCATAAGCATTCTCTATTGCATAATGCAGTCACAAGACAATGTGCATGAAAAGAAAACAAAAATAACTCAAAAATATATTTTATAAATTTAATGACATCAAAACATTTGAAACAGATAAAAAACATGTCAAAGTCCACATCAACTACATGATGGGGAAAATCAAACCAAAGTAAAAAAAATAATCCTACTGAAAATTAAAAATGATACAATATCAAACGTGTGGTACTTGCAAAAAATACGGGACTTCTCAAACAAAACCCCTGAACATCCCCCCCCCCCCCCCCCCCACCCATAAAAAAAAAATGTTAAGCAGAAAACATGACTACACATCCAAACCACTTTTTAAAATAGAAAAGAGCCAAAAAATCCCTGCCTTCATGCAAATAAGGAGAAAAGCAGTTCCATTGCCAGTAAGCTGAATTAAAACTGGGGTGTATCAAAAGCTCAGCTTAAAGTTAAATAAGCAACAAAAAAATGTATGAATTCTAAGTCCAACAGTAAATAGACAATTTATGAAAGATGCGAAACTTTAGGGAATAAAAACTGATTGAAAAAAAAATACTATGCTAAATACCCCCCCCCCCCCCCCCCCCCCAAAAAAAAAAAAAAAAAAAAAAAAAAACTCTAGAAAACAAAACTGATGGATTAATTAAATTTAAAAGAATAGCCTGGTGTCAACAGCAATTAAAAAAAGGGAACGTAATTCAAAACCCAAAATTTTCGTGCTGATAAATTCACGTGTTGTTGAGGATAGCTAACTCTCAACATGCGCATGTGAGACTTTGGGTGTCGAATAACCTGGTGAAAAGATACACCTGAGTTTCGGGTGTCGAATAGCAATCCATTAAAAAAAAAGACCTGTCAATCCACAGAGAGGGACATAATCACAAGATTTAAGTATGTAGTCAGACAGGTAGGCATTAAATGTATGAAATATGACAAAAATACCCAAAGGAAAACTTAAGCCAACCAAAACTGATTGAATAATTAAATGGTCTGGTGTAAACAGCCATTAAAAAAAACACCATACAGGACACAAAGCATAAGACTCATAAAAACAATGGATATGGAAAAGGGAATAAAAAATTATATAAACACAGTAAATCTAATCTTCATCAGATTCTGGATCCTCTGTAACAGAAGTTGATAGGAGCCAACTATCATACTGTGCCCTGACATCATTACTGACACCAAGACTGTCCAATAAATTGCAAACGTCCGTCTTCTTTTCTTCTTTCACACAAGAAATATCTCCAATCACCTCAGGGACAAAGTCAACCCAACGCTTCCCCTTCTTCAGAATCGAATGTTCACAAAATGGTCCCTCATACACTGACTTAAAGCCAACTTTATCATTGTTAAATTGTAACACCCTGGCATCACTCACTCTGAAGCCCTTTTGAGTCTTTAAAAACGACGCCACTTCTTTTTTATAGTCCTTCACAAACCAATCCTTTCCATACTGAAAAACAGTGCCATGTCTTTTTAAGATGTCAATGTATTCGGATGGCAGCAAAATAAGAGCTTTTTTCCTGATGTCCTGCTCAATACGTCCGAATACCCTGTCAGCTGGCAGATAACTGTGGCCACGAATTGGAAAAAAATATTGAACAGAACTATTTGGAATATGTCGTTTCCTGAATGAGTGCAGCATCGACACCATACTGAAATTTTTGTTTTGTCCAAAACACGAGTCAGAAAATAATCTGACTTTCCTGCCCTGAAAGCTTTCACCGAAACCAGTTAAAGCATGCTCAACTGCGGATGCAATGACATTTGAGTCTTTTTTATTCTGTGTCTCCATCCACGTATAAAGGAAAACATTCCTTAATGGAACAGACTGTCCTCGTCCTTCATGACGCACGACAGCAAAAACATACATATATAGCTGACGTGAATAATACGCCTGTCCAATCGAAGTTTTAGGGAGAACAAGGTTCTCCATTACATCAAAACATAGTGTTAATGAATCGTCAACGTTGTCCATTAAGTCATAAAATTTCCTGGCACGTCGCCTATGAAGCAAAAAAGCGACTGCCTTTGCTCGCTTTTGTGCTTCAGGTAAATCTTGGCGCAACTGAATCCGGAATCGCAGACAATCACTGCATATATCCTTGGCCGGGTGCCCAAAAGCCAGATTGAATCGATGCAAAAATATTGAATAATATAAGGCATAGGAAGCCTGTCGATGATTCTGCTCATTAAAGAGTTGGCGCATCTTGGCAACATTCATGTCACTGGGTAGATACTTCCGTCCAGGAGCTCCACGACGTGCATAATGGCTGGCTCTGCACGTGAATGTTTCAATATGAGAAACGATTGACTCTTTAAACTCAACCATCTCTGGGTTTGTCTGCTGCCACCGCGACGCTCTTTTCTCGGTGCGCCTTCCTTAAGGAAATTATTTGCAAGACGACTGAGACGATCCTTCTTGACATCTGTAAGGATATAAAAAATAGAGGAAAGATGTTACATTGAGATAAAGGGGTATATGAAGAAAGTATCAAGCAAGAGAAATTATAATGTTATAGATGCCTACACACACAAGCTTCAATCCCCCACAACTTTTCCTTAGACACGAATAATAAAATCAAAATTCAAAACAGAAAAAGCATTTTTAAAATCTAGCTTGTGAGAACAAAAAAAAGTAAACAATAAAAAAAAAGACAATAACAAACGACTAAAACCACAGATAGGTAGTAAACCAATGAACTATGAGATGATGGATTGCGCCACGGGGCTGCAGAAACTTAAGTGAAAATTAAATTAGGTACTCATTTACTGTAAAGACACCCCCCCCCCCCCCAAGCAGCCTCCTTAAGCTGTATGCCAATTGTGAAGGGAATTTTAATTAAGTTAAGGATAAGCTATTGTGTCCCCTCAAATCTTCATGCAATATGGCACACATGCTACCTTCCTTAAATGTGTGTATCTTTATACTTTATTATGAAAAAAAATGGCGACTTTTAGAAAAATAAACAATTTTTGACTTCACAATGACCTCTCAAAAGCTTTTTTAATAGCTTTGTCAATGCTCTTTAATCATAGAGCTGTGAGCGCTTATTTCATTCTGACTACAATCTCAACGTTAGTCACAATACGACTGTAGTTTCCATCGCTTTCTGCATAGTGTTGCGGTCTCTGATCGTCGCTCCACGATTTTATTTCTGGTTGTCTCTCCTCGACATCATTTCTTTAATTTATTAGCAAAACGTGCTGTTTAATTTTTGTCCGCAATTTGTAACAAATTTTTAACAAGTAATCCTAAATTTGTTACCAGTTATTACCTTGAAAACTGTAGCATCATGAAAACATTAAGACTATTACTATTAGCACTTCATTTTTGTTAACAAAATCTTTATCTACTACTATTACTATTATGAACATGATTCTTCTTCATATCAGTGGTCCAAACTACACAAGGTGAGATATAAAAATAAATATTCATTCATGCCACGTGGTGTGAATGTCCACTCACAACAGCAATAAAAAAGTATACCCCCCCCCCCCCCCCCCCCCCCATACCATGAAATGATTTTTATGGTATTTTATAGATAGAATGCGCTTGGCCAAGGAGTTCACAACATTGCCATCCGGAAGTATAACGGACCAACACACAAACTCTGTGTAACCATGAACTTTTATAGTCTGGTTAATACAGTTTAGTGAGAACAACTCACAAACGCGGATGGCAAAAACAATAACAAAGGCCCGAGTGACGTCATCTGCATACTATCTATAAACAATGCACTCATCTCGATGGCAGGACTTAGTACTCACCTTCCTACATTACATGGCTTTACTCTATGTTCATTATAAATAATGAAGACGTTACCATGTCCTAAGCTCTATTTAATTTTCTTTCTACTTTCACTTTAACTAAGACTAAGTCTAAGTGATCAATACGAAAATAGCGTAATCATTATCATAACATAAATAGTGATGCACTAGGCAATAAATCAGCAAAAAGAATAATTAAAACAGTGGAACAGAAGAAAGAGTGGGCACTAGATCCAAGTTGAGTGAGAACAAAGAAAAATAGGTTAGAGTTGAGTTAGAGTGTTTGATGTTGGATACGGATCAAAGTCAAAGTAAGATAACTGAATGAGAGAGCCTTTGCAATTCGATAATATTATAATAAAAAAGGAAATGACAACTTACTGAGGATGGACATGAAGGATGCTTTGCATACAGGCAATCTCCCGCTTGTTGAGGTGACCACATTGTATTTGATGGTAACATCACGGCCTCTTTTCCTCTCTGTTTCATCGATCCTGGCCCTTGAAGGAGCTGACACATCAAGGATATCAACATGCTGTTTTGGTCAGCATGGCTGCTCTGGGAGCAAAATGTCTCGAACATTTGGACGAGTGACTCTGGCTTCAGCTGATCTGCACAACACAAAGGAGTTGAAACGTGGTTGCAAGAAACAGTCGGAATGTAGCCTCCATTGGCCCGTCTCATCTTGCCTACTGTCTTGTATGCCCTAGCTGTTTCTTTCCTTTTCCTCCCTCGGTCTGTCCGCTGTGCAGTTTCGTTTATGTTATCAAAAACTTCCATTGTCTCTCAAAATTGAATAGTCGAAGTTAGGAGCGGTTAAAAATGTATGTTAATGGTGTTAGCGGTACGAAGTTGAACGAGTGAATGGTTATCTACGGTCTACGCCAATGGGCGCATCCATGATACCAGTTCCGGGCCAAAAACATAACGAATTACGACTGGTCAATATTAACACCATTCACGGTCTTTGATTGGCTCTGGTTATGTCTCATTTTGGAATAAAACATTGCAGTCCTATATCTCGTTTTGGAAAAAAAGTAGAATTAAATACACGTTTAATTAAAGTTATGTCGCGATTTGGACGGAAATATTTTTGAAAGGGCAAAGCTTTATCACCCATGAAGTGAATCTGAGCCGCTTCTCTCAATCCCTGAAAATGGCGTATGTCGCATTTTGGAAAAAAACTCTTCATTTTATCAAAGTAAAACTTGTACAGAGTTAAGGATTATTTTATCAAAGTAAACTTGTACAGAGTTAAGGATTATTTTATCAAAGTAAACTTGTACAGAGTTAAGGATTATTTTATCAAAGTAAAACTTGTACAGAGTTAAGGATTATTTTATCAAAGTAAAACTTGTACAGAGTTAAGGATTATTTTATCAAAGTAAACTTGTACAGAGTTAAGGATTATTTTATCAAAGTAAACTTGTACAGAGTTAAGGATTATTTTATCAAAGTAAACTTGTACAGAGTTAAGGATTATTTTATCAAAGTAAACTTGTACAGAGTTAAGGATTATTTTATCAAAGTAAACTTGTACAGAGTTAAGGATTATTTTATCAAAGTAAACTTGTACAGAATTAAGGATTATTTTATCAATGTAAACTTGTACAGAGTTAAGGATTATTTTATCAAAAGGTATTTCGGAATGAGCAAGCAACTAAATACGTTTTGTTAACACTGTGGTTAGGTTAAAAGTTTGCATTCTTTTTTTTTTTGGTAGGTGGGCGGGGTGGGGTGGGAGGTAGATGGGCGCGGGGGCGATTATGATTCTATTTATAGCATTATTGTCTCCTATATATTTTGAAACCTAAACCAAAAAAAAAAAAAAAATAGAAAAAGAAGAAGAAGAAGAAGAAAGTTTTTCTTTTGTGGTTTCAAACAATCAGAAATATGGGTCACAGTAGATTTATAGATAGAATGAAGATGACGTCACTCAGGTCTTTGTTATTGTTTTTGAACGTTTATGAATGGGTATCACTAAACAGTATTAACCAGACTATAAACGACCAAGATTAACACATAGTTTAGTGTGTCAGTCCGTTATATTTCCGGATGGCAATGTTGTGAGTTTCTTAGCCAAGCTATCTATACTCCAACAGAGAGATCGACGGGAACGCCCTTTGAGTGACTGAAAATAATAATAATAATAATAATAATAATAATAATAATAATAATAATAATAATAATAATAATAATAATAATAATAATAATAATAATAATAATAATAATAATAATAATAAATGCATCTTTAAGCAAGATATTGTGGTGCGAAAGTTGTGTCAGTGTCAGAGTGATAAATTACTACTTCCTTTTTTTATAATGACTACGCTCTTATTGATGCTATGAGTTCAGATAAAATACTCATAACATCCACAAATAACGTACTAATGCACAAAAATTATGTGTAACCTTCAACGGTTGTAGCCTAAATGATATAATTTAGTCATAATTAATCACCAAAATGACTGTCTAAAAACAAGAACAAAGAGCTGAGTGACGTCAGTTTCGTTCCATCTATAATAATACTACGTCAATAGGCAGGATTCAAAGAGAAAGTAATGCGTGACTATTTCATATTAATCGTGGGTCTTTAAAATCCGGTAGAACACACACACACACACACACACACACACACCCACATATATATATATATATATATATATATATATATATATATATATATATATAATATATATATATATATATAATATATATACTTCAAAGCGCACAAACGACTGAATCGGTTTAATATTAGTTAGTACTATTTTTATAAAAAATGACGCCTTTCGCAAAGACACTATAAGACCCCATCGTCTAGGCATTCCATGAAGGAATATAGATAATCCATCAAACAGGATGTCTGATGTCAACAGGAATCACCCATGTTGTCGATTGTGGGCAAATTGGCGGTTAGTAATCTTGCCCAAAGAAAGAAAAAAACGAAAGTGCCTGAAGCGGGACTCGAACACGGGACTTTCCGGATCACAGTGCAATGCCTTAATCACTCGGCCACTTCGCCCCGCGCCCCCCCCCCCCCCCCCCCCCCCACACACACACATTAGTTGCTATGGATAGGAAGACTGGGAGTGTTTGTCCCATCACACCTGATAAGGAAAAAATTACTTACGCTGCAAACAAGGAAATCACTTGACAGTGGGATGACACTGCATGAGTCACGGAAACAATAAATTACATATGGAAAAAAACACATGTGAGATTTTATTTAGCGAAATATTCATTAAATTGCTCAAAGCGCTTTACAAGTGGTCCCTGGACAACAGCAACACACAATACACATAACGAATCATGACGCTTGTTACATTTTTTTCTGACAGAGACAAGTACTGGTACTCATTTTACACAGAGAATGTGAGTAAAGAGTTGGGGTTTTTTTTTCAAAGGACTCAACTAATCGTCGAACAAGGCTCGAACTCAGGACCTTCCAAATCGAAAGTAAGTGTTGTAGTCATACTACAAGATCACATAGCCGCTTTGCCGTCACTGATAAATAGCCTTGTTTTTCATTATTTTGCTCACTTTGTTCTTTAAACATCGACGAATCAAGATTAGTTTGATCCTTAACTTGGCAATTAGGCTTAGACCAGATAACTGCCGTACTCTGGAAAAACACATAATTAAAAATTTAGCCAGAAAACTCGTCCTTCAAATATCGATCGATTTACATGACCCTCGTCTTGGCAAAAACTCTCATACCTGGGACTGAAGGAAAACTTCTCAAGTCCCAGATTTGAGAGTTTTTGTCAAGACGAGGGTCATGTAAATCGATCGATATTTGACTGACGAGTTTTCTGGCTCAATTTTAAATACGGTGCGGCAGCTAACTGGTTAATTTATCGACTTGCCTTGTTTTAAGTAAAACAAATAAAGCAGAAGCATCGCTGAAACATGGAATATTTTATTATTATATATTATATACATTAAAATGGGATAGTCTACCCTCTACTATTCGGTCAATTTTATGTAGTTAGAATATTTTTGCTTAACCGGAATACTATAATTTTGGATATTCTTCTATAACATTCCGCACGCTTAAAGGAGTCTCTCTCAAAGCTACAGTTTTGGACAATTAAAATTTACATTTTCCTATAATTTTGGTTCAATCGCCTTCCCACTGCCCGTGATCATTTGTAATATTATCTATACGATTGTCTTTTAGGGGTCTGATTTTTTAAAAATTTGATTTATTTATCAGATTTTTCAAAGGAGTCGAAATTTGGAAATCATTCAATTTCCCCCACTGTAGTTATCAAAATAAAAATATTGCCTGTTTGAGTCTTTTGAAACGATTTTACTATATAAAAAAACAACCAAAAAAACAAACAAAAAAACAAACAAAACAAAAAAACAAAAAAAACAAGCAAACAAACATAGAAAAAAAAAACATCATTAGGAAATTGATAAATAAAAATAAGGCTTTGGAATTAAAAAATCAAAAATCAAAGATGGCGGACACTTCCATGTCAACGGATTATTTTCCCTTAAAAACAACATGCTAGTTCCATCTTGCCTACACAAATGCATTGTATCTATCGTTGTCTACTTATCCTACTGCATCGTTTTCCCTCAATCCTCCGTCGTCTCTTAAGCATCGTCATCATCTTTATCAACAACAACGTTCTCGTTTTTTCGTTTCATCTGTGTGTATGGCAGCGTTCGCCCTGGTGTGATACATCATATTGTAATACCCAAATTGGTCGAAAGCGTGTTCGAGAGTTTTTGTCAAAATGACGGTAAATGTTATCGATTGATATTTGATATTCGAAGCACGAGCTTTCTGACCAATTTGTAAAAATATTTGTTGTTTATTTTTCAAAGTACCGTGGTATTATTCTGAAGCATTAATTGGGCGTTATATCAACTAAGCATGCTCAAGTCGCTTTACAAGATGTCCCTAGCCAATATCAACACTTAATCTGTGGGACGAGACATGACGCCTGTTGGACGAAGTCATAATTTTTTTTATGACAGAGACAACACTGTTAACAGTCAGGTACTCATTTTTCACCTGAGTAGGTGAGAGGATAAGAGTAAAAAGCCTTTTCCGAGGACTCAACTATGTGCCGCCCAGAGTAGGTCTCGAATCCTGAACCTTCCGATTCGAAGCATTTTCTTTGCACCCCCCTTCATTGTATTAATTACATCAACTTGTTTTCCCAATTGGTTTCGTAACAGCTGAGTGTGTTACCCATAATATCTGTGTTGTATAATATTATACATACTACCTAATACCTAGATTAATAAATATAATATGTGTATTACTGCAGGGATTGTCTAGTCACTAGTTTTGACCCCATGAAAAATGCACAGCCTATCTAACATCAATAACCAACGTGTACTTATTTACAGGTCTGCTAACTCAGATTGTTATGGGCTCGTTTAATTGTAATGAAAACAAGCTTAACCCTCTCCTTACCAACCACAGGAAATCGTCACATTCGTTACGATGAAATCGACAATTTTATCATTCTGATTTCTCTTGTACATCACAAAATGTAAAGAAATGATTAGATTATAGCTATAAATACTAAACACTGTGTTGTAGACATCAGTTTGTTGAACAACATTCTGTATAGAATACACTTGTTACTTTTTTGTCTGAGTAAGAAAAGTCTATGTTTGTTTTTGGGTGGGTATGAATTTTCGGGGGAAATTCTAAAATAGCTGGTAAGGAGAGAGTTGTTAACCCAAGGCAAAATATTGTCCATTATAAAAATGAATAAGGATGTGTAATTGCGTGTAAGATTCAATTTAATATACGAAAACAGATAACATGGCCGTTTCGGGTTCCTCGTTATCAACAAAACAGGATGGATGAAACACTAAAGACGAATGAATTCATCTTACCAACGCCACTACCACATTATCTTATTGGCCATATTTTTAAAATAAAAAAACAAAACAAAAATCTTGAGCTTTTATATAGCGCAATAACCACTAAACGTGCTCAAAGCGCTTTACAAAGGGTCCCTGGCCAACAGCAACATGTAACATTTAGAACGGGACATGACGCCTGTTAGGCGATATTACAAAATTTTTTTTGGACAAAGACAACGCTGTTAACGACCAGGTACTCGTTTTACACCTGAGTGCGGTGAGAGAATGTGAGTAAAGAGCCTTCTCCAAGGACTCAACTATGCGCCGAACGCGAGGCTCGAACCCACGACCTTCCGATCCGAAAGCGAGTGTCATACCACTAGACCACATAGCCGCACATAAATACATGTTATTTCCCCAGGGTAATGCAGAAATTAAACATATTAACACTAACACACAGAACTGTGTGCAACCTTTAACGTGTATATAGTCTGATTGATAGAATTTATTGAAAATTTATCACTAGCCTATTGTCTAAAAATAATAATAAAGAGCTGAGTGACGTCAACTTCGTTCCTTCTATAGACAGAGCTGTACATTGTCCAAAAAAAAAAAAAAACAAAACAAAAAACAAAACAAAAAAAACCCTAACAAATCAAGAGAACTATTCAAGCGTAAAACAACACAATCAGTAAAGTTTAATTTTATTACTTACTTGGAAATATAAATCCTGTGGTTTGAGACAAAAAAATAACTCCAAACAGAACAACACACTTTGTATAGAAATGAGAAAGGCCCATCCTCCTGATGAACGTATTATAATGATAATATTATTATATTATATGAATGAATGAAATCCAAATATAGAAGACGATCGACTCTAGCTGAAGTCCGGTGGTGATAAGGTTTGTTTTTCTCTCTTAGGTCTGAGTACAGAAACCTGGGGATTACTTTAATGTACTTTTATTACAGTTTAGCTGTTTTTAAATGTTTCCCACGTATTCTTCTACTTCTTGTCTTGGTATTTTCTTTTGCGTTTTAGAGTTTTGAGTCAAAGAATATGTTCTTTAAAAAAAATAATTGTCGAATTTTCTTACAAATTTCAAGGCTTGATGCTATTGTAGTTGGTTACACGTGTTATAAATTCAATCTTTGTTGTAAAATGAGTTGTCGTAAAGCTTAATGAGTTCTCTTAACTTG
This sequence comes from Berghia stephanieae, assembly GCF_034508935.2. Taxonomy (NCBI): domain Eukaryota; kingdom Metazoa; phylum Mollusca; class Gastropoda; order Nudibranchia; family Aeolidiidae; genus Berghia; species Berghia stephanieae. The sequence goes on along the minus strand of NC_088361.1, from coordinate 21,348,050 downwards.
AATAACTTGTTCTTGGATGTTGTTACTACGTAATTTATTGTTTCTTTACTTCCTGTTTCTATGATTAAGTATTTTTTCACAATATCTTTTTCAAATTTATTCAACTTTTGATATGAAAAATTATATATATTTCTTCTTATGTTTCCTAATTCACAACTATCAAGTTCTTAGTTACCAAAAATCTACAAACAGTTTTTTCCGAACTCTAAATAACTACTGAAGCATTTGGGAAAGCGGTGACCTTTTCATATAATAGTATGTATAAAGATGGCGGCATCTTTCATCAGCTGTCATGGACGATGGATGAATTATCTCCCCCTGAAATACGACCTCCTTAATCACTTGAACCGCAATCTGCCCACACAATACACAGACATCGTTTGTTTGGTTTCTACAAAGAGAATTAAAGAATAAAATTGTATTATTATCACTATCACTGTTTCTTGAAATGATTGACACAGTTACTGTCAATCAATACCTTTTGGAAAAAATATAGAATACTTTATCACATCTGACACATGAAGTCACAAATCCTTTTGAATTTCCATCAGATCAATGCGCCCATTGCATTTTTAATTTAAAATAAATGAGAAAGTAAAAATACGATGTGACGTTGACGAAAAGGTTTTATTTGTTTTTTTTTTTTGTTTGTTTTTGTTTTGTTTCTTTTTTTTTTAAATTAGAATTTCCAGTTTTTTAGTATTTTGTCTTAGATATCTAGTCACGTTAACCAATTCATTGATGGCGCACTGTGATATAAATAAAACTCTCTTTGTACTAATGAGGCTTTTTTCCTCGAGGTCATCGTCATCAGAAAAGCCTGAAATAAGCTATGCGTTGGTGGCAGTGATACACGGCAAGGTAAACAATTTGACTTAGTTTTTGTTGAAGGAAAAAACAATGAGATGCCGAGAATGTGGCTTGATCACAAGTTTCCTGAGTGACTCATCCACTCATCCTAATGAGCACTTATTTGCAGGTCTGATAACCCAAATTGTTTTGGGCCTTTTGTTGTAATGAAGATACTATCAATCAAACGCCACATTACAACGATGTTAAATCAAGCCCTTAATTGCGTTAGATTATCAGACCTGCTAACATATGCACGTCGACTCTTCCCCATGTCTCATTAAAAATGAGGAAATTAAAAACAAACTATCACATTTATGAGGAAATTAAAAACAAACTATCACATTTATGAGGAAATTAAAAACAGACTATCACATTTATGAGGAAATTAAAAACAAACTATCACATTTATGGGGAAATTAAAAACAAACCATCACATTTATGAGGAAATTAAAAACAAACTATCACATTTATATCGATTAGAAAAACTATATTGTAACTAAAAACGATATAAAGAAACCTGTTTGGTTTTCAAAAGTACGAAGTACAACATTTTTTAGACAATTCAAAACACCCACTCTATAAAAATGCATAAATAAACACAATCCATTGATCTATAAAATAAGATGTGCAAAGACAAAAGGTAGTAGTAGTTGATGTTAGGATATATTTATTTTGCTTACCAGGTTCAGTGCAAAGTCAAAAGGTAGCAACAGACAAAAGGTATGAAAAAAATCATTTTGTTAGGTATCGTTTTATTCATACTTGGGTGGATATCCTTATTGGGAATTTGTTTGGTTTCTCTCAGAAAGTCTACAAGTAATACACCCTTTATATCCCAAAACACAATGGCCATGATATTCTTTGAAGGCTGTTGACCTTTGATTATATTCTTGATATTTGGTGGGGGGGGGGGGGGGGGGGTATTGGTGACGACGGGTGTTTCTGGGTGATGGAATCTTGCTTGATCTTATGTGTTGTGAGATGCATCCAAGTTTTATCTCCATTTATAAAACTATCAAGAAAAGGATTTCACCATCGTTACTTTCCCTTTCGTCTTCATCAGATCTCATAATGGGTCATTAATCGAATTCTTGTGGCGGATTAAAAGAGTCTGACAAGCTTCTGTTCGGAGAACTTTGTGGTCATCTAATAGTTTGGGCACCTATCGGCATCCCAGATCTTCGTACAGTCTTTACAGTATTCGGTGAATACTTATCAACATCATTTACTAAATCCTGAAAATCTGAACTAAATGTCTTAGTCTTAGCAAATCAATAAATTTTCGACGCAAACGATGTTTTCGTCTGCCAGGACAGATTGGGGACGGCCACTGCACACGATAAGATGTGACCACCTTGTTTCAAATATTCTGCACCACTTGGTTTCTTTTTCTTTTGTTTGTTGTTGTTTTGATTCCTTTTTGTCTATCTTTCATACAGTCTTTGCCATAACAGGAAACAAATTCGTTAACACTCTTTGTTGGAGAGTTGCCTTTACCATTGAAATCTAACACTCTTTGTTGGAGAGTTGTTTTGACCATTGAAATCTGATCAGTTTATACGAGGGCTGTCCCAGAAATAAGGCAAGTAGAGCCATATCTTCAAAATCTGTAAACTGGAGATTAAAGAGAATTCTGTTGTGCATCAGTGCTGAACGTTTCAGCACTATTGATGAACAAGATTCTGATCTGCATAAAACCAAAGATGGCTACTCCCATAACTGAGTTGTCCAAAGAAGAAGTTCGAGCTGTAATAAGGTTTTTTGCTGCAAAAGGCAATTAACCTTCTGAAAGCCATCCAGAATTGGTAAGCGTGTATGGAGAATCTGTGATGAGCTTCAAACAAGTAGTTTTCTGGTTCAATGAGTTTCAGCAAGGTCGATCAAATAAAATGTGCATGATAAGCAACGCGCAGGGCGATCTCTTTTTGCCCATTCACAACAAAATGTCCAACGTGTTGAGACCCTGATTCGTAAAGACAGGAGACTGAAAGTTCGTGAAATTGCCCTTAGACTTGAAATGTCAAAATCTGCTGTCGAAATCAAACATTTGGACTTTAGGAAAGTTTCCGCTCGGTGAGTCCCGAAACAGCTGACAGAAGACCATCAGGCGCAGCGTGCAGAAGTGTCACAGAACCTCCTTCAACGAGTCCATGATGAGCAAGAAATGCGAGTTGGACTTGGAGGAGACCTTGGGCCTGTGACCAGTCTGAGTGCTTTCTTGATTCATTTCAGAGTGTTACACATTCAGGCCGTCAGGACTATAAATACGTATATATATATATATATATATATATATATATATATATATATATATATATATATATATATATGTGTGTGTGTGTGTGTGTGTGTGTGTCGACATAAAAGGGATTGCAGATTGATGCCCCAAAGACGTAGGTGGATTAGTGAATATATGCGGTGTTTTGTCATATTCTCCTTTTGTCTTGTGTTTTAATAATATTAATATATAATAATAATATAATCAGTGACCTTACTTATATGTGTATTCAGGCGTGAAGCACGAGCCCCTGTTGTACATAGCCTTTGATTTATGTTATCTCCGACAAACTAACCATGTCTTCTTGCCTTATGCACCGTGTCCATCGTCACATCTTCCGATAGCCATGTCCCATTGTTTTATATCGTGTTCATCACCACATTTTCCGACAGCTTGTCTGTCCCCTTTCGTTCTCATCCTTTCCGTGTTATTATTCTATTTTACTTATTATCTATTTTTGTTGTTGTTGCTATAAGTAACAAGAAACTCTATTGGATTCAGTAGTCTGATGTCACGTCGCCCGACAACGGCGGCCATCTTGGTTCTAAACAAAGAAAATCATTACTTTTTATTCTTCATGCTGGCTAGAACTTTTCATATGTCTTGTGATCAGAATGTGTAAAAGTCAAAACATGATCAAATTTATGGGGTTTTTTCCTATGGATACCCTTTTATGCTTGCCGGGGAAATATTTCATACGGGCGTCCGCCATTGTTCCGATAGTTTAGAGCCAGTGTTACTAAGTTAACATGCGTCATAAGGAAGGAAGTGACGTTACGACTGTTGAAGAGCATTTACCGTGGAATGGAATTTTTAACATAATTATATGGTATATGACATATTTTGACATTGAAATAACCTGTCCAATGTTCTGATTCTAAGTGTGGGGAAGGGAGAAATCTGTCAAATCAAACGGTGTAAGTTTTACCATAATATTGTGTAATCAGGGGAGAAGTGTGTGTGTGTGTGTGTGTGTGGGGGGGGGGGGGGGGGGCACATTTGCGGGATGGTCCTTGTCATCCCATTCCACAAAAAGTCTTCAGAAAAGACACCCCCCCCCCACCCCCATTCGAACAAGGGTTTCAGTTATTAACATCTTCTTACACTCTAAAGGAGCTGGCCTCACCTAGAGGGTTTCGAACCCTGGACCTTCCGGTCTGAAGGCGAGTGTCATACAACAAAAACACTCAGCCGCGCAGTCTATTATAAAGACCTAACCATGTTCTCAAAGAAGTCAGATTCAAGCTCGTGTCACGTCGGTTTAAGAGCTGTCTCAGAGAAAGTGGTAACGTTTCCAGCTCTCCCTGTGAAGGACAAAAAATATTATAATTATAATATTAACTCGTTAACTGGCGGATTCTGGAAAAACTCGTATTAAAAAATCGGATTCTGGAAAAACTCGTATTAAAATATCTGGCCAGAAAACTCGATCTTCAAATATCTATCAATTTAAATGACCCTCGTCTTGGCAAAAACTCTCAAAATTCGGACTTCGCGAAGTCTTCCTTAAAGTCCCAGGTTTGAGAGTTTTGTCAAGACGAGGGTCACTTAAATTGATCGATTTTTGAAGGACGAGGTTTCTGGCCAAATTCTTTAAGGCGAGTTGTTTTCCAGAATCCGGCAGTTAGCTAGTTTTATTTTTAGATGTTTAACGGCTTTTAACAATATTCAAGTCATTTAAGCGCCCGTTTCTAGCTTTTATCAATTTTTTATCGGTCTTGAGTTAATACTTTGTGCAAGCCTGATTGATTGTATTGTAGAGGGCGTGGTCCGATCCCAAAACCCTTCATACCCTTAGGCACATCTTTACCATCTCTGACTCTTGACCACCAACCATATCGATTTGTTGAATATGACATCAGTTAATTGTTTGGCCAAGGCTTGCTATTTACGCGTTGTTCTCACGTGACATTAAATACGTACACGTGAACAAGGATCTATCGAGGATTTCACGGAGTGTGAGGTCATTTGGTGCGCGCCGTCTTGTTTTGTTTGTTTGTTTTTAGGTGTTTAACGGCGCTTTCGACACTATTAGGTCATTTAAGCGCCCGTTTCTGTCTTTTATCAATTTTTATCGGCCTTGAGGGGCCATAGCTGCTCAAAACGTGTACTGTTGTAATAAAATCTTTATGAAATCATAATAGTTACATGTTTGTTATGTAAAAATATTTATTTACAATTTCTGCAGGAGTTCACATTCCTGCAAATACTTTAAAATTGTAAGCGGATCGACCGACAGGAACAGAGACTTCAAGTCCCTATTTTCATAATGTTGTGACCTTATCTGTTCTGCCGTCTTCAAAAGAGAAAACTAATAAATATGCAAGTAACCAGTTTTAAGCCGTACTCTGGAAAAAGACGCATTTATCAAAAAAGATTTGGCCAGAAAACTCGTCCTTCAAATATAAATGGCCTTAAATGACTTAATGACTCATCTTCGCAACGATGATCAAATGGTTTAACCTAAGACTTCTCCAAGTCTCAGGTTTGAGAGTTTTTGCCAAGATGAGGGTTATTTACTTACTAACTTATCCGAACCAGCGACCACCTGAGCTCTAGCCCTTCGGTCTTGTGCCATGACGTAGAAGTTAGATGTCTTTTGTAGTTGTTCCAGGTGACTATAAAGTGTGTTACTGATGCTTGGATTTGGTGGGAGGAATGTGCATCTCAGGTCTTCAAGAGGTTGACATTCAAGCAAGTGGTGTGTTTCTGTTTCATTGGGGTGTTGACATAGGGGGCAGGAAGGGGATGTGTCTTTTGTAATTTTGATTAAATGGTTGTTGAGCGGTATGTGTTGTGTTCTTAGTTGAAAGATGATGCTTTGCTGGTGTCTTCTGAGCTTATTTAGGCAATCAGTCTTTACTGGAGTGATGAGGGTTATTTCAATCGATCGATATGCGAAATCCCAGGTTTGAGCTTCTTTTTGCCAAGATGAAGGTTATAAAAATCGACCAATATTTGAAGAATGAGTTTAGTGGCCAAATTTTAAAATACGTATTTTTCCAGAGTACCTATGGCTTTAAACTGGTTAGAATGAGCCCTAAAGAATTCCTCTGAAGGAGCCGGGGTTTATCCTATGTGTTTTGTTTTTAAGGGTTTTACGGCGCTTGCAACACATTGAGGTCATATCAGCGCCAGTAAAAAGGAAGAAAATGTGATAGTAAAAAGTTCTAGAATTACAATAAGCATCCAAGAAAACGGAAGACAAAGGGGAATTGGTTCAAATAAGAAACATGTGTAGATTCCAAAAACACACTATCGAAGTACTTTGAGTCTCATCCAGACACAAGCACAGGTCCCTGCTAAGAGGAATACACTCAAATGTTTTACAAACCATACATAATATAAAGAAACATAATGCAGTGCATAACAGAGAGATGATTTACAGAAAAGGGAAAAAAATACCATCTCCAAAAAAACAAAACATTTGACAGTTTCCCTCCCAGCCAGGGCCTGGACAAAACCAAGAAATCTCATTCCAAGCACAAAGATAGAAAGCATGTGGGAAAACAGATATAGGTGGGTAGAAGACACAGGAAGTACCTCCCTGCCCACTATGGGAGGGGGTTTATCCTAGAGTGTGTGGTGTGTGGCTATGTGGTCTAGTAGTATGACACCCGCCTTCGGATCGGAAGGTCCTGAGTTCGAGTCTCGCTCTGAGCGGAGAATAGTCGAGTCCTTGGAAAAAGGCTCTTTACTCGCATTCTCTCACTGTAATGGGCGTCAAACGAGTACCTGGCGTTAACAGCGTTGTCTCTGTCAGGGAAAGTATAATATCGCCAAGCAAATGTCATGTACCGCCTTACATGTTAAATGTAGCTTTTGGCTATGGACCCTTTGTAACTCTTTGAGCATGTTAAGTGCTATATTGCTCTATATAAAAAAGTTTGTGATTGTGTGTGTGTGTGTGTGTGTGTGTGTGTGTATGTGTGTGTATATATATATATATATATATATATGTGTGTGTGTATATATAAATATTGTTTTGTTTTTTGTTTTTGTTTTTAAGGGTTTTACGGCCCTTGCAACACATTAAGGTCATATCAGCGCCAGTAAAAAGGAAGAAAATGGGATAGTCAAAAGTTCTAGAATTACAATTAAAGCACCCAAGAAAAGGTAAGACAAAGGGGAATTTGTTCAAATAGGAAACAGATGTAGATTCCAAGAGCACACTATCAAAGTACTTAGTTTGAGATCACCTAAAAGTCTCATCCACACACAAGCCCAGGTCCCAACTAAGAAGAAGGATACACTCAAATGTTTAAAAATCATATATAATATTTAAACAAAACAATACAGTGCATAACAGGGAGATGATTTACAAGGAAAAAAATATCATCTCCCAAAACTCGCTAACTATACATTTGACTGTTTCCCTCCCAGCTAGGGTATCCAGCCAGGGCCAGGACAAAACCAAGTAATCTCATTCCAAGACAAAGACAGAAAGCCTGTTGGAAAACAGACATAGGGGGATAGAAGAGATGTACCTCCCTGCCCACTATGGGAGGTCAGGAACCCCAATATATATATATATGTATATATATATATATATATATATATATATATATATATATATATATATATATATATATATATATATATATATATATATATATATGTGTGTGTGTGTGTGTGTGTGTGTAAAATACAGTAACAATTGCCCAGCTGTCATTTTTTATATGATTCAGATTTATCCTAAATTACTTTATTATTATTAGATTAGTCAATAAAACATTGAGAAGGTGGAAATGGACAGGACATGACCTCAGAATGTACACAGTGTGTACATGGTTTCTACCCCGTGGGTGGGTGAATGTCATATGCATCCTGATTCAGACCCACATCTTTCAATCTGTAAACAATTGGATTGTCTACTACGCCCATGGCCGACTAGAGTACTACAGTAACGTCATGACTACGCCGCTTGCACTGTCGACGTCACTGTGAATCCAAAACGAGGTACATTACATCATATGAGTTTATTCGAATCACGTAGATGAATAAACAGATGCTTAATATAGATGAATGACGATTCATAAGATACGTAATATAAACAATCCCCTTTGCTGGCCAATTGTCTGTTCTTGTTCCGTCGCTGTCCGATCTTAAACAGCTATTTGCCGTACTCTAGAAAGAACCGTAGGCCTCGAGAGATATCTTTTCAATTGACCAGAAAACTCGTCCTTCAAATGTAGATCGATTTAAATGACACACACACAAACAAAAAAAAACAAAAACAAAAACAAAAAACAAACCCAAACATCTCAAACTTGGGACTTAGAGGTCCCAGGTTTGTGATGACCTTTGAAACATATTGAAGATTCATGCACGTGTATTGAGTGATAAACAAACGGTTTTAATTTAATATTGCTAGGATCTTGTTGGATGAAAACGAATCCTTAATCAAAACGAGTGTTTAAAACCCAATAAACGTGATTTAATCATCTATAACCAGTCATAAACTGTCATCGATATAAAACCAGAAACAAAAAAAAAAAGAAGAAAATATGGAGACGTGAGACTTAGGGACTCCTTCCTCATGTCGGTGTCCTATGTCAAGTCGGTGTTCTACGTCAAGTCGGTGTTCTACGTCCAGTCGGTGTTCTATGTCCAGTCGGTGTTCTACGTCAAGTCGGTGTTCTACGTCAAGTCGGTAAACATAGCATATATTTGAGAATTGATGGTATGTGTTTAAATAAAATACACACCATTTCTACCCGCTAATCAATCGTACATATACACAAAAAGTTTATCTTGTCTGAAGGAATTTAGTGAGAAGAAATCACCCATTTGACTATAGAAACCCCTTCAGAAGTTTTGCGTCTCTATATATATCGCTGTCTCCGATAAAACTATACAGGTTGCAAATAAGTCAACGACAAGTAAAACATTCTAAAAATGTATGTGGTAATTTTATTATAGAAATACAATAGTATACAAAGTCATGAATCACAGCTATCTATGTATGTATTTAAAGAATAATATGCAATCTTGAAACAATAAAATGGCATATATCTCTGGAACAATTAATTGACAATTTCAATTAACAAACATAAAATTCCCTTTCATTTTTATACAGTGTACCGACTGAATCAGAAAAACTGGGACCACCCATCGATGCATAGAATGTTCTTGTTTTTAATGGTTTTACGGCGCTTGCAACACATCCAGGTTATAAGGAAGAGAATTGGATAGTCAACAAATTGAAAGTGAAGACGTAAACATAATTTAATAAATTCGTATAAGACCAATTACAGAAAAGAATTGAAGAAAATATTGGATTCTGAAAAATGAGATGTATGGTCAGACCAAATTTACAAATCAACTCTGTGATATTTTGATGCCATGTCCTTTTTTCAATAATCAAGATGACCCATAATTATAGGCAACGACAATTGTACATAGTATTGATTACTATTTAAATTCCCCTATCTATCACTGTGCCAGGGTGATTAAGTCAAGTATTAAATCAAGATTTAAAAAAATATATTTATGTATTTATTCATGTAGTTATCTTTTGAGGACTTCCTGATGACTAAATTCCCCTATCTATCACCGTGCCAGGGTGATTAAGTCAAGTATTAAATCAAGATTTAAAAAAAATATATTTATGCATTTATTCATGTAGTTATCTTTTCAGGACTTCCTGATGAGAGCAACGCTCGATAACAACGTTGTAGAAGTCAAACAATCTTAATTATCCTTCAAATGTTTATAAATAGCTCCTTTTACCCTAAAGTTGAGCACTACTATTTCATGGTTTTTGTTTTTATAGTATATATAATATATATATATATATATATATATATATATATATATATATATATACATATATATATATACATATATATATATATATATACATATATATATATATATATATATATTATATATATATATATATATATATATATATATATATATATATACACTACACAACGAAACAACTTTAGTTTGGAGTAAGAACTTTTCTACGGACATTACAAATTGTAATACAATGGATTACGCCGACTGAAGACACAGAAACGAGTCGTCTCGGCCACAGAAAAATGTGAGTGAAAATTTCCATTATATATATATATATATATATATATATATATATATATATATATAAACAATGTCACTACACATCAGCACTAATCACCACTACACAACGGAAGCAAGGACAAGCACCTCGTATGGAATACAAAGGATTACGCCGACTGAAGACGTGTAAGACACAGAAACGAATCGTCTCAGCCACAAAAAATGTCAGTGACAATTTGCATTATATATATATATATATATATATATATATATATATATATATATATATATATATATATATATATATATATATATATATATAATATAATAACAATCGACAATGAGAAAAACTATAATAAATGACCAAGATTATATCTCCGATTCAAATTCAGACGGAAGTGACATCATTCCAGTGCAGTGCCCTGTTTTGTTTTCTATTCTTTCAGGGGATCAAGGAAGAATAAATATCATACAGAGTAATGTTTGCATTGAAGAAAGGCGAAAACCAAAGACTGGCAGCAAAAATAAATATGACAAAACAAATGACTGCACATTTTGCAGAAAATCATCGACTGAGATTTCCAGGCACATCCTTACTGTTCACAGAGATGAAGAAAGAATCAGATCAATACATTTTCTATCGAAGCGTTCTCATGGTTACTCTTCGAGTTGTTAGTCAATGAGGGCAGTTTTAAGCACAATACAGAAGTTATCTCCAATGGTACAGGTTATTTGGTGGTAGCACGAAGATCGGATGGAATGAAGAAACTGGACTATCATGACTTTTGTCCTTGTTTTTTGTTTTTTGTTTGTTTGTTTTTAGGTGTTTAACGGCGCTTTCGACACTATTTAGGTCATTTAAGCGCCCGTTTGTCTTTTATCAATTTTTTATCGGCCTTGAGGGGCCATAGCTCTTTTGTCCTTGTGAATTTTGTAAAAGATTTATTAGAAAAAAGTCTTTGGCACCATCATCGGCAGTGTGCTGTGAAACGATTCTTTTATGACAAGCACTCACCAAGGGATAATGGTACACCAAGTGATATGAACAATGCAGTAAGGAAAGGAAGAAATTTGCTCTTCAGTGCTCTTACTTATGAAAAATGAAGATGTTCATCTTGCGAAACTATTTACCAGAATGAATAATGATGAACTGAAATCAATTGTTAAAATGATACGATCATTAAACGAATTTGCGCTTTGCGAGTTGGTGCATTAGGTGAAGAGAAGGATCCAAAAATCAATGACGTGCATAGGGCGAGTCCGGGAGCTCGATCAGTAGCTCGACTCTTGAAAGAAGTGAAATCAACGTGTGGGGTCACAAAGGACTTCTCTGATTTGTTGAAACCTGTTTTTTGTTTATTTTTAATGGTTTTACGGCGCTTGCAACACATTAAGGTCATATCAGTAAAAAGTTCTAGAATTAAAATTAAAGCATCCAAGAATAAGGCAGACAAAGGGGAATTTGTTCAAATAGGGAACAGATGTTGATTCCAAGAGCTCACTATCAGTGTAGGCCCTACTTAGTTTGAGATCACTTAAAAGCCTCATCCTGACACAAGCACAGGTCCCCACTAAAAGGAATACACTCAAATGTTTACAAATCATATATAATACATAAACAAAACACAATACAGTGCATAATAGAGAGAAGATTTACACGGGGGAAAAAAAAACATCTCCCAAAACTAACTACACATTTGACCGTTTTATTTGCATATTGTAAAGCGCCTCTGAGCACATTGTGGATCTAGGCGCTATATAAATTCATTCATTCATTCATGCATAGAGTGGACGTTGCGATATACTGCCACTTACTACTGAGAAATTTGGGTTTCATTTGCTCGTGTGGCTTTGGAGACGAGTTTGTTTGTTTTTTTTTGTTTTGTTTGTGTTTGTTCATTTCAAAGAAGTGCTCAATGACGTTTATTTTTATTATTATTATTGTTATTATTATAAACATCAATTTTTCCTCAGAGGTCAGTTCATATTGGGTACTTACGGTACCAACAGTATAGTATACTGCCGAGGAAATGTGACAGACTGGACATTGGGGTATACTGCATTTTAAAACAGTATTGCAGTATGCATCTTCGATCGCTGCAAATACTGTAATTTAGTGATTATACTCCCGGAGTATTGGTATCAACAAAAGTTTTCGACAATGCACAATGCCCACCAATACCAAACAATAGACAAGGCAAGTGAAGTTAGAAATAGAACAATGGAGGCACGTTACAAAATAATCTCAAGATGGCTTTCTATCCTCGGCGGAGCATTTTTAGCGACAGCGATGAAATCCGTGGTTCATACCTAATCTATGAACGAGTCTGTTTCGACAAATAGAGGAGGAGGAGGAGGAGGAGGAGGAGGAGGAGGAACAAAAAAACGAAAAACACCTTGGCGGCATCGTCCACGGATTCCTCACTACGCTGAAAATGCTCCTCATTCCGAGGATGCGACATTTCAGTCACATTTTCGAATGAAAAGAAAACTTTTTGAGGTGATAATAAGCCATTAAGTTCTTTGCTATTTAGTTCAATGTCTGTGACTTTGGTTCCTGAACACATTAAAAAAAAACTTAAGTCTTAAAAAGAACAGTACAGTGGATTTTTTAAAAATTATTAAATTAAACTTTTTTTTAGACCCAGGCCATCCTATCTAATGACCCTCTTAATTAGTAATAATTTTATTTGTTAGATTTATTATTAAACTTATGTTTAGTGGTAGCAGCAGTAGAAAGGCATTGACATTAACTGCTTCTGTATCGTTCGTTATAATAAATTAAAAATTTTTTCTCCCTTTAAGCGTTTGTTAAATTCCGCTTGCTTTACCCCTTATTAAGCAAGTAAGTCCATATCCAACCACCCTCTAACCCCCCCCCCCCCCCCCCCCTTTAAAAAAATAAAAAAATATATATATAATATTACCACAAGAGGGGAATATCCCTCTACGAATTTGTATTTGTACCTCTTCTTCCCACTCTTTCTCTTTCCGGGCCTCCATGGCGGTTCACGCCCCAAATACGGTCGAGGTATTCTTAAAAGGACCTGAAACGAACCAGGCCAACCATCTAAAAATTAAGCTGGCCCTCAATAGTATGGGGGTCAATATGGACGATATTGCGGGAGTCTACCGTTTCATGGACGCCCGCAAATACTACGTCACCTTCAAAGAAGGAAGGGAGTCAGAGGTGGAGAAACTGCACGACGTAGTGCACCCCCACCCAACCCTAAAAATAAACCTCCACATCAGGGATGTAAACAAATCCCTGGTGTCGGGGGTATTGAAATGGGTGGCTCCCTCCGTCAAGGAAGGCGGCCTCACCAGGGCTCTCGCCCGGCACCATCGTTGTCGGCAAACCCAGACGGGACGAACTAGACTCGTACACGTTCCTAAAATTTGAGGTGGGTGGCGCCTTCCACCACGTGAAAGTGCACATTCCTGGGCGTGTGCATGCTACAATGTGGGGCATCCCTTCTACTTGTGCCCCACTAGAGCACGGTACACACCAGGAGTGATTTGGGCACGAGAGCCCACTTTCCCGCCTCCTATTTCATCTTCATCTTCACCTATTGTTTCTATCACGCCTTCCGGCAAACCCCTGCCGGACGCAACTTCCCAATCCCAAGAACCTTGGAACCAGGTGGTGAAAAAGAGAAAGAAACACTCCATCACACCAAAAAAAAAAAAACAACACACCAAATAAACCACAACCCACACCACTAAACCACAGACACCAAACATAAATCCACAAAACCCACAAGACAACACTCCAAATAATACCAACACAACAAAAACTGCACCGAGTAAACAACCAGAACAGGAACCACACAACTCCCCATACACACCAAAACGAATGTCATCCATGACAAATCTACACAGACACATCACACCAACACCACCAGTAATAATCCCTTTAGAAAGGGCAACACCCCCCCCCCCCACCATCCCAATCCACACCCCCCCCCCCCCTTCCCCAATAACAAACCCACAAACTCCCCAAAAAAATACAACCACACCATCGCCCTTCAGAGCACACACTTCACTGACACGTTCACCACCTGGGGCTGGCCCAAGAGCAAGGAAAAGTCACAGAACACACCACCCAATACCTACACAAACACACACACCACACCAAAGGAGCTCTTCCCTCAAGAGGAAGACTCCACCCATCCATAATATATATATAGAGAACAAAAAGAACAGTAGAGTGGATCAACAAGCGGGACAATACATAATCCTGTTATTGCAATTGTCTTGTGTAAATATTGGGGATAAACTAGGTTAACCAATGGGCTGTATTGTATTTTAAAACAGAATATGGCAGTATGTAAGACGCTCTCTTTGATCGACGGATCTGACGCAGTAAATACCGAAATTTAGTGATTATACTCCCTAGAGTATCGGTATCAACAAAAGTTTTCCACAATACCCGCCAATACCAAACGACAGACAAGACAAAGTTAGGAATTGAACAATGGAGGACCGTCAACAAAACATTACAGCTGGAGGGCTTTTTATCCTCGGCGGAGCATTTTTAGCGACAGTGATGGAATCCGTCGAGGCTGTTGTGAGTTGTTGTCATGATGTTCCGTTTGTGATTGTGACGTCATATTTTGTTTGTCAGCGTATATAAGCGACAGTCACCGCTTACTCGCTCTGACTATTTTGAATTACTATAAAACATTTCCTAACCGGACAACCTAGGTATGTGTACTTAGTTAATCGCGTTCTACCCACTTCGGTGGAGATACATGCCTCGTGCATATTATTTATTTATTTTATTTCTCATCGTGAATGAGGTGTAAAAATCTATACTTCATCTATGAAAGAGTCTGTTTCGACAAATAGAGGAGGAGGAACAAAAACGGAAAACACCACCAACTGATTCCTCAATACGCTGAAAATGTTCCTCATTACGAGGATGCGACATTTCAAACACATTTTCGAATAAAAAGAGCGAACGTTTGATGTGAATTTTTACCCAATATCGTATCTACAACAACCTTTAACTTGAAAACAAATATGTAAATATTTCTATGAATAACGTGAAAATCAAAATACCGCAAAATAATTCATTTATTCCTCAGATGAAATATTGACACAAGACAATTGCAAAAACAGGATTTTTATGTATTATCACGTTTGTTGATCCACTGTACTGTAAGACTTAAGACTTAATAATCTTTGCCTATTTTTATTTAATTTTTTTACGTTTGATATTGACACAAAAACGCTTGCTATTTGAGTTATGATGCTTGTGTTCTGTAAGGTTACCATTGGGTTTTCTGCTTATCCCCCTTAAGCCTGCAACAATCTACCTTGCTGTCCTTTGTGTTGTTTTACTACATCTCTCTGTTCTCAGGCACTGAAATGATCTTAGTTTCACATGTGCCAACCTCTAGAGCTAATTGTGATTGTCATTTCGTTGTGACAGAAGTAGAATCAATGATGAAGATCTGATAATGGCATAGTTCATTTTTATTTAATTTCTTTACGTTTGATATTGACAAAAAAACAAAACAAAGCTTGCTATTTGAGTTATGATGCTTGTGTTCTGTAATGTTAGGAATTGAACAATGGAGGACCGTCAACAACAAAACATTACAGCTGGAGGGCTTTCTATCCTCGGCGGAGCATTTTTAGCGACAGTGATGGAATCCGTCATCCATACCTCATCTATGAACGAGTCTTTGTTTCGACAAATAGGAGGAACAAAAAACGGAAAACACCTAGGCGTCGTCGACGGATTCCTCACTACGAAAGGGATTATCACCTATAAGGACTTCCCTGAGAGATCCATCCTGAGCGCTGCATTTCCTCATGCCAAACTGCAGCCCTGTTGTCTCTTTCATACACTTCGCAATGATGAAGATCTGATAATGGCATAGTTCATTTTTATTTAATTTCTTTACGTTTGATATTGACACAAAACGCTTGCTATTTGAGTTGATGCTTGTGTTCTGTAATGTTACCATTGGGTTTTCTGCTAATCCCCCTTAAGCCTGCAGCAGATGCTAACAGGATGAAATCGGCGAACCGTTTTTCTTTCACAGGTGTCATCGCACACCAACAATGTCATCAAAAAATGTAACCAGCGCTTGTATATACTCAGAAAATTAAGGTCTTTCAATGTGAACAGAAAGACCATGATACAAATCTACAAGTCATTAATATTGAGTATCGTTTCGTTTGGCATCACAACGTGGTATGGAAGCTGTGGAACAAAAGAAAAATCCAAAATACATAGAACCCTCAGAGAGGCTTCAAAAATAATTAACACAGACCTTAGAAGCCTTGACACAACTTATATTAATGCAGTTGAGAAGAAATCTTTTAACATTATCAACGAAAAGAGGCATCCGCTGAACGAAAAATTCCAACTTCTGCGCTCCGGAAGACGGTATCTAGAAGCAAAATGTCGGACAAATCGACATAAGACAACCTTCATTCCAACCGCCATAAAATTAATTAACAAATCTTCTGTGGAAAAATGAGACAACCAATGAAAATAACGAGAAGCAGTGTCGTGAATCATCATCATCGACATTGCCGCCGTCGTTATCATCATCATCATCATCATCATCATCATCATCATCATCATCATCATCATCATCATTATCGTAGTCATCATCATCATCATCATCATCATCATCATCATCATCATCACAATCATTGCCATCTTCTTCTTAATATAAGACACTATATTTATAATATGGTTATCTGCTGTCCCAGCAAATATATCGTATCGTTCTATCTGTCTGTGTGTGTGTCTGTGTGTATGTATATATGTATGTATGTATGTATGTATGTAAGTATGTATGTATGTATGTATGTATGTATGTATGTATGTATGTATGTATGTATGTATGTATGTATGTATGTATGTATGTATGTATGTATGTATGTATGTATGTATGTATGTATGTATGAATGTAGGCATGCATATACGATGATATGCTGGTTTGTATGTATGTCTGCATGTATGTATGTATGTATGTATGTATGTATGTATGTATGTATATGTGTTTGTATGTACGCTCATTTCTTTTATATACACGTGTAGAAACAATGTGCAAGCGTGTATGTTCGTGTATGGCTGTGTCTGTATTTGTAAATGTGTTGATGTTCATACCATGAACCAAACTGAGCATTGTTTACCTCACATGAATTGCCTTTAATTTGGACAATAAAGATTATTATTATTATTATTATTATTATTATTATTATTATTATTATTATTATTATTATTATCGGATGTATCGATGACATATATATTAATATGCTGGGGAAGACTGGAGAACAGAGGGATGCATACATATGCAGGAAGGGTTTTGCAGCTATGCACCTTCAGGTGGTTTGTGATAGTCGACTCACCATTTTAGATGCTGTTACTGGTTACCCTAACTCTGTTCATGGTGCTAGGGCATACAGAAACAGTCCTTTGGACTCGGGTCTGAAATTGATGCCCAAGGAATATCCTTTAAACTCTGGCAGCTATACCCAGATGATGTTTGTGTTTAGAGTACATACATACAGGTTGCTGAGTACTTTTGTTCTTATTTGCAATATCTTCTGACAGTACGCCTACTATTGATCCCTGTACGGATGCATGCAGCGAGCACCAAGCTATTGCAATTCCTTTGGCTCATTGGCAACACAGGTTGGTTTGTGTTCATTCTTACCTACAGTTCGTCTTGAATTTAAATTCCTAAAGTTTTGTTAATCGTTACTCACTTTTTGTAATAATTAGTTTAACTAGTTTAATATTTTTTAACTTTGAAAAATATTGGTGGAAAATTTGTGGTCTTTGGAATTTCGAGTAGCCTTAACCCTGTCCACCCTGTATTGTGTTTTTTTTTTTTGTTATGAATCACGATTGCCTAAATGGGTAAATTTTAAACATTGACAGAACGATGTGCTTAAAATGAAATCAAAGTGTGTGGCATCTTATTTTGCAGCAGGTTTTCAAAGAGGAGCTTGCTCCTAACCCCCATCTATGAAGGTATGAGTGATTCAAGTTCAGTAATGGATTTCAATTTTACCTCTCTATAGAGAGGCTAAGGACCTCTGCAGGGGGCAGTTTGAATGCTCTGGTAATGATTTAGTTATGACTTGTATGCACTCACTATAAAAATGTAAACATCAATGCTTTCATATTCCAAAAATCCTTTTGTTTTTTCACAGAAACTTTTCGCAGTGTTGTGGACTGCCTAAATGTCAGTAAAAACACTCTGTACAGGAATGTACAGCATGAAGCAAGTGCTCTACTTGACGTCAGAATGTCACCGTAAAGTTTCCCCAACACAGAATCTGAGAGGATGAAATCGGCGAACCGTTTTTCTTTCCCAGGTGCCACCGGATGTATCGATGCGCACATATATTCGTATGATGGGGGAAAACTGGAGAACAGAGGGTTGCATACATATGCAGGAAGGGTTTTGCAGCTATGCACCTTCAGGTGGTTTGTGATAGTCGACTCACCATTTTAGATGCCGTTACTGGTTACCATGGCTCCGTTCATGATGCTAGGGTATACAGAAACAGTCCTTTGGACTCGGGTCTGAAATTGATACCCAAGAATATCATCTGCTGGGGGACTCAGCGTATCCCTTGAATTCTGTTCTTTTGACAAAGAAAATGGTGAATTGACTAGAAGCATGAAAAAGTATAATAAATTTCATAATTCTGAGAGGTCTTTGGTGGAAAGGTGTATTGGTCTCTTAAAAGCGAAATTTAGGAGATTGAGGTACTTTGAAGCTAGAAATGACAGTCACTTGTGTACAGCCATTATTGCTTGCATCGTTGTCCATAACATCATCTTGATGAAAGAGGGTGTTGTGGAGGATGATATTGAGACTGATGTGCTGGGTGATCAAAATGATATACATCTGGAGGAATCAACTGTACAATTAAGTTGCAAGTTCCTTGCAACAGAGGAAGTGCTTGTCAAAACGTTGGAATTTTTCAAAACGATGTCCGACGCATTATTTATACTGGATTTTTTATTTGATGTTCCTCTCAAGCTATTCCACATTGTATAAATTGCGCATTTTAAGCAGTAAATTTTAGAGAAATGTTCGATTTTTACCTGCAATTATTAACCAGAGTTTTAATCATGATGTGTAACACTGCCTATTGTAAGAAGACCAGTCTGAGACGAAAAGGAGGGAGATGCAAACAAGCAAAGGGTTTATCGTTAGTCTTTGAGGTAATGAGTGATAACTAACTCAGTGATAAATTCTACCTTCACTTCACCTCGCTTGAAGGAACCTTAGTACCTTGACATGTCAAAGATTTGTTTCTTCAACGCTTGCAAGTGGGATAAGGTATTCCAACTCTACATCAGAGTTTGCAAGGATGCCAGGAATGTCTCTAAAGACATTCAACTATCACTTCAATTCAGTCTTTCACAAGGTGCAGGATTACACCCAACACACGCTGCAGCAAACGAGGGACAAAGTCATCACCTATTACCCGACATATCATCATCCGGTATAACAGTACTTCCGAGGGACAAAGTCGACACCTATTACCAGACTTATCATCCGGTATTACAGTACTTCCGAGGGACAAAGTCGTCGCCTATTACCCAACATATCGTCCGGTATAACAGTACTTCCGAGGGACAAAGTCGTCACCTATTACCCGACATATCGTCCGGTATAATAGTACTTCCGAGGGACAAAGTCGTCACCTATTACCCGACATATCGTCCGGTATAACAGTACTTCCGAGGGACAAAGTCGTCGCCTATTACCCGACATATCGTCCGGTATAACAGTACTTCCGAGGGACAAAGTCATCGCCTATTACCCGACATATCGTCCGGTATAACAGTACTTCCGAGGGACAAAGTCGTCACCTATTACCTGACTTATCCGGTATTACAGTACTTCGTACGGTACCCTGGACATAGCCATTTACAATGACAGCACCTGGGTCCAATGTGACATACTTCCAAAGTTGACTGGGACAGTCATAGATGCCGAACTGGCTTGACGACCCCATTGTTGGAATCAAGTGACCATCCTGTGACATCCAATCCTCAAATCTTGAGGATGGACACGGGTGATGATAGGCATTTCTACT
Organism: Berghia stephanieae; assembly: GCF_034508935.2. Lineage (NCBI taxonomy): Eukaryota > Metazoa > Mollusca > Gastropoda > Nudibranchia > Aeolidiidae > Berghia > Berghia stephanieae. The sequence continues at coordinate 21,327,802 of NC_088361.1, read as the reverse complement.
TAGTTTTGCATATTATTTTTTTTTTAGTCCACGTAAGGGTTTCTGGGATATAGCTAGAGTGGATAGGTTTTATGTAATCGAACATACATTCCACAAATCCACGCTCTTGACTTCCAGATACTGTCTCTATTAGATTGTCCTTTCTCTCAAATTTTCTTTTAAAAAAAATTTCTACTGGTTATATCCCCTGAGCATTTCTTTGAGGTAGAATTATTTTATGCTCTCATTCACCTCAAATGGATTAGAGCTGTGATTGCCACTGTGACTGTTGTAGCCAAGAAATGGTCCGAAGACTTTCCCAACAGAAGTTACAGGAGGAGTTCATTCGAAATGAAGGTACGCCATCATATGTCTCTAGCCATTTCAAGGAGTAGATTGTTTCCGAGGTATCCCCCCCCCCCCCCCCCTTTAATTAAAACAAAAAAAAATTCTGTTACAGTTAAGATTCATTGTATCCAAAGTCCGAAGACTTGCCCAACAGAAGTCACAGGAGGAGTTAATACGAAGTGAAGGTACGCCATCATATGTCTCTAGCCGTTTCAAGGAGTAGATTATTTCCGAGGTATCTCTCCCCCCCCCCCCCCCCCCTTTAATAAAAAAAAAAAAAATTCTGTTACAGTCAAGATTCATTGTATCCAACTGCAAGGACATTTATGTACTTTTCAGTTATATGGTATGGTCTCATTGCTAGAGCATCATGGCAATATTATAAATTTCTACATGAGCATTTGACCTACTTTCTTTTAGATTTAACTATAATTTTCCCTAAGCATTCAGTATGGTTTATATCCAAATGTAGGAAGATGAATTACAGCGCATGTTTACTACATCATTTTCATTGCCTAAGCGCAAGTTACGGCAATATTTTCAATGTCTAGTGTGTGATTTATTTTTCTTTTGCAGGGGGATGAATCACAGTGCATGATTAGGGCAGGTTGTGGCGAAAGTTTAAATTTCTAGTGTGTGTGATTGTTTTTTGCTTTTTAAAATTATTATTATTATTTTAATTGTAATCTGTATTCCCCCCCCCCCCCTCCCTAAATTTTCTGTATGGATATATCAAATTACAGGGGGATGAAATAAATTGCATGTTTACTTTTCGATTTCATTGTCTTTTTACTTTTCGATTTCATTGTCTTAGTGCCAGTTTTCTTCCAGGTTGGACATGCCTTTAATGAAGGTGACAGCGCCCACTCAACTGAGTCAGCCAGTTGTATGTGGACATTTTTACACCACTTCAGTGGGCTGCAACAAGCCGAACAGCATCACATAGTAAAAACAACAGAGGACTTGTTAGACCACAAAGAAATGTCAACAGTTGAATAACTTAGATGTTGATGGGGAAAGAAATCAAGCCAAGTGGATGTCTATTCGATCATACAAAATTGTTTCAATGGAGAAAAATGTCAGACCTGCCAAATTGAAAATTCAAATTTAGTAATTTTTATGTCAATTTTTAGTAATTTGACAAGGAAATTCGTAATTTCTGAAATTGTGTATGAACAACCACAATATTATTATCATTAGTAGTAGTAGTAGTAGTAGTAGTAATATATTGTTGTTGTTGTTCTTCTTCTTATCCTTATCCTTATTATTATTTAAGTATTATTACTAAGAATTAAAAATTCGTAATTTTCCATAAAAATTTGCATTAGTATTTGGCCATGAAATTTGTCTAAAATTCGTAAAATTACGAAAAATTTGTAAGATTCGGCAGGTATGTAATGTAGTGAATATAATAAGATATTCATGCGATGATCAAATAGTTCAGATGAACATAGATAAAAAAGTCGTATCACAGAAGCCGACCAGATCCTTTGTTAATATATTGAATTTCATGAAAACAACTGCAGATAAGTACAAGGACCTGTGCCAAATGAGTGACACGAATCTCAATCGAAGAGCACATCCTGCCTCAATGTTAATCAGTATGAAAGGAAAGGAAAAATGTAATTTTCTTTGTATTACATTTTTGTTGTCTATACCATAAGACATTTATCATCTATATTTTATTATCAAAATAAATCTTACCCTTAAATCGATATAAATTCTCTTTCCTGTCATTAATTCATTTTTTTGCTATGTACACAAATCTACACGTGCTCAGATTTTTGTGCTCTATCTCTCATTTCATAATGCTGTAAACAAAATATTTTATTCTCTGTTGCTTGCTTTTAAAAGAATTAAAGAACCAAGTAGCCCTGGTTTTTAATATTAATTACAATATTAAATTAACACAAGAGACAGTGAGCTTCAAAACCTTGATTTGTCAACTCTTGGTAATGCCCTACCTCAAAACTGTCTTTTATTGTGGATTTGAAACCTCCACAAGTTGATTTTCCCTTTAGACATACCAGAAACATGGAGATTACTCAAACTCAAAGGAAGGAATGAGTTTGTTCCGGTGGACTATTTCAGTCATTTCATTGAATTGGAATACTTACAGAATACCTATTCTTCGCCCATAGAAACAAATTAAAGAATCCCTTTGTGTGTAACATGAATATGGGAAATTCTCAATATGGAGAACAGTCTCCAATATACTTCCAATGTGTTAAAATTCATTAAAGGTTGGACTTTTCTTCAAAACAAAATCGCCCCAGGCAAATCCAAAGCCAATGGTGTTGCCTAATCGACTGTTACGGTTATCGAAAAAACTTCAAGGCAAAATGCCACAAAGCCGAGGAGGATCCTTATATTGGATTTAATAAACCATTGGGACATATTGATCTGATTAATTTAGGAAGGACTCGCATCAAGAAAAGCACTGACAAAAACAAATATACCTATCAGTGATAAAATGAATATGGAAAGGTAAAAGACCTCTCCAATCTGTCCTGTCAGAAATTCGCGATTGCAACTTTGATGCGAATTCGCGTTTTTTGCAACTTTTGCCACTTTTTGGTGCAACTTCATTTTCTGGTGCAACTTTGCGCACTTTTCAGTGCAACTTTCTGACAGGACAGTCCAATGGATCAGTACATGCCGCAATGATCTGAAGAGCTTTGTCGACGGGATATCTATCTACCAACAGGTCACTCACCCATGCCGAACAGGTCAACAGGGAGAAGCCAGACTAAAATTGATCTAATATGAACATAGGTATAAGACAACTGTTGAGTCAGAACCTAGCAGAGCTCACAACGTGGGTGGGGGATGTAATGGACTGACTTATTATTATTATTATTATAGAAAATTAATCGGATTAGAAACAACCTATGTTCCAACATCTGGTAGAAAGAGCTCGTTAAGCAAGGGATCGCAATCAATCTAGGAGAACGTCAATCCTTAATTAAACTAGGAAGGGTCCTATAGAAGAGAAACTAGGGGTAACAAAACACCCAATATTGCATCCAGGGCCAGCAAAGCCATTAGTACTGGCCTCACAAAAGATATGATTATGATTATGTCTCTTCATGAGAAATATCAACCCCTCGCTACACAGAATGTTTCATCAATTTCCAATCCTGAACAATCAAAATTACATTTCTCAAATTAACTATTGCAAATGAGGTTTTATGAGGGAATCTAAAATTTAAAATATTTAATGATTTTATAATAAATTATCCACTTACCCGTATTTTGCTTTCCTGTTATTTCGAACGTTAGAAGTTTTCTTTTAAAGTATACATCTTCCTTATTTTATTACGCCATCAACAGGTGTTCCAAATATTGAACGTTAACAAAAAAGACAATAAAACAATATATGCATTCATCCTAAAAGGAAGCTTGATTCACATCATTTTGGTATGAGCGCAATATACTGATAACGAATGATATCATCAGATGTGACCCTTCGTCTCAAAACACTATTATGTTGGGATGATCCCCATGCTAAAATGTCAAATTAATGCTCAACTAATCAAAAATATGAAATCTTGTTTTATTTTCGTTCTAAAAAGACTGTATTCATTAACTTCTGCTTCTTCTGAGTGTTTTTATAGTGCAATATCCCCTAAACATGCTCAAAGTTTTTTTGTCCAGAGCCAACAGCAACATTTAACATGAAGAATCAGATATGACGCCTGTTAGGCAATATTACAATATTTTGTTTTGTTTTCTAACAGAGACAACAATGTTAATGGCCATGTACTCATTTTACACCTGCGTATGGTGAGAGTGTGAGTAAAGAGCCTTTCCCAGGGACTCAACTATACACCGAGCGAGGCTCAAACCCAAGACCTTCCAATCCGACAGCAAGTGTCATACCACAAGACCACATATTCAATTCAACCCAAGACTGATATTTTTGCCTATATCTTCTATTTTCAACATCGTAGTAATCCCTACATAACACCATTTTCAGGCGATGGGTCACAAATGTTAGAAAATTTAAAAATCTCTCAGCAGAATTATATGGGTTAACATGACAACCTAAGTGATGTCACAGACAGCTTCTGTGTTAAATGATGAAATCCTTGAATGTCCTTCATGAAGAAAAGAAAGCATAGGAGAAATCACAAATGACAAATGAAGGAGGGGAGACAACCCATGCATGTGGTTTCAATATACTTGCAGCAGCATCCCACAAAAATGGTCTCTGTAGGAGAAAAACATAAAAAAAGAGGAAAAACCGTTTTAGAATTTTTGAGACATATTCCCATGGAGTAGCATCCATACAATTTTCTAAATATAACTTTAAAAAAACAGTTTATTAATATTAATCGGTGCTGATGGTGACAAAAAGTGGAAAAAGTTAGGAAAATTTTGAACAATTGCCTTTAAGCGCCATCTTTACAGCACTAACCCCCACTTTTAGAGCAAATGAGACGATAAACTATCATTGATACTCTAACTCCTGAAGAATTGGAAATTGAAAATTATAGGAAAAGCTTTTCTAGAAACTTAAGGAAGAAAGCTGTCATTGTCTATGTGAAAAAAAATAATGCAAGAAAAAAAAAAGAAACAAGAGCAATGATCACTTGCCTATTTGTTCTGTGCGACTCCAATGACAGAATTGAGAATGATGTCTTTGTGGACGACTTTCATGTGTCGGATCAGGGTGATTTCACAAGCATATTTCCGCGCACAGTGACCACAGGTCAGTTGAGAGGTTGGTTTGTGAGCACGACGAATATGACGACCTAAATCACCTGCGAAAGATTATTTTTAAAAAAGTTTTTTGGACATTCTTACAACAGAAACTAAAATAACGTACTTAGAAACAGTGGACTATGAGCCCTTTAATAATAAGACTAGTTTCTTTTAAAAAAAATAATATCTTCCAAAATTCACAGAGTAATAACAAAATGGTGGTGACTTGATTAAATAAACCGCTCTGTTTTTGCCAAGTGAAAATGTGATATGATAGAGGTTGATATAAAATCGTATTCCACCCATAGCTTGATAAGAATTAAAGTATTAAAATATTATTTATTTCTATGACACATTTTGTAAAAATAAAACCTGTTATCCAAACATGATACTCGAGTATAACAAAATGTATCTAAACCCTTAAATACCCTTTAACATTCAATTTGCGTCTAAATCAGTCAAATTTAGATAAAGGGGCAAAACTGTGGATTGAGACAGATTTCTATCACCCTCCCCCCACCCTCTATCCCAATTTTTTTTTTTTTTTTTTTTTTTTTGTTAAATTAAAAAACCAGCTAAAATTGTTAATCAAGCTGTTCAACAGCAATAGAAATGGGTTTTTAAAAATACTGGAAAAGGATCTAATGATTGTAAAAGACAGAAGAATCAACACATTTTCCATATCAATACTACTTTACTTTCTCAGCCCCCCCCCCCCCCCCCCCCCCCCCAACCTATTGTAAGAATAATAAAAATAAAATAACACTTAACATACTTCATACTAATTACATTGAGGGAAAAGTCAAAAAAGAAAACTGAGTATTCACAATATTTCATGAACGGGAACTGATGGGATTTTTTTTTCTTTTATACCTTTATATATATATATATCGTTTTTTAATATCTCCCGCCCCCACTCCCCCCACCAAAATAAAACTGCAATGTGTCATGTACAATAGATTGTTACTTATGTTTTATGAGCATTTTAGGAAAATTGGTCGATTTTAAAGCCCCATTCATTACTGATATGATAAAGAAACTTATTCATTAAAAAAAAATAATTAATGAAAAATGAACTAGGCAAAATTAGCACCAATGATTAAAAAAATAGGGATCCTATGCAAAAAGTGCTGAAAAAGAGACTTGGTAAATTTTTAAAAAACTATTGTGATTTATCAATTCATCAAAGATGAAAAAAGATTTTGAAGATCTCTTACCAGATTGAAAGTATCTTTTATCACACAAATTGCACTTAAAGTTCCTCTCTTTATTGTGGAACCTCATGTGGACAACGAGATCACTGTGTCTGATGTAACCTGAGAAGAAGAAAAACTAAATATTTGTATTCCCTTCGTGCCATCTGTCTGGCCTGTCGATGTTTTTTGTTTTTAAGGGTTTTACGGCGCTTGCAACACAAGGTCATATCAACGCCAGTAAAAAAGAAGAAAATGGGATAGTAAAAAGTTCTAGAATTACAATTAAAAGAAAAGGTGAGACAAAGGGGAATTGGTTCAAATAGGGAACAGATGTAGATTCCAAGAGCACACCATCAAAGTACTTAAGTTTGAGATCACCTAAAAGTCTCATCCAGACACAAGCAAAGGTCCCAACTAAGAGGAATACACTCAAATGTTTATAAATAAAATAAAATATATCATAATATGTAAACTTAACATAATACAATGCATAACAGAGATGATTTCCAAGGAAAACAATATCATCTCCCAAAACTATAACTATACATTCGACTGTTTCCCTCCCAGCCAAGAAACTCCGACAAGGGTCTGGACAAAACTAAGTAATCTCATTCCAAGACAGCGACAGGAAACAAATGGAAAACGGGTATGGGGGGAAAGAAGACACAGCATGTACCTCCCTGCCCACTATGGGAGGTCGGGATCCCCACCCAGGATGTGGAGTACACGTGGCAAAAGATCATTTGTGTTTAACTAGAACTATGGCAAGACAATTAGATAATTGGAAAATAATTTAGAGACTTGCAGCAAAATAAGCTTAAAAAAGAACATTTTGTTACACGAGAGGTGTGTATGATAAATATCTAAACAACGGCATATAAAAAATATTAGAAAAAGACATTCCCCTACAAAATCAAATGGGATTGAACCTAAGACTGATTATTAACTCAATCCTAGAGATTTTTGCTACTTTTCAAAATTGGAAAAAATGTATTTAAAATGGGCATGTACACAGATAGTTTTATTCAACTACCATTAGCATGCAAAAACTAGAAACATTAGCTTTTATACTACGCCTATAATTTGTCTCAGAAAAATGTAATAAATAGGAATGGGGTAAAATTAACCCGGGAAAACTACGGATATAGTCGGTGTTAGGGTTGAGTGAGTTAAGCAGTAAACTGTTGTACCCTGGAAAAAACACATACTTAAAAATTTGGCCAGACAAATCATCCTTTAAACAGCAACCGATTTAAAAGACCCTCATTTAAATTGGCCAGTATTTGTAGGACAAGTCTGGCCAAATTTTTAAATACATGTCATTCCAGAGTAAGGGTGCCCGATAGCTTTGTCGAGCACTCGCTTCACATGGAAACCGACCGAGATCGATCCCAGGAGCAGTTTCTGTTAGATCTGGTGGAAAATACTTTACAATAGACTAGTGTCCTGTCCAAATGATAGCAAGCAATTGCTCGCCCATTTCACACTATGGAGTCCGGAATAAATGCTGGCTCTCTGGATCCAATGGTCCTGTAAGACTACATTTACTTTTTATATTATTTCTATTTTCAATGTCATTAATATATTCTTTTGTTTACCACATTTAAGGATATTTTCTTCTTACTCTCATAAAACATTCTATAACAAATTATTAAAATCAACATTGGGTCACGATAAAAATACAAACAATCTCCACTAACCTTTATTGCATATTTCACAACGGTGAGGTTGTTGATTTGAATGTATCAATAAATGCCTTCTTAAATCACATCTTTGAAGAAATTCTCTACCACACTCTGAACAGGTAAACCGCTTATCATCCTGCAATGCAATAAAATATCCACTAAATTATGATCTTTTATAGATGTACAAATACCATGACATGACCTACCACATCGAGAATAACAACTGCTTCTGGCATAGATCTTGTTTCAGCTGTTGACATGTCTGCCTGTTCTATATGAATGATTCATTTTGCATGATGAACAATAACGCACGCACATTGTCTAATATTAAATTGCCTGGCCCTGTAGATATTTTTTTGCACAGCTTGCAGCTGCAAAATCAGGGAAAATTTTCTGATTTGCACTGCAACCGCAAAATCTGCTGCACGTTTTGCAAATTTTTGACAAACTTTTCTTTTTGCAAAATTTGCATTCCCCGCGTGATGAAGATTGTTATTGTAATTTTGTTTTCCCAACTTTATGCCTATTTCCAAATCAGCATAATTTCTGGCAAAAATAGCCATTTTTTTTGTCCCATAATTTTGCATGATTTTGAGTTTGAAATTGCGTAATTCCGTGGGGATATTTTATTACATGGGATGCAAGTAGTTAGTTGTTAGGTGTGATACAATATTAAGAAACCTGCAAAATTTACTTCTGTTCTGCAAAATTCATCAGTTTCTTTGCAAAAATTTAAAATATACCACTAGACCACATAGCTGCACTCATGACCTAGGTTATTATAAATATGTATAAATATAGAGTGATAAATAATTAACATCTTATCAAGAAGTTTACAAAGAACTATCTTACCGGCTTCAAATCATGAATTTTTCTGTGACGTTTGTAATTTCCCAATCGAGTGAAAGTTGAATTGCATAAATCACATTTCAAAGTCTGGTTATGAGCTGTTTTCCCATGCTTCTTAAGTTCTAATTTAGAGGAAAATTTCTGCTCACAGTCGGCACAAGGAAATGGTAGTTCCTCCGTTAATTGTTCTATATGCATTTCTTTTCCTGGTTGTTCATTAGTTTCATATACTGTTGGTTGCTGTTCACTTGTTTCTAATTCTGAATGTTCTTCGAGATTTTCTCTTACTGCCTGTTCTTTATTTGCGTCTCCTCCAACCGCCTGTGGTATGATGTTAGGGATAATAGACAGGGGTATGTTTCCCAGAATCCAGTCTGTTTGATCGCATTTTACTGACGTACTCAACGGCAGCGTTGGTAGTGTTTTCTGATTAGAATTTATCACTGGTGTGCTTGAAGAAACGACCTGAATGGAAGTTTGCGATGGCGTAACAGTTAAAGACGGCCTCTGCGTGGCACTTTGCAGTGATGGTATCAAACTGAAGTTTTCAATGGAACCGAATTGTTTTAAAGCTATGGATTTTAAGGACTGAATCTGGATGGAGTTCTCAGAGGACTGGGTAAGTAAATCACAAATTAAAGTAGGGTTGACTGTTCCATCTACAATGCTGTCAGTCAACATGAGAGACGGAATGGATGGTATCGATGGTAAAGGTGGTTGTGAAATCAAGTTACCACCAGACACAGTGAGAATTGTATTTGGGTGACTTGTACTACTGCTGCCAATACAAATATCTATTGGAATGCCTGTAGAAGTCACCATTGTTGGTTCAAATCTACTCTTATCACTTGATAATATCAGAGTATCAGAGGCTGCCAATGGTGAATTGTTTTGGGTTGTGACGTCAGATTGACAATTATTGGGTAAAATAATCGTGTCATCTCTTGTTAAACTATTTTCTTTTTTCTCACCTTCTAAACTTTGAAAATCAATATCTTCTTCAGTATCCGTATCTACGTCAATTTCAAGTTGAAACCCATCTGGCGGATTAATTACGTTTTTTGTTTTGCTACGGGTTTCATATCTTCTGGAGGGCACACCACTAATTTTCCGACTTGAAGACGATTGATTGAGGAAAGTATTGATGGATTCATTCATGACTATTTGGTTTTTATTTGTCACGTTTACATTTACAGTTTCTTGTTTGAATAAAGTCATTGTTGGAATACTGTCCAAATCTACACTCTTATTTGATAAAGTCGAAACTAAACTAAACGCCGTTTGTAACGGTCCAATCTCCTGCTTTGCTTCCAGTTGCTCCACTGAACATTTAATTGTCAGAATATCGGATGAAGTGGAGATCAAGGGTTTTGTATCTGCTGAAGCCAATTTTGATTCAGAAGAAGGTAGAATCAGAGTATCCGATGAAAGTAACTTGGGTTGAACATTGACTGGGCTTGAATGACAGATGGGTTTGGATGAAACGCATCCTGTAGTGCTATTACTGCTTTCCTGATTTTTATTAAAATCTTGATTGAGTTGAATGACTTGAGATGAATCAATGCTGTTTGGTATTTGGGCACTCTGGATAAAAATAGGTAAAATCCCAATGACTTGATTCGCAGTGCCAGAGACCGGCAGGGTCATTACATTAGTCGGTATCAGAACATTGTTCGGAGTACAAGTCGCATTTGGTGTCAACAGATTTGCAGCATTGACATTCCCAAGAATGAGTGGCTGGACTGTGGTATTCTGTGCTGGCCCAGAATTCATCTTTATTGTATTTGCGTCAGTCATCTCCAAATTCTACACAAGATTAAAACATTTATTTGCGATAAAACAATGCTGAGATCAATAACTACATTCTCTTATTCAAGTTGCTTGTCTGTATTGTCCAATTGTCTGCCATCAGGTTGATGGAAATATCTGTAAAAATTTAAAAGAATGAAGTAAAAATTATATAGTTAAACTCAACAAATCATATGATATATATGATTGACTTTTTAAAAATACTCATGATTAACTATGTATGCATTTTTATTGATAATAGTAAAAGAGAGTAGAGTGGGGAGGGAGGGGGAGGGGACGGTATCTCAAGAGATTCATACTAACTAGTCCACCAAAACCAATAGGACTATGGGGCCAGAATTTAAGAACGATATTTATCAAGTACAATGGAATAAGAAAAAATTAAACACTTGCAATATCCTTAATAATGTACATATAATATCAATATATGTAGACGAGGCATCTAATGATGTCATAATAAAACACTTTGCACCATTAAAGACATGTCAAATGAAGTTTATTTTTTAACATGAACAGAGACTAGAATTATTCTAGTTATTCACAACGCAAATCTTAATGTTTATTTTACTGCTTTACCTGCCTTTTTACTTTTTAAAAAAATTCAATCAAAGTTAAATTTAAATGGAAAAACACTATTTCATTCTGCAGACATCATTCCAATTACGCTGACATTCCAATACATCAATTCTGTTATTGCATTCATATTAGTAGCAACCACCAGGACGACACGCAGGTCTATTGTGGTAGTGGTAGTGGTAGCTATATAATCATAATATAGCAACAGTACAGTGACACAGTTTCCTTTCTGTTGCTGGTCTAAAATTTTACCAATTTTTCACAAGGATGCGGCTATTCAGACTTGAGTCTGAATAGTCTCCTGTGACTATTCAGACTCAAATTCCAATGCGCATTTGAAATCAACTGATTATTCAGAACCAGTCTGAACAGTCTCCCATAGCAGTATAGTTTTTGCATGTTTGTTTGGTTTTATTGTTTGTTTTGTTTTGTTTCGTGGTTTGTTTATTTTTTAATTTCAATATTGATAATTACATAAAATTAATGCAAATCAAAATTACGATTGTAGTAACTATCTACAAGTAGTCTAAACCTGCTTTATTTGACGAGAAAGACAAAAATCATGGACCAATTGGAAGTCCAGATAGAAATAAAAAGAAAGTTACTCTTCAAAGTTCATAAAAGTCAGTCATAGTAACTGTGGTATAAATAGAAGGCTTTTCTAACAAAATAACACAATGTCCAAATAAAATCAGGACACAAATAAATAATTTTAAAATGACATATTCTGATAGTGTGAGACAAGCAACAATCCCTCTACAAGCCATCCACATTAGGGGTATGAGCTGGGTCTGTGTGATTGTGATATGGGCAAAACAGAATTTATTCTGAACTCTTTATCACTCCCACCCTCTGCTTACTGCTCACATTGTGTCGTCCTCCCCTCTGCGTAAGAATATAGAGTTTGAGTCCGAATAGCCACTTCGTTTTCACAATATCCAACATCACAATTCAATAACACAAGTACTATTATGATGTCATTATGATTCCGTGACCAAAATAATTGAGTGACTGCATCTCATGCCACACATTTTCATTTGTCATTTGTATAAAACTTATTTCATTTATTCATAGGGCTACTCAGCCAACTCCTTCAATTGGAATCAGTATCAGAATTAGACAAAACACAAGTGGACAAGCTGAGGAGATGAGAATTGAGGAGTCGACGAAAGCCTTAAATTGTCATGACTACAAGACACGACTTAACTTCGTTAGAGAATGGTAAAAAAAATCGACGCCACGAATTTGCAAATATATGCAATTATTAAAAAAGCAATGTATTCTTGCTTATTATTTTCTTTTCTTCATCAACACATAACTGATACTCAGAGCTACCGTCAGTACTTGGACTGAATCATTTACTTTTCTTATGAATACAGCGAACTGAAGCCAAATTATCGTGTCACAATTAGCCTATATGTTAACTATTTCAATAAATTAAAAAAAAAAAAAAAAAAAAAAAAAAAAAAAAATTATACAACCTGCTGACAATTCAATAACAAGAGCATTGCGTATTATTGACTTTATGGCAAAGTTCGACATTCGACATAGAATTAATACAAATGGGCGCAAATTGATATTGATATCAGTACTAGTAGTATTGAGTACTTACCTAGACGTCATGAATGTCTTTGTCGTGAATAGATTTTTACATCTCATTCACGATTAAAAATAAAATAAAGGCTAGCACTATTCAGTATCTGATACTGAATAGTGGTTTTGCACTATTCAGTATCTGATACTGAATAGTGGTTTTGCACTATTCAGTATCAGATACTGAATAGCGGTTTTGCACTATTCAGTATCTGACACTGAATAGTGGTTTTGCACTATAATACGGTGTTTTTTTTCCCGAAACCTGACAAAGTTATGGGAAGAGGGCAGCTGTGGGAGTGAATATGGGACTCAGAGAAGTGTACACCAGTGGGGAGTGAACCTGGGACTGGGTTTCGGCGGGTTTTCAAATAAAAAGCAATTACTTTTTTACGAAACACGACGACACCTGGCAATATCCGACAAAGTTATGAGATGTAGGCAGCAGCGTGTGTGTGTGTGTGTGTGTGTGTGTGTGTGTGTGTGTGTGTGTAGGGGGGGGGAGGAGAGGATGAACCTGAGATTCAGGGAAGTGTACACCAGTGGGGAGTGAACCTGGGACTCTGGGTTTTGTAAAAAAGCAATAACAATATGGGGGGGGGGGGGGGGGGGGGGGGGGGGGGAATTACATTTTTACGAAACCCGACAATATGCGGCAAAGTTGTGGAAAGTAGGCAAAGCGTGGGGAGTGAACCTGGGACTCAATGAAGTGTACACCAGTGGGGAGTGAACCTGAGACTATGGTTTTCGGCGGGCTTCAGCTAGTTTCATATAAAAGCAATTAATTTTTTACGAAACCTGACGAAACCTGGCAATATCCGAGAAAATTATGGGTAGTAGGCAACAGTGATGGGGAGTGAACTTGAGATTCGGGGAAGTGCACACTAGTGGGGAGTGAACCTGGGACTGGGTTTCGGCGGGTTTTGAAAAAAAAAGCAATTACTTTTTGTTTACAAAATGCACCAAATCCCAACAAAATGGGGCAAAGTTATGGGAAGTAGGCAAATAATGGGGAGTGAACCTGAGACTAAGGGAAGTGTACACCAGTAGGGAGTGAACCTGAGACTATGGTTTTCGGCGAGTTTCAGCGAGTTTCACATAAAAGCATTCACTTTTTCACGAAACCCGGCAATATCCGACAAAGTTATTGGAAGTAGGCAACAGTGGGGAGTGAACCTGAGACTCAGGGAAGTGTACACCAGTGGGAGTAAACCTGAGACTTTGGTTTTCGGCGGGTTTCAGGGAGTTTCACATAAAAGCAATTACTTTTTTTTAGAAACCCGGCAATATCCGACAAAGTTATGGGAAGTAGGCAACAGTGGGGAGTGAACCTGAGATTCATGGAAGTGCACACCAGTGGGGAGTGAACCTGAGACTCTGGTTTTTGGCGGGTTTCAGCGAGTTTCACATAAAAGCAATTAATTTTTTACGAAACCAGGCAATATCCGACAAAGTTGTGGGAAGTAGGCAACAGTGGGGAGTGAACCTGAGACTCAGGGAAGTGTACACCAGTGGGGAGTGAACCTGAGACTCTGGTTTTTGGTGTTTTTCAGCGAGTTTCATATAAAAGCAATTACTTTTTTACGAAATCCAACGAAACCTGGCAATATCCGACAAAGTTATTGAAGTAGGCAACAGTGGGGGATGATCTTGAGATTCAGGGAAGTACACTTGTGGGGAGTGAACCTGGGACTCTGGATTTTGTAAAAAAGCAATACCAAGGGGGAGGGGGAATTACTTTTTACGAAGCCCGCCACAACCCGACAAAGTTATGGGAAGTAGGCAGCAGTGGGGATTGAATCTGGGATTTGGACACCGATGAGGATTGAACCTGGGACTGCGAGAGGCTGGTACCAGTGGACAGTGAGCTCAGAATGTACTTTTATTTCGAAACCTACTGAAATTGCCAAAAGTTATGAGAAGGGGGCACCATTGGGCAATGAACCGGGATTCAGGGAAGTGCACACTGGTTGGGAGTGAACCTGGGACTGTGAGAAGAGGTTATCAGTGGAAATGAACCTGGGACTATGGAAGATAGATACTAGTGGGAAATGAAGCCGGACTATGGGAGTTGGGTACTAGACGAGAATGAAGCAATTACTTTTTTACAAAACCCACCGAAAAACCATAGACTTAGGTTTACTCCCCAATAGTCTACACTTCCCTGAGTCTCGGGTTCACTCCCCCACTGTTGCCTACTTCCTTTCCATAACTTTGTGGATATTGTCGGGTTTCATAAAAAAGTAATTGCTTTTTTTACGAAACCCAGTCCCAGGTTCACTCCCCAATGGTGTACACCTCCCTGAGTCCCAGGTTCACTCCCCACTGCTACCGACTTCCCATAACTTTGTCGGGGTTCGGCGTGTTTTGGCAGGTTTCGTAAAAAAAGAAACACCCCTAAAAATACCACCTGTATTCAGAAAATAGATGTCAATTGTAGTCTAATAGTTCATAATCTATTTAAATCATTTATTAATTATTATTATTATTATTATTATTATTATTATTATTATTATTATTATTATTATTATTATTATTATTATTATTTATTATTATTATTATTTATTATTATTATTATTATTATATTATTATATTATTATTATTATATTATTATTATTATTATTATTATTATTATTATTATTATTATTATTATTATTATTATTATTTATTATTATTATTATTATTATTATTATTATTATTATTATTATTATTATTATTATTATTTATTATTATTATTATTATTATTATTATTATTTATTATTATTATTATTATTATTTATTATTATTATTATTATTATTATTATTATTATTATTATTATTATTATTATTATTATTATTATTATTATTATAATTATTATTAATTATTATTATATTATTATTATTATTATTTATTATTATTATTATTATTATTATTATTATTATTATTATTATTAATATTAATTATTATTATTATTATATTATTATTATTATTATTATTATTATTATTATTATTATTATTATTATTATTATTATTATTATTATTATTATTATTATTATTTATTTATTATTATTATAACGTAAATTTTAATATAATACGGCAATTAATTCACGGAAGTACATCGCTCAATTAATAATGGCAGAAAGTCTGGCCACATATTTATAATGAATCGGGTTTGTCTTAGATGACCAAACAAACAAACAAACAAACAATAACAACAACAACAACAACAACAACAAATGAGACAAACAAAAAAAGCAAGATTTTAAAAGGTAATAAACAATAGAAGAGCACATCAATGAAAAACAACAACGAGATTATAACACATAAAAGATATTCGTAATAAATCGATAACTGATTAAATTACTCGAACTACTTGATTAAAAAAAATAATAATCATAATAATGATGATGATGACAATTACAACAACAACAACAATAATAATAATAATAATTGTAAGTAAGTAGAAATAATATAATAATAATAATAATAATAATAATAATAATAATAATAATAATAATAATAATAATAATAATAATAATAATAATAATAATAAAAGAACAATAGTATAATATCAACATTAAAGCATACTACTAGCAAATAAAATTATTAAAACAAAAGTTTAAAAAATATCAATAGACAGAAGGAATTTTTAAAATATTGGGGAAAAAAAAAAAAAGTTATCCCTGCCGGGATTTGAACTCTCGAACCTTAAGCTCAGAGTCAAACAGCTTATTTCCACCAAGCCATGGTGTCACTGAACATTTAGTGACATTTAATCATGTGTATTTAGATATTTAAAAATGTATTTGAATACCACTCTTACTTTGATATTTTGAACTATGTTAATTGCACTATAGCAGAAATTAAAAAATTACGATCAAAATATTTTTACAACTTTGAATCGGGCTGTCAGTTACTGCACGTGTTCAATCTGGAAGTAGGTCAGTAGTTCGACCGAGATTGTCGCACTTTTCACTCTCTCTATAAAAAAGAGTTCCTTGTGGATACTGAATAGTGGCAAAGCACTATTCAGTATCAGATACTGAATAACCACTTCCTAAAATAAATTAATATGCACGAGGCATGTATCTCCACCGACGTGGGTAGAACTAGAACGCGATTTACTAAGTACACATAGCTAGATTTTGGTTGTCCGGTTAGGAAACGTTTTATAGTAATTCAAAATTGTCAAAAGAGAGCGAGCAAGCGGTGACTGCCGCTTATATAACGATGACAAACCAGATATGACGTCACAACCACAAACGGAACATCATGACAACAACTCACAACAGCCTCGATCGAGATACTACACACCAACACACAAACACACAACATAAAAAGGGATATCATTCCCTACATCTTACTGGCTACAGTACATTTTACGCAAATTTTGTCTTTTGTCCCCATTTATAGGAGACACATTTACCCCACTAATGTCCAATCATTCAGTAGTGCTAAAATAGATGTAAATTGCTTTGAGTACGTTTAATGGATATTGCGCTATATAAAATCTCAAGTTTTGTTTTGTTTTTATACATCTCAAAGTACCTGATCTATGTCAGATCGAACAAATCAAGCTACCGTATCTCTGCTATGTGGACAGGATCAGAAAAACCCCCACAACAAAACAGAAGAAAACAACAGCAAAAAAAAACTCCACTCTGAACCGATATCAGTCGACTCCAAAGCGGTCATTACGCTTACTATGTTATACTGATTGTAGCAAAAAAAAAGTACAAACAAAACTGCAGAAAAAAAATAGATTGTTTGTCATAATATATATAATATATATATATATATATATACACGTTGGTAATTCTATCAACCATCTGCTCACCTGGCTATCAACTCCATGACGTTCCCCAGTACCGATTATCGATCAGAAAAGAGACTAACCAATGTCAATTCAAGCCCAGCTCTTAGAATTAGATCACAAGAACCCAAGAAGTAGAGGGGTGTGTGACACAATCTTTCCGTTTGTTGATATGACTGCTGAGAGTCTAAGACCGTGCAAAGCAACTTCGCGGTCCAAAGCTTGTGTTTTCGGAGTAGTGTTTACCTAAGTCTTAGTCACCTCTAAATGATATAAATGATGCCCTCGAGGAGTATTGCAATAAAATTTGCTATTTTGGTAGCTATAATGTAAACAGTTAACTTAATGATTGATAATTATTTCTTTTAAAACTAACTCACATTGAATGAGTTATAATAAAACTGCGCTCTGAAAATTCATTTTACATCTCTGAAACTATTGAGCTTTAAATTTTTTTTTAAATTGAGCTTTATATAGCGCAATATCCACTAAATGTGCTCAAAGCGCTTAACAATGGGTCCCTGGTCAACAGCAACATTTAACATGTAGGACGGGACATGACGCCTGTTTGGCAATATTACAATCTTTCGGACAAAGACAACGCTGTTAACGGCCAGGTACTCATTTTACACCTGAGTACGGTGAGAGAATGTGAGTAAAGAGCCTTTTCCAATGACTTAACTATGAGCGAGCGCGAGGCTCGAACCAAGGACCTTCCGATCCGAAAGCGAGTGTCATACCACTAGACCACATAGCCGCACTATTATTGGTAGACTAGATGGTGTATTGAAAAATCAGTAGCTTTTGATTCCAAGAGAACGTGTCGACTATCTTTTAAACCACCGTGATTAGTTCATCACGAAATGGTGCCTCTTGAATATTCATAATATTATCTAAATCTATGCCTACTTCTCGTTCGTGCGACTATGTGGTCTTGTGGTATGACACTCGCTTTGGGATCGGGAGGTCCTGGGTTCGAGCCTCGCTTGGTGCATAGTTGAGTCCTTGGAAAAGACTCTTTACTCACATTCTCTCATAACTCATAGTACTCAGGTGTAAAATGAGTATCTGGCCGTTAACAGCGTTGTCTCTGTCTTTTAAAAAGTTGTATAATCGAAATCGCCTAACAGGCGTCATGTCTCGTTCTTTATATTACGTGTTGCTGTTGGCCAGGGATCCTTTGTAAAGCGCTGTGAGCACGTTCAGTGGACATAAAACCTCAAGTTACATAATTTTTATTACAAAAAGGAGAACCTTCCACGACAGAGGTAGGTGCGGCTATATGGTCTTTTGGTATGACACTCGCTTTCGGATCGGAAGATCCTGGGTTCGAGTCTAGTTGAACATAGTTCGAGCATAGTTGAGTCCTTGGAAAAAGGCTCTTTGCTCACATTCTCTCATCGTACTTAAGTGTAAAATGAGTACCTGGCCCTTAACAGTGTTGTCTCTGTCGAAAAAAAAAATTTGTAAAATCGAAATCGCCTAACAGGTGTCATGTCTCGTTCTACATGCTACATGTTGCTTTTGGTCAGGGACCTTTTGTAAAGCGCTTGAGTGCGTTTAGTGGATATTGCGCTATATAAAAGCTCAAGTTTTAAGGTCATAATGGCTCAGTTGTGGACCGTTATCGATACCGGGTGTAGTCGATTTTTTTTTTCCGGACACCCCCCCCCCCCCCCCCCCCCCCACCTACGTCTTCATTGCGTAGCTGGTCAATCAGATTTAGAGAAAATGCGTTGAGATAGATATCGAACGTTTCAATTTTCAAGGAATAGCATGCAATTGTAAATGTCCGTTGAACGCAACAGAATTTATATAAACCCCCAATTCCATGAACTTTTTAGCTCTGAGAATGAGAAACTAGTTCAATGGTAATAGGCTTCAACAGTCGTAACATCACTTCCCTCGTAATGACGCATCGTAACTCAGTAACTGGTTCTTAACTATCGGAACAATGGCGGACGCCCTTATGAAATACATACTTCTACGACAAGCAGAAAAGGGTATCCCGAGGAGAAACACATTATAAATCTGATCATGTTTGACTTTTATACATTCTGATAACATTCCAGCACGAAGAATTAAAAAAGTACCCATTTACTTTGTTTAGAACCAAGCTGTTTGTTGCCGGGCGGACGTGACATCAGACTATTGAATCCTATTGTTGATTTCCATAACAGAATGCAAGCCTTCCTTTTTACACTATCTTCTTGGCAACATAAGCACATCGTTGACTACATTTTAATACGCTAAAACAGCATTTTCTTGCGATTATAAACGTATAGTCATTATCTTAGAAAATTGTAATGCACTTTAATAAAATTTAATTAAATAAGATAACTTCACGACTTCCGACAAGGATCTTCCGTGGGTTTGTGACAAAAATGAGAGGGGACGGCGGAGATGAGTCAAAAAGAGAAGGAAAAGATCGATAGATAGATAGATAGATAGATAGATAGATAGAGAGAGAGAGAGAGAGAGAGAGAGAGAGAGAGAGAGAGAGAGAGAGAGAGAGAGAGAGAGAGAGAGAGAGGGGGGTAACAAGGAACAATTAATATACTTGTAAACACAGGTTCTACGAGCTGAAGTCTTAACGATTTTCAACTCTTATTTATAACAGGCCATAGATGGTCAATAAACTATCACAATGTTTATAGATTATTCAGTTATTCAATGAAAATAAATGTTATGCCACGTAATTATGTTTTCATTGGGAACGTGAGAGATCTGGCCCGAAATCATCTTTAATATTCATTTCTATCCATCCTCACGAAAGCAGTGTCCAGTTTTTTTGTTATTTTTTTTCAATGTAATATTTGAACACCCCTACCCTCCCCGTCAATATATCTAACCAAAATGGAAGGAAAATCTAATACAAAAAAAGGGAATTTTATACGGATTTGACATCGGAGTCAAGTTTGCTTTTAGACAAGATATGAAGTGAGTAGAAAAGTGCCAGAAGACAATAGAGAATAAAAAATTTTCGCGGCGGTGGTGGGGTTTGAACCTGCGACCTTATTGGTACGACAACTCCGCCTGGCAGGTGAGAGCGTGGCTCTACCGTGTGAGCTATCCACGAACACAAAATATTCGTTTCAAACCCAAGTCATTTCTAGATCCCTCTCTCACCCACTTCTGGGACCGCCGATTCGTTCGCCCACCACCATCGCGAAGTATTTTGACCAGCAGTTAAGCTTAACAGCCAATATTCTCAACACAAACATATAACATAGAAACGATTGAGACATTGAGTATGCTCCGGTGTATGGGGTGAATTTTTAATTCAGAAAAGTGAGTGGAGCAGGCACTTATGTTGGTAACAACAAGATATGAAGTGAGTAGAAAAGTGCCAGAAGACAATAGAGAATAAAAATTTAGACAGCGCCTTTCTACTTTATCTTTGAGAGTTTAAAAAAAAAAACGGAGGACGTTTCCCCGCGGATAATAAAATAAAATAAAATAAAATTCCCGTTATTCATCACATGGGGGAAATTTGTCACTACTGTCTATTCCAAGGGAAGGCCGGAATAGCCCAGGTGTCAGCCGCAGTGCAGCGCCGCAGAGTGACTCGGGCGAGGTGACTTGCTTAAGGCCACATAGCAGAGCGGGTATTCAACTCGGTATCTTTCGGGTACGCAGCAAAGACCGCATCACTGAGCCCCGTGAATAATGGGAATCGAAAAGAGAAATACATATCGTTCAACTCAAATAATGCCACATCCCATGTGTGCCGTCGCTTGTCCATCATAGATGTTTACATCTGAGGCTTGTCTCATAGGCGAGCTATAGCTCGCCAGTGAGACAATTTGTCCCGATCCACCAGATGGCGCCACCAGTCTTTGGCAATGGCTCGCCTGTGAGACGGAGTGCTCGCCAAATCCGTGGCTAAAATGGCGACGTGGTCACGTGATGCTTTTTATCGATACCAAAATAGTATTGACATTGGGTTAAACTAGATAAAATGGCTTTTTAAGAATATTTGACATCTATATTTGGAGTTAAAATGGAAGAAATAAAGGATTTGATAAATTTAGAGTATGGCAGTACCTATGTGTCCTCCATGGGTGAACCATCGCTGTAAATAATTAAATATATTGACTACTGTCTCGAGTATTATTGGTATCGATATAATTTTTCCGCCAAAACTAAACAGAAAAAAGGAGTGGAGTTGCCTCGATAATAGGTAGCTACTAGCTAGAGTAGGTAAAGCAAAACTGAAACGTGAAAGGAACATGGTCAATGGCATCAAGATGAAGAGTAAGTTTAAGCTGACGGTAAAATAATTAAGTCGGAGGACTTTTCATCCTCCTTAGTCTTAGCGTATTCAAATCTGTCACCTCCACCCCTAGGAACGATGCTTTTTTCCTTTTTTCTATTATTGGAGTTTGAGGATGTTAGCGTAAAAAACAAACAAAACAAAAAGAAAACCGCGTCTATCTTCTTAGCACATCATCACTCTGACTCTCTTCTCCACTTGTATTGCAACTAAATCTACACATGAAAAGGGAGATCTTATTAGCGGTTATGGCTATAGACTTTCATATGTCCACCAATAAATATTAACTAAAGTTTCATAGAGAGAGAGGCTTGGAGTTGAGTAGGAGAGGAGACTAGGAGGCGGAGGGAGATCAAAATCTTGGTCCCTGGCCAATTTTAGCTTCCTAACCTAATGACAATGTAAAACCGTATTTTCGTTTATGGAACTGTTTCTTTTTATGTTGAAGAGGCGAGTTTGATTTTTTTTTAAATTCTATTTATTACTTGTTTGGTTTTGCTGCGATTCAAGTTCAAATTCATATTTTCTTTTTTTTTTAAAAACTGGCTTAGCAATGGCAATAATAATACTACCCTGCCCCTCCCCCTCCTCCAGAAAGGTGAATGAAAATGTAAGCGAATTTTTGAAATTAAGAGAAAATTGAAGAACAAAAGAATGAAAACTAAAAAGGTGAGTCCTTCAGAAAGCTCCTAGTGCCAAGGGAAACAACTCAAATATTCCCTCGATTAAGCCTAAGAATAAATATAACTATAACCTAGTACCTTTAACCCTAATACTAGGAAAAACAAACACCCAAGCACCTTTACTAAAAAAACTAAAAAAAATCCGATCTCGACCTAAACCTAATATTATTATTATTAGTTTTGCATGTTTTTTCTGCTAATTTGCAAATGGCATTTACAATAACAACAAAATACAAGTGACATTCAGTTCTTTTTGTGGATTCTGTTTTTCTATTTCTTCTTAATAACATAATTTGTATTGGATATCTCCACAGGTCAGATGGATCTGTAGTGTAGTGAGTAGTGGTGAAGTTGTTTGACCCTGAACTGGAAGGTCCCGGGTTCAAATCACTTGATTCAACGGGTGATTGAATTACCCTTAATTTAAGGAAGGTTTGCAAGTTACTATTATTATATTTATATGAATCTGTAAAAATAGTTTTATAATTTTTAGATTGGCCAGTAATTCTGTGCTCGTTGACAAATATGTGGGCTGTACAGAAAAAAATTTGAACCCTGCTTTTATATGTGTGACTTACACATTGGGCAGGCATGACAATTTGAATGATGGGTTTTGACTGGAATGCGTTTTTTATTTAGTGATTTTGTATTCTGGCACTGTGCTATTATCTTTGTTTTGGTGGTCTAACTGGATTTTACGTCATGTATTCATGTTTTAACTGTCTGTTATTGGCTAAAGTTGGTTGATCATATGACCAAGAACAAACTATTCAGCAAAGATCAACATGGTTTCATGGCGGGAAGGTCTACAGTAACAAACCTACTTGAAACAATGGATGACTGGACGAGAGACCTGGAATTAGGCAACAATTTAGATGTCATATACCTCGACTTCAGAAAGGCATTTGTCAAAGTTCCACACTGGCGCCTAATCAGGAAATTGGAACAGTATCAAATTAATGATCAGACAGTCAAATGGGTCAGAGATTTCCTCAAAGATAGAAGACAAAAAGTGATAGTGAATGGAACAGCATCAACGGAGAGACTGGTAACAAGTGGAGTTTCACAAGGAAGTGTACTGGGACCAGTTCTCTTCCTGATTTATATCAATGACTTGCCAGACAATCTATCATCTAAATGTAAAATCTTTGCCGATGATACTAAGCTCTATGGAGTAGCTAATACAGAAGAAGAAAGAAACACCTTACAACAAGATTTGAAAAAGCTTCAAGAATGGTCCGAAATATGGCAGATGGAGTTCAATGTAGATAAATGTGCAGTTCTTCACCTAGGAAAAAACAACAGAGAAGCAAACTATATAATGAAAGAAAAACCCCTGCAGAAATCCAATGGGGAAAAAGACCTAGGAGTATTTATTGATAGGAAGCTAAACTTCAAGAAGCAAATTCAAGATGTTCAATCTAAGGCTAGTAAAACACTCGGAATAGTGAAAAGAAATTTCAAGAATCTGAAAACAAAACACATGACTACCATCTACAAGACTATGGTTAGATCAAAGCTGCATATGGTATCCGAAGTTTGAGGGAGACAAAGCCTGTTGAAAGAAAAAACCTACTGTGAGAGATTGAAAGAATTAAATCTCCCGACCTTAGATTACAGGAGAAGAAGGGGAGATATGATCCAAACATATAAAATAGTAAAGGGAATAGACAGGGTAGAGGCAGGATTCCTTAAACCAAACAAGAACATTCAGACACGAGGAAACAGCAAGAAACTGAAAAAAGAACGTTTTAAAACAAATGAAAGAAGGAACTTTTTTTCATCTAGAATTGTAAATAACTGGAATAAACTGCAAGAAACCACAGTATCAGCCAAAAATTTGAATAAATTCAAAGCAGAGTTGGAGATAAGCAGCACCCTAGGAAACAAGTTCAATTATAAAAATTGGTCCAATCATTAATCATCAGGAGCGAAGGAGACTACACCAAGTCTAAAAGCTCTATACAGAGGTATCCAGGTAAAGGAGGGTTTTGAACTCGAATGTCCCTTGTTTAGTGTTTTGCTCTTTTTACATTTTATGTAGGCATCCTGCATATATATTGTAGATGTTATAACATTCAGTTTTGTACATTACTATTAATGTTGATTAATCTAAATTTCAGATGGCATTCCAGTATCTGTAGTGGTGTTCGTGTTCAGCCTGGCAGCACCAAAGATGGGCATCTCAAAGGTTAAAGGGTCAGGGCCATGATTCAGCTTTAACTATAAAATCATTTCCTGGACATGATATTTGAGTGAGTAGAAATCCCATTAACATAACCTGACCCCAAAAAATGTGACCAATCTCAATGAAGCAGTATTATTTCGGGGTGACGCTTCGGAAGTTAATATTATAAGATCATTGAAATCTTGCATTTATTATTAAATTTTTTAAATTTTCTATTGCTGTTGCACGAGCTTGAGGTGCATGCACTGGGACTGAGTTCGAAGTTGCAGGTATTAAACATAGCTGCCAACCCTCCCGCAAATTGCGGGAGTCTCCCGTATTTATCACCAATCTCCCGCTCTCCCGCAGTTTTTTAGTATCTCCAGAAATCTCCCGGAAATTTATCAATTTGAATATTGAGTGTGATGAGTTGCTGGTTCTCTAGACAATCAATTGTCAACTTTTTTTTTGGCTGGTCGATGCTATGAAAGCAACAGAATCGATACCAGTAATGTGGCAATAGATTATATAGGATTGTAAAAGAATATATTGTGGTATCGATATTTTCAATTGAGAATAATTTGCTTTTGCTTATGCCCTGCCTTAAGTCTTCATCAATTTTCAAAATTTCCTAACCACAACGTGTTTCAATTGCTGAGGACGGTTTCTTTCTAATTGGGAGTAATTTGTATTTGCCTTTTATACTGCCTAAAGACTTTGTTGATTTTTAAAATGTCTAAACGACAAATTGTTTCAAGTTCTGAGGACGGTTGTGCTAAGAAAAAGAAATATTCAACTTCATTCAAAGCTGAGTATAGTGTTGAATTTCCCTGTATAGTTAAAGGAAAAGACGCCTCATTCGCCATGTGCAAAATGTGTCATTCAGAGTTTAGTGTTATGTATGGTGGACGTGACGATGTCAAGAGGCATGTTAATTCTAAGAAACATTTGATTAATGCCAAAGCTTCAACTAGTGGCAAACCAATTACATCCTTCTTTTCTTCAAATTCCAAATCAACGCCAGTGGATGAAGCTGTGATTAGGGCAGAGACTTTATTTACTTCTTTTTTATTGGAGCACAACATTCCTTTAGCATCCTCTGACCATGCTTCTAAGCTTTTCAAAGCAATGTTTTTGGTAGATAGTGTACAACCTGAAGAGATTATTAAAAGATACAGCTGTGCACGCACAAAGACAACGGCAATTGTTAAAGAGTTGGCTATGGATGCAAGACAGTCTCTGATTGAGAAGTGCAAGACCTCTCCCTTTAATATTGCCACTGATGGGAGTAATGATAAAACAGACAAACTCTACCCTTTGATTGTTGTTTCTGCTGATGAGTCAGTCAAATATGAGCTGTTAAGCTTACTCGAGCTAAAAGACAAGTCAACAGGAGCCAATATTGCAAAATTAATTCTGGATGAGTTGTGTAGGTTGGGGATCCCTTTTAGCAACTGCATGAGTTTGTGTACTGACAATGCTCGTTCCATGATTGGAGAAGGGAAAGGGTTGTATGGTGTGTTGCTGAAGGAAAATGCAGGATTATTTGCCACTGGTTGTCCGTGTCATCGCCTCCACCTGGCTGCAGAATGGGCATCAAAAGAACTCTCATTCAACCCGGAGCCATTCTTTTTAGATATTTATTACTATGTTGAGAAAAGCGCCAACAGGTTCCAAACGTTTCAGGAATGCCAGAATAGCTGTGGTACTGCAGAGACGAATATCCCTAAACATGTTCCAACCAGGTGGTTATCTTTGGGGAAAATTACAAAATGGGTGCTGGATCAGTGGGAGCCCCTAAGAAAATTTTTCAAAGATGAATGTGACTCTGATAAAAAAGAAGGAAGCAAGACTAGTGACAGAAAGAGAAATGCTCTTGCAAATCTAGATTCTCGAGTTACAAAACTGACTTTGCATTTCTTAAATTTCATGTTACCACTTTTTGACAAAACAAATTGTCAGTTGCAAGCGGAAACACCATTGATCCACAGGCAGCGCAGAATTTTGTGCAGGTTTATCAAAGACTTGATGGTTTTGATAGTGAAGCCTTGTGCTATGCTGTACAAGTGTGTGACTGATGTTGACCTGGATCAAGACTACAACCTCAAAGACCCTATGAACATCTCACTAGGAGAAGCTGCCACATCATTCATACAAGAATCAAAATTATCTGATGATAAAGTGAAGAAATTTAGAGTTTGTGCAAGAAACTTTGTCAAGGTGGCTATCAAGTACTGCCTTGCAAATTTGAAATTGACAGACCCCATCCTCTTGAATGCTGAAATTGCAGATGTGAGCGTGCGCACAACTATGTCCTTCAAGAGCGTTCAGTATTTCCTCCAAAGATTTCCTCAAATTTTGCCATCTGGGGCGAGCATGGATGATCTTGAAAGGGAATTTTTGCAGTACCAGGTGGATGATTTGTTGCCAAAGATTCTTGAGATGGACAGAGCTGATTACCAGTGGCAAGAGATTAGTACTCTAAAGGATGAAATCGGTGACTTGAGATTTAAATTCTTGCCAAAAGTCATGTTGACCATATTGTCAATTCCCCATGGTAATGCCTCATGTGAGAGATTATTTTCCACTGTTCGCAAAAATAGAACAGACTTCAGGGGTAGTTTAAAGACTGAGACACTAGGAGACATCATTTTGGCAAAACAAAGTGGTACAGAGTGCTACAACAGGACTTTGTCTTCTGCTTTGCTAAAGAAGTGCAAATCGGCCACATGCAATGCACTGAGCGGACAAGGATGCTCAGCCGCAAAGTAGATCTCTGAAGCCCTGGTGTATTTGTAAAATAGTTGTAGATAGTGTCTTGCCAACTGTATATATTATTATTCTGGATTGAGTTTTATTATTTTATTTCTATTATCGTGTGGACTATTTGAAAAGATGGGAAATGTTTTATTTGTTAGGATATCAAATGGAGTTAAATTGAGACATGGCAGTCAGTTAAATTAACAAATGCAATTGGACATACCTCTGCATTCTGGTTCATTGTTGTGCATCACGAGGAGTAATCATGTGGCTTTTGAAGAACTAGCAGCGCGTCTTCACTTCAGGTCAGTAAAAATGTAATCTCCCTGATTTTTATCGAATCTCCCTGATTTTTGTTCCAAATCTCCCTCTTAATTGAATTACCGGGTTGGCAGCTATGATTAAAGAATATTACTATTACACTCCTCTCAATGGTTTCATCTGTTAGTATTTTTATTTATTTATTATAATTTTTTTTTACAATAATTGGTTCTCAAAGTTGACAAATCCTCATTTTTATTTTTATATTATTGTTACTCTCAGGCAAATGAGCAATGAATAAATGGTCACAACACTAAACTTGGGAAAGTCGATGCAGTCAGGACGAATAATTTCTGAGCGCTGCCTAGCAGGTAACTATATATCGCTCTAATCGAGCGACATCTAATGCCTGCTAAAATAAAATAGTGTATGGATGTATGTTTCATTCCAATGGCATATGGCAGAGATATTGTTTAATTAATTGTTTGTTGATGTACTTAGATAATAAAGCACAAAGGTGATTTTCTGCACTTCTGACTGTGCAGCTTCACAGATCATATCTGGACTTGCGTTGTGCTAGTGCAGTCCATAGTTTTCGTTGTTATTGGGGAGTGCTTTAGTCATCTTGGAAATAATGTCCCAAAAGTTGTGTCATCTGCATGTGTATCACGATTTTCTATTTATAAACAAGAGTGCCGATGGTTTTCCTCGGATCTGCGGAAATCCGCGGTTTTGTAGTTTAGAGGAGGAATTTTCTCCTTTTTAAAATTACAATTTCTCAAAACAATGTGAGAGTTGATGTGTGGTGGAACACACAGGTGCAGTTTTCCACTCTCCAGAAGTTAGCTAGAGTATCAATGATAGTCTATCATCTCAATTGCTCTAAAAGTGGGGTTTAGTGCAGTAGAAATGGGGCAATCGTTCAACATTTTCCTACTTTTTCACTTTTTGTCACCACCAGCACTGAAACAAACAAAAATTCTGGGCTTTATTACACATGGTGCTTGAGTTTTTCATCAAATTTCTTTGACGCATTGATCAATGATTCAGTGTTCGATTTGGATTGATAGCCTATCAGAAGATTTTCAAAGTAATCTTGTGTTCCTCTGCTTGGGTTTCAACAAGGGTATCTCAGCTGTAAAGCCTTTTTTATTCCACTTTGGCAAGAATGATTGAAATTTGAGTTAATCTGTTTTTGTCATGGGTGTATTTTTCTAGAATTCGAATGATGGATTGGTGGTCCCAATCTAAAGTAGTCAGGATTAATCTCAATAGATTAATAGACTGCTCATTTATTTAGCACTTATCAATCTAGGGGGATCTTTGGCTCCATATTTCCAAGCCTTGTTTACACCACCATTTGTACATCGTCACCTCTTGGTTATTCATGAATAAATGCTGATTTCTCTAGATTACTTTCGTTATTAACCAATTGCCATTTTTTTTCCTCAGATGCTTGTCCCTATCCTAGTACCAGACATTTTACTGATGAACAGCGAGCTGTTCCTGCTCAGAAAAATATAGATCACAAGAATGCCACATATAGTGTGGTCATGAGTGGACAACCATCTTTGATGGAAGGAATAAGGAGCTTCATGGGTTATCAGAGGTTTTTCAACACTGCTTACTCATTTGAATTTCAACACTAACAGGAGATGATTCGTTCTGTACTGTAGATGAAGTTTGTGATTCAATCAAAACGTTATATGTTGTGTACAAAGTTAAAACCATCATCTTGGACATGGAATTGTGCAAAGTTGACTCAAGGAGTTGTTACCTAACACCAGCATAGTCCTGTGTCAGTTCCTTGTTCATCAGCATTTCACAATAAAAAGCTTTGAGGACTTGATTCTGAAAGGAGAGAAGAGATTTTAAAAGCATGTGTTGTTGTAACTCAGTAGAACAGTACAATGATTTAAAACTTGGTTTTTTATTTAGACGTTGGCTATTTTTATAGACAATTGAACTCCTTGTTACTCTGTTGGATTTGATGTTTTCATCGGGAGTTGGGAACTTTTGGAAATTCAACAAGTTTAATTGTAAAACATTTGTTCTCAGCAGGAGGTCAGGATTTGTAAAGATGGGAGGACAGTGCTAGCAGCTTAATTG
>NC_088361.1:21245912-21297913 GCF_034508935.2 Berghia stephanieae | reverse complement strand
TGCAGGCCTGCTTCCGGTCCGAGAAGCCCCGACACACTTCCGTGCATGCATTATTTACTGACTAGGTCTGTGTTTGACGACTCGCGCGAACTTCGCAACCGTCTCTCGCTGGTTGTGGCACAGTAGCCAGGCAGTGAATACATCCACGTCTAGAGGAGCGTGTAGGTGACATGATAATATTATAGCTAACTGATAGACAGCCTAGTTTTGTTTTGTTTTTGATGCGACAAAGAACAATTTTTTCTCCTAAAGTCAGCATTTGAAAGGGAATAAAATCAGATTTTTTCGAGGAACGAAATAAAAGTCATTTATTTTCTTTTTTTTATTGGTTCTGTTCTTTGACGTTACGAATTATATTTTTACAATTAATTGTATTTTAAAATATTAGCACTTATAGAGCAAAATCGTACTGTCGGAAACCCGACAAAAGTCGGAAGATTTACAGGTCTGACTTAAGTCTAAAAGAGAATAATACTTTTATCTCTCATAACTGCGGTAACATAAGAATCATTTCATTTACCAAATCTGTGGGACCTGAAAACTTCACTCAGGTTACAATAAAAATTGCTTCCAAATGCAGTCTGTCATCCATGTTGAATACACATCACCGGTTTACCAGGACTTTGTCGCAGTTGCGGACTGTGAGAATTAACAGACCATATATAGATTGACCACTGTGCCAATTGACGCCACCTTTAAGAAAAAATAAAAAAGCAGTAAATGTCATAACAATAGTAAATAATTCATTTAAAAAAAAATAAAAACTTAAACTCGCTGTGTGTAATTTAAAAAAAATCAAACAATAAGATTTAACCCATTAAAGGCGAGATTCATTCTTACTAACACCAGATCTTAGTCTTAACTCACTAAATCCTAGCCCTCTACTCTCCCAAGAGATTTTTCATACTTTTTAAAATCGCTGTGATTATCCCCAGACACCTGGGGATAATGCAAATTCGTTATCCCTCCCCTGACACCTGTCTGAGGATGACAAAAATTCATTATCCCCAGACACATATTTGAAACTCCGCTCTTTTAAACAATTATCCACATTCCAGAATATGGAATGATTCCAAATGCACATAGAAATAAGGAAAGTTAATAAAATATCTATAAAAACAAAATTAACCAACAATAAATCAGTTGTTACTACATATACACAATATGCGTCTACTTCGAATTGGGTGTCATGGCCGAATGGTTTAGTCGTCTGCCCTGGAAGTTTTACCAGAATCGGCGTTGTGGGTTCAAATCCTGGTTCCGCCACTTTTTAAAAAATTCCGTCTTCTTTTTACAGAACGTTGAAAGGGATAAATGTCCCATCCATCCTCACCCCACTTTTTTTTAAAAAAAACTCTCTCTTGGTTCCTTTCTAGTTTCTAGCAAATTGTCATATTCGTCCCCACTCCAATCTGAAAAAGTGTCTAAAAAGAATAATTAATTAAAAAGCAAACAAACAGAAATATTCCGAGAGCGACCAAATGGTCAGACAGAGGAGAAAACATTTTTTTTTAAAAATAAAAACAATATTAAGAAATTCATGCTCAGAAACGGAACAAAAGGCAAAACAAAAGGGAGAAAAGAATACTCACTCAAAAAAAAAAAAAAGGGGGTGGGGACATTTATCCCTTGCAACGTCCGGTAAAAAGGTGTCTGGGATAACGAATTTTCAATGGGAATAATGACAGCCTTTAATTCTTTAATGAATACTGGGGATGTAGGAGCTTTCCGAAAATAATTTTCCTATTGTCTTAAACGTCTGTTGTACATTAATATTTGTTTAAGATTTATCTAGGCATGAATAAAATTCTGGATGTGAATCGGTTTTCTTTTTTTACTTTTTATTTTTATGTCTATTGTAACCCTATTTTTGCGATGACAAAAAACAAACAAACCGAACTGATCAAAGCAGCTCTCACTGGCTGAAAATGTTATTGCGATACCAAGCATTGTGCCAAGAATGGTGCTATAAGTTTCTGTGGTAACCAGTCACTTCATAAAACTAAAACAAATTAGCACTGGCACCAGTGTCAGTGACCAGTACCTTATCACTATCACCATCCATCATAATTTGGAATCTGGAAAAGGAATGAACCGTTTTAGTATCATGAATCATATCAGTGTTCTATGCAAAACGAACTATTTTCTACTTAAAATATCAAGACTATCTAAATCTAATACTATGTGTTGAAATATGACACTATCCAACATCACACCAATCCAAACATCTCCAACTCCAAACCCCACTCGTTGTAACCAAATGAAAATGAATGTCACACATTCCCACCGTTCAGTCCGCCACAGTGAAAGCAAGTGACATTTTTCAAAGACCCATCAACCCTTGGATGACTTAAACAAAGAGCAACAACAACAATATAAATAATATATCATATTAACCTCAGCGGCAGTACAAGAAAAATTATGCCAGGGTTGTGAGATTATTTTTATAGAACATGCCACACTAGTTATGGGAAAAAAGATAAAATATAGATATCGCTTTATTTCTGCAAAAATGCATATAATAAAAGAAAAAAATCCTCATTGTTTGTCACGCGGTCGTAATAATTTGACCTTGGCTCACCATATAATAATACTGTATAATTATCTGTCATTTAGGTAAAATTAAGTGATTTAGCAAAACACTCCCAAAATACCAAATATCAAACCCAGTAAAACTATTATTTTTTATTGCCAAACTGGTAATTCTGCATTGACGCATGCGCACCTTAACCCGCCAAAAAAAGTTGTCTCACTTGTGCCTAGCTGAGGTGCCTCCCTCAGCTGGCTT
Source organism: Berghia stephanieae (assembly GCF_034508935.2). Taxonomy (NCBI): domain Eukaryota; kingdom Metazoa; phylum Mollusca; class Gastropoda; order Nudibranchia; family Aeolidiidae; genus Berghia; species Berghia stephanieae. The sequence continues at coordinate 21,295,125 of NC_088361.1, read as the reverse complement.
TTTGCCCCACTATAGCTCGCCTATGTTGGAAAAAGCTCACATTCTCTCTCCGTACTCAGGTGTAAAACGTGGCGCTCAGAAATTTTCCCCATGATTGTAATGACTTTCATAAATTAACTATTGTGACAACAATGTTTATTTGACAGACAAAAGTAAAAATTAATAATAATATATTAATAATAATTAGAAAAAAAATGATAGAATGATAATAATAAGAACAATAATATATAAAAAAATCAATAAATAAGCTTTAAAATATAAAGGAAAATACTTTTTAAATAATAAAATAGTGGGGAAAAAAAATAGTATTGAAAAAATAAGGTTCCCCGTTGGGCTTTGAACCCAAAAACTTCCAATTAAGAGTCAAGCAGCTCAACCACTATGCTCCTCTCAGCATACGAGGCTTTCGTGTCATTAAGATTCCATCCAACAAGGAGCTCACACGACATTCTGTCTATTATTTGTTCAGACAATTTCTATGCGGATGAAGGGTTTACATTCAAATTGTTCATTGTTCTGATCATTTAATCCCTAGCCTAAGCATTTTAATGAGTTCCTGCCTTCAGACAACCATTTAGCCCTACGACCACCATGCTGATAAATTCACACGACAGAAGTCGTTGAGAGTAGCTAATTCTCAAAATGCGCATGCGCGACTCGGGTGTCGAATAACTCTGTTAATATTAAGGACGTAATATTAATATTACTGGGGATAATCACAGCCTCTTAAAATGGGCTTGACGAACCTGTCTAGTCTAAGACAGCTTTATTTTCATTCAACCCAACCAATTTTAAGGTAATAGCAATACCGCAAACTCGGGACCCAAATAATTCTGGGGTTTGGGAGGGGGAAAACTTTTTTAAAAAAAGTCTAGTAGGGGTTTTGGGAGGGGGAAAACTTTTTTTTAAAAAGTCTAGTAGGGTTTTGGGAGGGGAGAGACTTTAAAAAAAAAAAAAAGTCCCCCCCCCCCCCCCCCCCCTTCCAACAAAACAAACCCCCAAAAAATTTTTAAAGAAAAAGTTCTCCCCCCTCCCAAAACCCCAAAATTATTTGGGTCTCCGAGTTTGCGGTAGTACCGATTTTAAAACATTGCCACTATGAAAGGTGCGATTGCGGTTTCCTTTTTTTTTTTTTTTTTTTTGCCCCCGACATTTCGACTTCGACTTTGAATTTTGAACTTGAACGTGAAAACAAGATCGGTTCCGCCGACTCAGCGGCTGCCCTGTTTTAAAACACTTTTAATGGGAATTCAATCCAATAACATCTCAAAGAACTCAGCTTTTTCCATAGATTCGAGCATTTATTCTTCTCTCTTTACTACCTATACACAAATGGAGCTATTCCTTTCGCTATGTGATGTGTGGTTATAGTTTGAAAATAGACACTTGTAAACAAACTAAAAATCCCATTCACATTGGTTACGGCTACGGCGAAAGCAAAGTATTCCGACTAAAATAATGGTGCCAATCAACTAGAGATGCATTAAACAAGATATAAACAACAACAACAAAATAATACATCAAGCTCACCATTGTTCAGGAGAACAAACTCGGCGTCCGAGCAGGGGTAATTAATTTTTTCCCCTGACTCGTATTTGATGCCTACTAAGTTCGCCATCTTGAGATTGAAAAGGGCGGGCAGATATGCCAGGGTTGTGAGATTATTCTTATAAAACATGCCATACTACTTTTGGAAAAAAGACAAATATTATAGATATCGCTTTCTTTTTTGCAAAAATGCATATATAATAAAAGAAAACATTCTCATTGTTTGTTATGCCGTCAATACTTTATAATTATCTATCATTTAGGTAAAATTACACTTAATTTTAGCAAAAGACTCCCCAAATACCAAAATATCAAACCCAGTTAAAATCGTTTTTTTTGCCAAACTGGTAATTCTGCATTGACGCATGCGCACTTTAACCCGCCAAAAAAAGTTGTCTCACTTGTGCTAGCTTGTGCCTCGCTGGGGTGACGCCCCCAGCTGGCTTTTTGTCCCACTATAGCTCGCCTATGAGACAAGCCACTGCTAGGCCTTCAGCAAGAGTTATCTTCCTTAGCTTGTGCTCTATTTTTCTCGTTTTCCGTCTCTTTGATTGCCTCATTTTGCTGCTCAGCCACTCCGCAGTTTGCCGTTTGTCGCCCTTCTACCCTTAAAACAAAATGGCGGATACATATCACGCATAATGATAAATAAAAGCATAAATAGTGAAGTCCTTTTTACAGCGTGAATGTGGACCTTGATCTAAAATCCCCATTCGATTAATGATGACATTTCACAATCGGCGAAATCACTCGAGACAAAGGTAAATTGAGTCAAACAGAGCCAAACATCCAAGTCCAAGCCTGAGCCGGAGGTCCCATTTCCATTCATTGATCATTGATTGAACTTGTTCAGCGGCTGCTGCCGCTGCACTTGACTGGGAGTTTTGTTTTCAACTGGACTAGCCCTGGCTGCAACTTATTTATTAAATGCCCAATTTGCTTCTGTCAAGATAATGCTAGATCCTCAAAATTTGATTATTTATTAAGATTCCATAATTTAATCAAATTCAAATCAATCGGGTCAACTGTCAAAACTGACGCACATTTTCTTTTCCCCTTCACTTCAGCATAGGCGTTCTATCAATAGATTTAGATTTAGATAGATAGATAGTAAATTTAAAAAAAAAAAAAAAATTAAACGAAGGGGAAATCGTGAATGGTTTGCTTTGATTGAAAATATTTGGGAACTTAAGGAGAGGTTTTATTTTTTCATTTGGCTTGATGCCAACTCGACCTCGGACCCCGCCTGGTCTTGTTTGAAGAAAATTTTCACGTGGAAGTGGAAGTAAAAAAATCAGGTCTTTCCCTTTCCTTCAATTCTTATGACCTTTTTACTTATGAAAATAACTATCTATTAAAAATATGGAGAAAATAATCTGCAGTATTATGGTTTGAAGACAAAGTAGCTGTGAAAACAAATAGAACTCTGAGACAGGATTCTTACCACCACACCAAAACCTAAGCCAGTGCCTCCAAAAAGAAGTCTCAGCTTAACTAACTGAAATAGATATTAAGTAACAACTACTTTGGATTATGCCTGTTCAGCCTGGGAATGGTTACATTAAAACGCACATTAAGAATATTGAACTGATGGGAGGTAACCCAAAAAACATCGAAAAAAAAGTCAAGGCTCACATTTCACATCACTTCACTAAACATTAGATAGGCCCCTCAACAACACAATTCATGATTCTGGAACTCTTTAAACCCAGACCAAGCAGATGTTCTACAAAAAACTTCCACATATATAAATCCAAATTCATAAACCTTCACATTAAGACTGGCATTTTTAAAAGCATTTTTTTTCTCAAGAACTATGAAAAAGAGAATGGAATTCATTGCCAGGCCACGTCATCCACAACTTTCATCAGATGATGAGTCTTAAGATGACCCCCTAACTGTCCATCATTCCGCACTGCTATTGTTACTACAGGTTTTTATTCATCAGTCCTTATTGATTCAGATTTAGATTTTGAGACAAACCGTTCTGGTCACATTTTATAGCTTTCACATTTGTGTAGATCTCAAGCTAATAAAGAATGTCATTAGATTAAATGTTTTTTTAATCCATTTTATCCATTAGAAGTTTTAAATTAATTCCTATATCGTAGCTGATTCCGCTACAAACCAGCTTTTTGAAATCTTCTGGCTGACCTCGATCGCCATTGGTGAGATGCTGTTTTTCTTAAAAGATGGAAGTATTGGTTGTTTAAAGGCAACAGTAAAGGGAAAGCTAGATTGATATACTGTATCCTTTTCTATAATTTAAGGATGATACCATTTGAGGAAGAGAAGCTTTACACAAATTATTGGAATTATGGTCTTTACAAGAAAAAAAAAATTCAGGCATTTTTTATTTTATCAAAGGGCATCCTTGTATCAAGAGGAAGGAGGAGTTTGCTTTCTATTTGCTGTGGTTTAAAATTTATTGATTATACTTGTTTTCAGTGACAATGACAAAGGGTTGATGGGAAGTCATCATGGGATTCCTGACGATGACGACAAGAGTAGTCTGGAAGCCGCTGCTGAGGCAGCTGCCAAAGTCAATGCTATGTTGATTGCCAAAGGAATGCTGAAACCGAACCAGTTACATTCAGGAGTTCAGAATGTTGTTACCAAAAAGGTAGGCGTATCATGTCAGTGCTTTGAGATAGAATTTTATAAATTGAAAACTTAGTGTTTTTTATTTTGTTTTTTGTTTTTAGTTATTGGTTTTGCTTCTGGATCATTCACATAAAAATAACAATAAAACTCAAGACTGTATTCTTCTATTGACGCCACTGTTACTCATAGAAAAATGCTTTTATGAACATTGTAATTAAAATGTGTAAATATGAAGGCACCAGCTCTGTGCTTTCTAAGCCCATGATATTTTAACTTTCTGTGTTGTATATTTGTATCCTTGCCATTGATTTAGGTTGGAGGTCCAAACAGCCTTGTTGTTGCTGAAGTTGGAATCAACTACCTTCCTCTACCATGTCGCAACACACTGACAAGAGGAGGCACTCAAGAAGAGGTAGGAATTTCCATATTTATCTCACTCAACTCTAGCCTTCTTCCTCTTTGTTATCTGCTCTCCTTACTTAGAGGTTTTTTGTGCTTCTTTTAAATGAATTAGTTAGACGTGGATTCTGCAACTGTCTTTAAGAGTGAGCAATAGGGGTGTATTTATTTTGTCATATATTATGATATCGTCTTTATAAATGAATGTGGGTATCTGAGAGTATCTCTGTTTTGGTGAAGTCGTTGTGATTTTGGGTGACCTCAGGCTAGACTCATGCTGCAAGGGTTTCCTTTTTCTCCTCCCTTTTTCGTAAGCACCCCCTACTCCAAGAATGAAGAAGATACTGAACTTGTTTAAAGAGTTATGTCGTCTTCCTTTTTCCTGGATGCTGGTATGAGTGAAAAGTGACACTGTAGTACTTGCTGGATTCCAGCACGCTGAATTCAAGCACATTTTGCAATACGGCACGCTGGAGCTGGGTGACTGAATAATATCACTTCCCATGAGCAGAGGATTTCAACATGCTCGGATTCTCTAGCCAGCATTTTGGCTTCTCCCAAGAGCGTGCTAGAATCGAGCGAGTACTTGATTAAAACTTCTGGTTTTCAATGAATGACAGAAAGATCAATATCTACCCAGAGATCTCATTAATACAGTAGAGCATGCCTATAGCGGGACTTTTGGTCCCAGCAGAAAAATCCCGCTGTAGGCAAGCTCCCGCTATAGGAAAGCAGGGGAAAATGTCCCAAAAATATACACGATTACCTCCCTTGAATGTCAATAAATTTAACGTGACCCATGAGCCTTGAAACTGAAATGGACTATCTTTGGTTCACTTTTTTTTTTTTTTTTTTTTTTTTTTGTTTTGTTTTGTTTTTTGTTTTTTTTTGGGGTTTTTTTTTTTGTTTGTTTTTATGTGTGTTTTTTTTAAATTGTTTTTTTAATTTTTTTAATTTTTTTTTTTTTTGGGGGGGGGGTCTGAGGTTTAGGCTAGAAGGACTGTACTGTAAGGTGTGCCCCTTCCTCCCCCAGAACGTCTCATGGGCTTGGGGAATCACACCTGATGGTTGTCTTTCGAAACAGGTTTGAAGAAAGCCTTGATGCTTGACTGTTTCTTTGACTTTGTGACGATCTTGCCAAGCCTTCTCTCCATGTCACTCAATAGCGTAAGTTCCTCTGATGTCTTCTCGTGTTGCTGAAGATAAAGCCTCAGCGTGTTGACGGCATTCTCTGCTTCTGTGTTGGACACAATGGTTGGCTCCATATCAGTGTCAGTTTCTTCCTCTTCGTCCTTTTCCTTACTAGCACTAGCAGTAGCAGTGGATGCAGTCATAACTTCTGTTTCCTGAGCTGCGAGCGCTATCTCTTTGAGGCTTAAGTGTTCCGATGCGGGAATGTGACTGTCCACCTCAACATACTCTCCAAATGTTTGTTGAGTGATGCCGAGAGCTTTTGCTGCTTGGTTGAAGAGGTGTATCGCTTCATGTTCCTCTGCGCTGTCAGTTACAGTAGAGGGGTTGGTTACAATTACAACTTCACTCACACTGTCGCCATCCTCTTGTGTGAAGCCTGCCTTCCTGAAACAGTTTGCGATAGTTGCTTGTTTCACATCATCTCAAGCGGCAGCGGAGTAGTTGATGGCATCGAGGACAGTCATTTTGTAGTGTGCGTCATCGGATCCACTTTCATCAAGAAGTGTGATGAATCTTCGGAGAACCCTTTTTCTGTAGAGGCACTTGAAGTTCTGTATTATGCCCTGGTCACAAGGCTGTAGAACACTTGTAGTGTTCGGAGGAAGAAAGACAAGTTTCACTGCTCTCAAGCCGTCCAACCGAGGATGAGCACTGCAGTTGTCCACAATGAGCGCTATACTACGGCCTTCAAGGAGAAATTTTCTGTCTAACTTTCGAAGCCATTCCTCGAAGATTGATCCCGTCATCCAAGCATTTTTGTTCGCTTTGTAGGTCACAGGAAGAGTTCGGATGTTCTTCATGCATCGTGGCCTTTCAGATTTTCCAATGACAAGAAGGGGTAGCTTTTGACTTCCATCCATGTTGGTTGCCAAAAGGATTGAAATTCTTTCTTTTGGAATCTTTTGACCCGTGCAGGTGTCTCCTTTCATTGCCAGTGTCTTGTTGGGCAGGCATTTGTAAAAAAGCCCAGTTTCGTCTGCGTTGAAAATATCCTTCTTGTTGTATTCCTTCATAATTTCTTGCAGCTCCTTTCCTCTCCACTCCACTGTTGTTTCTATTGGTGCCGAGGCAGCTTCTCCACTGATTACTTTCAGGCCAATGCCGTGCCTGAGTTTAAATCTGTCGATCCAACCTCTGCTCATCAGAAAGTCTGTCAAACCAAGCTCCTGTGCTAATTCCTCGCCTTTCTCAAAAAGGATGGGGCCTGAAATAGGTGTGCTACAGGCCCGAGCTTGATGAAACCAAACGAGGAGGCAGCGGTCCAGTTCTTCTTGTCCTGTGGTCTTGAGACGTTTTCTGTCTGGGTTGAATTGTCCTTTACTGATTGCTGACAAGATTGCTTCTCTATCTCTCAAAAAGGTATAGAGCGTTCCAGATGAAATCTCATAATCCCTGCAAATTTGCGATTTCGTCTTCCTTTTCTTGTCTACTTCGTTGATTATTTCAGCTTTCAATTCGAGTGAGAAACATTTCCTCTTTCCTTTGGTAGCCATTGTTTCCTCAGGATTTCTCTTGATACGAGTACTTAAATAGTAAAAATAATACGATTCGAACGAGTGCGAGTGATGCGTATCCTGGAGCAGCAACAATTGCAATGAATGAGGAATGGCACAATAGGGCTGATCTGGATTAAAATGTACACACCACCGCGTGCGTACAAGCCTCTTCTCTCTAATTGGCCAAGGGCTTTACACACGGCGTTAGCTTGTGCAACGCATCTCTTTTAACCCTCTTCTTATCAGCCTTTTTCAAGATTTTCCCCAAAACTTCACATCCAACTAACACAAAAATATATTTCTTATCACTCAGACATAACAGCAGTAAAATTCTTGTGATACATAGTTTCTTTAGCAAAACATTCTCTACAACACACTGTTTATTTTCTTTAAACTTTATAATGTACAAAAGAAATTTGAATAATAAAACTGTTAGTTGTATCGTAACGAATGTGACAATTTTCCTATAGTTGGTAAGGAGAGGGTTAAATCAAGTTGCCCAACTTTTAATCACCGCAAGACTGACCAGTCAACGCATACAATCATACAAAGAAATAGAGCGAGCGGCAAAAGAAGTGCGGGTAGACACGAGAGGTGTGAGTGAAGACACGAGCGAGACAAAGGTAGACGGAGGCGTGTGTGTTAGAGAGAGACAATGCCAAGTCTACGTCACTCGCTGAGTCGCGGCGCGTGAAAAATTTAGCCGATCGATAAATTCTTGCCCTACAGCTCGCTCAATTTTTCCCGCTGTAAGCAAGTTCGGGCCTTTCCTTGACCCGCTAAACCCAAGCACAGGTAATTGAATTTATATAGTAAAAAAAAGCGGGGTTTGTGTAAGGTCCCGTTGTAGCGGGTGCCGCTATGGTCATGCTCTACTGTATAAATTTGCTCATGTGATTGAATGTTCTAAGAGAATAAAAAAAACCAAATCAATGCTTTTGTGACATTTCTTCAGAGGTATTATTTCAATCAAGTCTGCAATTTTTTTTTTTTTCATTTTTATCTCCTTTTTTTTCTCCAGATTTCCAAGGCAAGCGGTGCTTCTGTTACAACTCGAGGTCGATACATGACGGAAGAGGAAAAGGCTAGAAATCCTAGGTAGTTTTCATTACAATCAACCTGTCAAACTATATCATTATACTGGGAAATCTGGGTGGGGTTCCTGACCTCCCATCGTGGGCAGGGAGGCACTTACTGCATATTCTATCCCCCTATATCTGTTTTCCAACTTGCTTTCTGTCTTTGTCTTGGAATGAGATTATTTGGTTTTGTCCTGGCCCTGGCCGGATGCCTGGCTGAGAGGGAAACAGTCAAATGTATAGTTAGTTTTGGGAGATGATATTTTTTTTACTTGTAAATCATCTTTCTGTTATGCACTGTATTATGTTTTCTTTATATTATATATGATTTGTAAAACATTTGAGTGTATTCCTCTTAGTGGGGACTTGTGCTGGTGTCTGGGTGAGACTTTAAAGTGATCTTAAACTCTAAGTACTTTGATAGTATGCTCTTGGAATCTACACCTGTTTCCTATTATTTGAACCAATTCCCCTTTGTCTTACCTTTTCTTGATTGCTTTAATTGTAATTCTAGAACTTTTTACTATCCCATTTTCTTCTTTTTTACTCGCTGATTTGACCTTAATCTGTTGCAAGCGCCTTAAAACCCTTAAAAACAAAACAATCTCTCTCTCATATTCATTTGTAAGCGCATTTATCATTTATTTTTCCTCAAAAATATTTTTCGTGATTTGGACATTGCTCAGAATCAAAAGAACGACATGCTGAAAATCTCGTCTGATTTTTAATTTTTCAGAGATCGATGTTTGTACCTTAACATCCAAGCTGCAAAGAAAGAATCTGTAGATGGTGAGTCAAATTGCTCTTTTGATGTTTGGAAAATGGGTAAAAAAGTAAAGCCTTAAATGTCTAGTTCTATATGTTATGTGTTGCTGTTGGTCAGGCACCCTTTGTAAAGCGCTTTGAGCATGTTAAGTGGATATTGTGCTACAGAAAAGCTCAAGTTAAGGATGTTAATAAACATAGAATGATGAAAATCAGCCGTCGTCTTTGATTCACTCCTCAGACTGAAAACCAATTTTTGTACGTTGAAATAAAGTGAATAAAATGCACTAAATTTTTTATTAGGCTGATGGAAATGATTAATTATTTTGCAACCATTTCTAGACTTCGATTGAAATAGGGGAAAAAAAGTCCCCAACAACAGTTTGTTTTGTTTATCACTTTGTACACATATTTGCTGGTGATAACTGAATGTGTAGTTGTGGGCTTATTTTAACTTTTATTATGAATTATTATTTGTAATGGTATAAGAGTATTTCATTACTATGAGACCATTGAAATTCAGGTTATCTGACATGTTGCTACATTGTGAGGGGGGGGGGGGGGGGGGGGGGGAATTTTGATCTCTTACTTTTAAGGTCTGAAGTATAAGGTCTGGAGACGCAAATTTTGTGATAAAGATGCAGGTCAGAAAGCAAATTTCTTTTTAAAAGGAACTGTCTTATGAAATATCCACATTGAAGCAGTCACCATTAAAAAAAAGTTTTTAAACATTTTTTTTGAAACAGTTGCAGTCCAGAAAATAGATGAAATCATCAAGGCCATGGGTGGAGATAAAATGAAGAAGAAGGGCCACGGTGGCCCTGGGTTCCACGGAGGCCCAAGGTTCCATTCTCCACAGAGGCCCAATTTCAACAACCCACAGTTTGAAGCAGGAAAGAATCAGCCACCACCACCACCCCCTCTCATGTCCCTGCCATCCCCTCAGCAGATGACACAGCCTCCACCCCAGATGCAACAAATGATTCCTCAACCCCCGATGCACTTGCAGCCGCCGCAACCTGCCACAGTAAGATTCTATGGATTTTTTTTTAAAACTATGAAAATCATCAAATAGCATTTTCCTGCAAAAATAGATCTAATTTAACAAGAAGGTTAAATCACACAACATTCATTGTCACGTCAGAGACAGGCATAAAAATTTGGAGGTTTCCCCCTGTTTTTTTACATCTATGCCATTGTCCAAAAAATGGATATGTACCCAACGGACTGCTTGTGTCATCCAATGTATTATATAAAAGAGATAAATTATAAATGCTGGGAGCATGTTTTCATTGTTGTTTAAATACTGTTTAAATGCTATTATTACACTATTTGAAACAACCCAAAATTATTTGCTATGCTATGCTACTGAATGCCACTTTGTTATGATTATTTTCCTCAAGGGAAAGAAAATCAACACACCATTACATTAAACATTTTAAAGTTTGAGTCATATTTTATTGCAAACGATAACAAGATCAAAGGAATTGGACATTGGTAGAAAACTTAAGTCTATCACTATTGATATTCAAAATTTGTAATTGTAATGTCACTTAAAATATATGCCCGTATGCAAAAAATCACTGCACCACATTTCGCAACTTTGGAAATAATCGTACATGGAAATAATTTTTTGTTTCTCTTTTCAGGTTCAGGTTACAGTTATGCAAGAGAAACTATATGTTGGATTGGAACATGCACCTCCAAATTTTGACACAAAGAACAAATTGCTGGGCCCAGGGGTAAGCAATTATGGAGTAATTTGCATCTAAAATTTGATGTCATGATTGGGACAGTTTGTTTTTTTTCCTCGTGGAACGTTACTCTGGGTCAAATAAATAAACAGGAAATTGAATGGAAGCTTTTATTTAATCTATAAAGACAGAAGATGTGTTGTGCGTTCCGGGTTTCCCCTTTATCAACAAAACAAGATGAATGTAACATTATTGTTATTTATTTCTTCAAGCTTCAAGCAGCAATATTTTATTTTATTTTGTGATTGGATAACCCGATTCTTCTGACGGTTTCTTTAAATTTTACCAGAGATAAGGATCAGTGGGATTGTTGGTGAAAATATAAACTTGGGATTCATTTCACTTTAAAATGTGCTGCACAAAAACATTTGCTGCACAAAAACACTGTATGGTCCAGTCAAGAGAAACAGACGAATAGGATAACATTGTGCTTGAGAATTATTTGTATTAAAAGCAGTCACGGCTCTCTAATCCAGAACTCCACAACCCGGATGTCTCCATTATCCAGACAGGTTGCCTGGAGACGGATTTATTCTTCTTTATTTGTACACTTGAGGCACTGATTCGACTATTCAGATGTCTTTGTAATTTGGACAAAATGCTGGGAATTAACGTGTTCGTATTCGAGGCATGTGACTGTATATATTTTATCAGTTATGTTTTTAATGCAACCAGATAAATTTTAGAAATATATTTTTATTGTTAATAACCAATAGATATGATTTAAAATGCTGGTTTAGCTGCTTACCTAGATATTTAGTTTAAAATATTTATTCAGCCTTTTCATTCAACTTTTCTCTCTCAAGTTCATTATTATATTTACTTTCAGAGTTCATTCCTCCAGCATATCCAAAATGAAACTGGGGTTAGTGTTAGTCTGAGAGGAAAAGGATCTGGTTTTTTGGACCTCAATGGAGCTGATGCCTTTGAACCGATGCATGTACATCTGGAGTAAGTAAAGAAACCTGTGGGTCTGCATGTGTTTTTGTTGGGATGCAAAATGAAATTAAAAAAAAATTTAGAGTGATCTTAAAATATCAATCACTTGTAATATTGTGTCATACGCTTATATTGAAAGGTTTACTCTTAAGATGTGACCTAATCATTTGCTATTTCTATCATCTAATAGGCATTCCTCGCTGATTCAACTACAAGAAGCAAAGAAATTGGCAGAAAACTTGATACAAACTGTAAGTAGGAGAAAGGAGATTACTCGATTAAACCTGTTAAGGTGGAACATGTATATAAAAATGAAAAAAAAAAAAAAGAAGAATGAGAATCAAACAATAACAGACTTTCTCTCCCAGATTTAGTGATAGGTCCTATATTGAACTGTTGTGGTATTGGTAGGTGAGACATTAACAGACTTCCTTCCACAGGTCTTTGACAAAAGAAGGTAAGACACTCATTAGATAGGAACCTTTTGCAAAGTTTTTAATTGGGAGAACAAATATCAAATACTATTAACGCCTTTCATTTTCATATATCCATTTCATCATAACAATGGATGGCCATAGAATTCAATATTTACCTTTCTGAGGTTTATTCTGTATTAATGCAAGTTGTTTTCAGTGAAAAGAAACGAAAGTTGTTTTTTCTCTCCTCCCTCACAACTTTGCAGTTGGTTTCTCTCTGCCCTCTATATTGTGCTGTATTTAGAGGAGTTTTCATAAAAAGAAAAAAAACAATACTTATTTGGTCATTGCTTACATTTTTAGAATTAATGCAAGAATTAAGGCAGATGTCAGATTAATTGTGTTCTCTTTCAGGACAAGTAAGATGTTAAATGACAAATGTTAAAAAAAAACAAACAACAAACAAACAAACCATATGGTTGGATCGAGCATGAGATTTGTCCATATCCAGTTTGAATTAATTTTCTTGAAGCTCAAAAGGACATAGAGATGATTCATACACCCCAGAAGACTGTTTCGACTTGAAATTTTAAGCCATGACATTTTTGAAAACCTATGATGTAATGCTACCAATGATATTCAAATCGAAAGTTTTACTCATTTTCCAATCGCTCATGATGCTGTTTTAAAAAAGATTCGTTTTTAGTTATTGGTTGTATGAAAATTATACTATTGAACTTTTTCTGAAAAGAAAATATTGTTATGGATATATTATTGATTTGGCCATTGACAATTGTGATATAAAACCAATCTTAAAATATAGATTATATTAATTATAATTATACCATAAATATGAACAGCTAGATTAGTTGTTTCTGAATAACATACTCCTTTTTGTTGTCATTTTGGTATGCATACCTGCCTACTTTTACGGATTATCCGTAATTGTTACGGAAATTTGATAATTATGATCATATGAAAATGGAAGAAATATGGATTTTGATTTCAAAGCAATTTGGCCACCGTGTTAGAGAATATATATATTATATTTTTTTTTCTTTTCTTAAGTTACCGCAATTTTAAGGAGAAAAAAAATTATCAGAAATTTATAAAGGCTACTGCTTAGTTAAATCCACGGCTAACTCATAATGGTGGCCGTCAACTACAAAGTTTATTTTACTTTGAAAGGTTGGATGTAGCATTTTTTTGTTTTGTTTAGTATAGTATAGTATTGCTGAAATTCTTCTACTTCTATATATTACTGATGTATTTTGCGTTGGTTACTGATTGTGAAATATTCAAGTAGGCAGATATGGGTACATGTAGTAGATGGTGTTGTCGATAACCCTCCAATTATTCTGTTTGGTTTCAACCAATAGAAAGACTGATTGATTAAGTATTTGGACAGTCGTGTAACGTTCACACTGGCCTTGATGTTGATGGTACTAACATACCCTAAAAACTTTTACAGATAAAATCAGACCCAGATTATTTTTTTAACTCTGAGGCTAAGTTTACACAATTTCTTTCAATTTGGATTTCGTAACTAAATTTTAGCGGAAATAGTGAAGAGAAGCTTTTTTTTTATTATTCAATTAATGCAATTTAGTTCTGATCCTTTTAAATAAGTGACTTTTACATAAATGACGTTTGCTGAAACATATTTAAAATTAGAATGCAAATTTTTGTAGAAAAACATATAAATTCTAGTTTTGTCTTTTATGCCTATTTTAGTGTATTAGTATCTAATATATCCTTGGTGGTTTGTAAAATCTTTCACGATCCTCCTAGCCACAACAATTAAAGCATTGGAAAAGTACTGCCTTATGAGCAATTTGACTTTGAGAACATGACATTAATTAATGTTACATTCCTGTCCAAATATGTTTGTCAAAGATCCATATCTCTCTCATACGTATAGTACAGCTTCCCTCATACATTTGTGATTTTTCCTCATGATAAAATTGCTCTCTTTCAGGTCCTGTCTCGATTGTTGTCTTATTATAAAGTTCTCCTGCTGTTCATTACGACATAAACCTTATACTGAAATAGCCACTCTAAGATTCATAGAATCATTTCCAATATCTCTTCATCAGTTGGTTTATTCATTTATTTCTTTCTCTTTAAAATAATATTGAAATGATTTCATGATTTATTTTGTGAATTCAAAATACAAGACCCAACATTTTTCATCCTTTTCTTTCTAAAAATTGTCATCAGTTATTGTAATACATTTTTTTTTTTGCTGGATCGATTGAATTTGGCCGATGATACCATTTGAAACCGACAAATTAAATGTTTCCTTTTGCACCAGAAGTCCTGACAGTTTAATTATTGGCCACCTGATTCTCTCATTAGCTACTTATTTGCTTTACAGGGTTTTTAAAAATATGTACCTGCTGTAAAGAGCATCCTCATTCGGCTGGTAGTGTCATTCTTTTAAATATGTTTATTTTCTGACTGTATTAAAGGAATAAACAACTTTTGAAGGGAACTCATTGGTTATAGATCAGTGCTGATGTTTACCTCGGATCCATGGAAATCTGCGATTTTGGAGACAGAGGAGGAATTTCCTATCTGCGATTTTGGAGACAGAGGAGGAATTTCCTCCTTTTAAAAAATTACATTTTCCCAATCAAACATACTGGCAGTGATTGACTTGATGTGTGGTGCAGTTTACTACTTTCCAGAAATAAGAAAGTTTGGGTTAGTTAGTGCAGTTTAATGGGGCTTAAAGGCAATCGTTCACAATTTTTCGCCTATTCACATTTTGTTTCCGTCAGCACTGATAATTCTAAGACTAGTACCATTTGATTTTTGAACTGAACTTGCTCATTGTCACTTTTCTTTTCTTGTGATCTAAGTTCAGTGGTCTAGCTTTTGTTATTCTTTGTTTTGCCATGTGGCAGGTCTCTATTCTGACAGGCTTTGTATGTCATGCTCTGAAAAAATGGCTTGTTTTACTTAATTCTTTGAATTAATCCTTAGCCTTCAATACCCCCTTCTCCAGGTCCCAAATTCCCCCGACTCCCCCTCTTATTTATTATTCTTGTTATTAATATTATTGTTATTATTGTTACTAGTGCAGTCTTGCCAAACCTCCTGAAAAGGTGGGGGACTTCCGAAAATAAGTATCTTCTTATGCTTTCCCGACTGTAATTGAAACATCCCGCAAAAGAAATAACTACCCGAAAACTTAAGATTTGTTTGTTTGTTTTGTTTTTTGTTTTTTTTGTAATGAAATCTTCACCTTTGATGTTATTTTTTTCCCATAGATACTCCTGGTTTTTATGAGAATTGTTGAATAGTTGTCACATAAAATGAGTTTATCCAGTGCCAGTTGCACTAACTGTTCAATTTTGAATAGATCCAGCTGAATGTAGCTATTTTATGATAAACACCTCTGATTCAATTTTTTTTTTTCAGATTTTCTGCCAGTTTTTTTTGGGTTATATTTTTCTCTCGACAAATTGCTAATGTCATTTGGGATCTTTTTGATTTTTTCCATGTTTCCCTAAAAATTATTTCAGGGGGTTGGCAAGTCTGTGTTATTATTATAATTATTGTTTTTATAATTGAAATTGTCAGTGTATTCATATATCATCATCATCATCATCGTTGTCGTCGTCGTCGTCGTCGTCGTCGTCGTCATCATCATCATCATTTGATAAATTAACTAAAATATATTATTTATTGTTATTGCTATGTTTTAGATTCATGTACGCCCTCCCCCCATCCCAGCCCACCCCAGTTCCAATCCTCACCTTTTGACCCATCTTTGTCCTCTGGGAGCAGTCCTGTGTAAAAAAAAAAAATAAAAAAATAAAACAGGCTGCATGTTTAATTAACCATGGTCATGTTTGCTTGGCTTTTTTCCTATCTAGGTCCAGCAGTCGTACATCAGTTTCCAGCAAGCCCTGGCCGCCCTCCCCCCATCAGTACACACGGGTCTCATTACAGGAGTACCCCAGCAGCGTAAGTCTGCACTAATATCTCACCTCCTTCATCTTTAACACCAGGATTGAAGTCGTTGACAACCAAAGAGACTGAAAAATTACAACAGGGCAACACGTTCAAAAACAAATTTAAACGCTTTGAATTACAATTACATAGTGGCCAACTGTCTCAATAAAATCGAGACTGTCCCGATTTGGCAATCTAAGAACATTTTAAAGAAATGAAAAGTGGACTGTTTATGTGTATGGAAATGACCTATACATGTCCCAGGAATAGATTATACTTTTTTGACTAGCAAATTAATACATGGAACAGAAAAGCTCTAAATCTAGATTGTTTTATGATTGTCCAATCATACTCCTTTGTTGGGTCCTGATGGTATTATGCGTTAGGTTGTCCTGTTTTAGCACGATGAAAAAATGGCCACTTTACAGTTGCGTTTATTGTCACAATTTTAAATTACTTTTTTTTTCCCGGTCATCAAGGAATATTCAAAGAATAAGAGTTATGGAACTTCTGACAACCTTTGAAATACTTGAAAAGTGTTTTGAATCTTTTAAAAAAATAAACTGATAGTGTTGCTCTGTTACAATATTCAAAGAGGGGAATGGGAAGCATTTCATAAACCTTACCATTGAAAGAAACATCTGTTTATCATAAGGCTTGATACTTTGTATGCTTGTGTTGAGCCTTTCATTTCCTCAAGGTATATTCATTAGATACGAGGGAACAAAATATTTTCAAGTTACACGCCCAAAGCTTGTCTGTCAAGGCAAAATGTAAATGGGTGAACCGCACGCCTGTCATTCCCTGACGTTCAGGCATCGAGTGAAAATAATCACTATTCTGTCGAGAGTCATGGAAGGTTTTTGTTCATTCAGTTAACCAACCTTCTGCCACCCCCAATTAAAAAAAAAAAGTGTAAATTGAGTATTTTACAAAGAGATCTGTTGGTGCTATTTTATAATGCATGAAATGAACAATATGAGAATGTGCCTAATCTTTTAAGCTTCTTCACCACAGTTGTTTTTGTTAATATTTTGCCTTGGAATTGGGTAGGTATTTAACAATTATTTAGATATAAATATTTATATTTAGTCTAATTACTTTTTCTCTTGGCATGTGTAAAATCAATCCAAATAAACTATTTTTTAATTCTGCTTATTTTACAATCACAGGCTCTCAAATTACCACGACTCTCTTCCTCAGTATGGCTGTACATTGATCTGAACACCAAGAGCCAAAGGCATTTTTTCGTACATCTAAACTGTTTTTGGTTTAAAATTTTAAAACCTAATAATACAATTTTTTTCTACAGCCAAAGGAAAGATTTTATTTTTCTTGTCTTCAGAAATCCTTTTCAGCTTTCTGTCGTCTTATTTATTGTTTATGTATAAGCCAAGGGAAAACTGTGAATTCTGTTAGGTTATTGTTATTTGATGGCCCTCACTCACATGGAGAACAAGAAGGCGGTGCGTCATAATTGACCCACTGTTGATACACCTCTCCTACAGCAAATGTAAACAGTTTACAGAACACCCTTCATTTCATGACAAGTCCTGACTGGAGGCTACTGGTAAACTGACATTTATAATCTTTACTTCTATCATCGTCCACATGATCTTTCCTTTGTGTTTCGGGGGGACATTTGGAATTATTTTAACTCGCTGAAACAGGTTTTTAATGATAATTTTTTTCATTACTTACAGGTCATGCAATCTCAAATTCAAAATTATTGTGGCAATAATTTCTTTCCAGCTAAATCTTTTTCCTCTCTTGATGCTGATGCTCAAAACAATATTTTAATTCACTGAAGCAGGTTTTCTTTCAACAATTTTTCATTACTTACAGGTTTTGCAATCTGAAATTCAAAATCATTGTGGCGATAATATCTTTCCAGCTAAATCTTTTTCTTCTCTTGATGCTGATGCTCATAACATTATTTTAACTCGCTGAAGCAGGTTTTCTTTTAATAATTTTTTCATTCCTTGCAGGTTTTGCAATCTCAAACTCAAAATCACTGTGATAATATTTTTCTTCAGCAAATAATTTTTCCTCTGCTGATGCTGGTGATCATAAGGCAGTCCTTGACTTCTTTAATAGATTTTCTCTCCTCAGGAGGAGGTAAAATAAAACATCAATCATGGCCGAGTTCTGTTGCACTTCATTTATTTATTCTCTTGTAGAATTTAATTTTTTCCCCCCATTCTTTGTCTTAATTCATGGAGCTTGAATTTATTTAAGGATAAAAGCATGGCACATTTCTTAATAAAAAGCTTTAATTCTGCAGCAACCATTGTTCATGTTTTTTTTTTCCTCTCTTCAGTTTGTAAGAATCGATTACAGATGTTTAATATAATAGTAATTTTAGGTCTTCAACTTTGGGGCCATAATTCCATCTGATGCATCTTTTATTGGGATAAATCAACCAGTTTCCTTTCTCCTCGGCTCAACTGTTTGCAGTAATATTAACCATCATTTTAAAGCATATTTCATCAGTTCAAACAGCTTCTCCTGTCTCTTTTGTCTTTATTTTTATTATATATTTTGATGGTAACTCTGACTTTCTTTATTTCAGCACTACTTATAAAGAAACAGATGACCATTTAGAGTGTTCAATTTTATCTCTGTCCTGTCATAATCATGGAAGACAACATGCTGTCATCCTGAACAAGACACACACACTGTCCTTTCTCGTGTTTCAAATCTCGACTAGATTTCTATTTTTAAGGAAAGATTCCCAGATGGCACCAGATCTCAGATTGGTTTTTATGTTTTGCTACCATATTTTGATGTATTTATTTGACAAAAACGCTTATGACCATACCATTTTTATGTATATTGTTTATCAAAAAGGGTTGACCTTCCCATTGTGCAAACTTATGCACAGACCTACTTAGTAATTAGGCTCTAAATCGAATATTTCTTTTTAAAAAAATTTTCAGTCAGATGTGGTGCTGTTGCAAAATGTCATTTTTGTAATGTTCAACACAAAATAACACAACAGTATAAATTATAGGAAAGATTTAGATTTCATCAGCTTCTCTAGGTTGAAAAATGAAATAATCCAACTGCTAATCTCCTAATCTCCCAAAGTGGGCAGAGAGGTCACTTGATGTGCCTTCTAATATCCAAAACAACTGTTTTCCTTCCCATGCTGGGAAGCTCTCTCTTTTTATTCCTGGCCCTGGGATTGATACAGTCAAATGTGTAGTACCTTTTTGGGGGGGGGGGGGGGGTTATTATTTTTTCCCTTGTATATTATCTCTCTGTTATGTATTATTGTAATTATCAACTTAACTTAGAAAATATTTCATTTTGTAAACGTTTGAGTGTGTCCTTCATAGCAGGATCCTTTTGCTTGTTCCTGGATGGGTCTTTGAAGTAAAATGAAAGCAGGCACATCCATGGACTGATCATAGAATCTACTGTTTTCTATTTCAATTGTTCACTTTAGTCTTGTTTTTTTTTTTTTTTTTTTTTTTTGGTGCTTTTAACTTTAGATCCACACTTTTCTTCTATTATATTTCTATTTACTGGCACTGAAATGACCTAACAGTATCGCAAATGTGACCCAAAAATCGAACTAAACTTTAATATTCCAAAACCTGATGGTCTGGCACCAAATGAATAGCAGGAATAGCTTCTCAAACAGTTGAGAAAGTGTGGGTAAAATAACAACTTTGTCCAACCTTGGGACAAATTGAGAAGCTATTCCTGCAATTCTTAAGAGCCAGCCTGTCAGTTTAGAAATTTTTTGGTATATTTTTTAACCCAGAGAAACTAATGAAAGCTAGATCAGGTTTCAATAGATGCCCTCGTGTCTTGTTTTGAACGAAACAAAGACATTTTTGTCACAGTCTCGTATGTCTTGTACGTGGGGATAGAATGTCTGATTAAAACAGTGTGAAAGGTTGCACACTGGATAGGCTGACCCTACCTACATCCCTCAAGTCGTATGCTTGTCTCAGTTTCTGTATTCCCTTTTCTTCTGACTACAGATCCTATGGTTGAACATCACCAGTTGGCAGTGGCCCAGTCAGGTCTGGCTACCATACCTACTGTACAGGAACAATCCTTGCAGGCTCTTCAACCTCAGGGTGAGTGATGATGGTGCTTGGACCACAAAAAGTCATTTTTATTTCATATGTCAAAAGAAAGATGTCAGTTAAAATATTTGAGATGGTCACGAAGACAGATAGCTGCAGACAAATATATTTTTCACCTTTATTTGGGGAATTCATTCTTTAAAATGATATAAGATACAAAAACATTTATTTAAACGCAGAAAACAAAAACATTTATTTAAACGCAGAAAAAAATAACAACCTAAGATCAACCTGAACTTTATTTCAGACACGACAGTATAAACAATTTGCTTTCTTGTTGAATTTTTCTAATTTAATGAATTGTAGTGTTAAAATTACATTTAATTAAATTTACAAATAACATGCTACAACAGTTTTGTACATATTCCTTAAAATAATGATTGCTGTTCTCATTTTTTTTTTCTTTCAGTCACTTAGCAAAAATACATAGAGTTAAGACAAAGGGAAGTGTAATGTTTTAATAATGTGAACATTTATCCTTACAGCCTTAGCCAACACAGCAGCAGGCCAAACAGTTGTGATCCAGCCAACCAGTATGACACTGCAGGTGCCCATGGTAACACCTTTACCCGTCTCTGCTGCTCCACCTACCATCATACAGCAACCTGGTATGTGAACTTTGAAAATGTTTTATTTTTTAAAATTTTGACTCTTGTTCATGTTGAGAGTTTGTTACTCCCATCAATAAAAGTTTGTCAATGGACCAGCAGGTTAATCAAATTATAAAAGACATCAACTTTGAAATAAGACGCATTTCAAATATGGAATCTTTTCTTCCTGATGATGCCATCAAGAAGGTTTTGACATCATTGATACTATCAATCTTGACTTTTGTAACTCTTTGCACTCTTTGCTAATGAGCCTTCCCAATTATAAAGATGAGCAAACTCCAAAGAGCTCTAATCAGTCCTGGGAAAATCAAAATGCTTCCAGTGAAAGTCTGGATATCATTAAAAATTGCCCATTTTTGTTTGAAGGATCTTTCCCGGCTTATATTAAAGGTTTGATTGCCCCTTCCTCAACCTGTAGATTGCTAAGATCTCTGGATCATATGTTGTTGATCACACCAAGAACCAATCTTAAACGTTTTGGCAAAAGGCCATTTCATAAAACTAACCCAACTGTTTGAAATTCAAAACCTCCACCAGAGCAGTTCATTTCAACGGCGGTGATGGTTTTCCTCGGATCCACGGAAATCCGAGATGTTGGGAGTCAGAGGAGGGAGTTCCTCCTTTACAAAACATTACATTTCCTCTAATCAAATGTACTGGCAGTGAGAGGGTTGATGTCTGGTGGAACATACAGATGCAATTTCCCACTTTCCAGAAGTTAGCCAGAGTATCAACGATAGTTTATCATCTCAATTACTCTAAAAGTGATGGTTAATGCAGTAAAAATCGGGCTTAAAGACAAATGTTCAAAATTTTCCTCCTTTTTCACTTTTTGTCACCATCAGCACTACTTTCAAGTCTTGAGGTTTTCAAGAAGAACCTCAAGACCCATCTTTTCTCAATACTCTTCAACAGTCGTAACGTCACTTCCTTCCTAATGATGCATGGTAACACTGGCTCTAAACTATCGGAACAATGGCGGATGCCTGTATGAAATATTTCTTCGGCGAGAATAAAAGCGTTTCCAGAGGGAAAAAAACACATAAATTTGATCATGTTTTGACTTTTACACATTCTGATCCCAAGGCATATGAAAAGGGAATGAAAAGTTCTAGCCAGAATGAAGAATAAAAAGTAATGATTTTCTTTGTTTAGAACCAAGATGGCCACCGTTGCCGGGCGCGTGACATCAGACTACTGAATCCTATTTACTCTATGTTTTAATCAAGACATTGAGTTTGAGTGAGTGTGCCTCTGTATGTTGACTGCATGTTTACGAAGTGCTCAGAGATTTCGATGGCAGGCGTTATTTAAGAAAAAAAAAGTTATTATTAGTTTTAGTTTTCCATTTGCCTAGTTTTACTGTACTTTGATCATATTCTGTTGTGTCTGATGATAATGCTTTCCAATTAAGTTTATTTTTTTATTGCTTCCATCAGCTCCTTTAGAAATGGTGGGGCAACAGCAGGTGATAATAAATCACCCACAGGCTCCTCCCCAACAAGCTATTGTGCAGCAAGTTGTACCTGCACCAGGGCAGCCCCAGCCCCAGCCTGTCCCACCCCCTGGGTCAGCAGCACCCATGGCACCAACTTTCGCTCCTGTCCAGCAGACAGTTCAGTTGGTATCCCAAGCTCCACCACCATCCATTATTCAGCAACAACCCGCTCCTGCCATGATAGCACAGCCTCCACCTCCTCAGGTCTTTACACCGCAGGTAGGTTCAATTTGAATAATGATGTAAGATTCAGTGATAGATAAAGCAAAAGGAGGAAAATCACAAAATGAAATAAGAAATTTAAAAAAAGAAATGAATGTTCTTCTTGTTACCAGTGCTGATGGTTTTCCTCATCGGCAGAAATCCATGATTTTGTGTCAGAGGAGGAATGTCTTTTTTCTTTCTTGTTCCCTTATCAAATGTTCTGGCTGTGAGAGACTGGATGTGTGCTGGAACAGATTGGTTCAGTTTCACATTATCCAGAAGTTATCAAGAGTATCAATGATAAGTTATCATCTCAATTGCTCTAAAAGTTGGGGTTAGTGCAGTAAGATATGGTTTAAAGGCAATCATTCAAAATTGCCCTACTTTTTAAAATCTTTTTGTCACCATCAGCACTGTATATAGTGTAAGTTTTGGGAGACTGGGTGGGGTTCCCTACCTCCACAGTGGGCAGGGAGGTACTTACCGTGTCTTCTATCCCCTTATATCTGTTTTCCAACTTGCTTTCTGTCTTTGTCTTGGTGTGAGATTGCTCGGTTTTGTCCCGACCCTGGCCGGAGTCCTTGACTTGGAGGGAAACAGTCAAATGCATAGTTATTGTTTTGGGAGATGATATTTTTTTCCTTGTAAATCATCTCTCTGTTATGTGTTATTATATTTGTTATTTTTAATGTATAATGCAAGCATTTGAGTGTATTCCTCTTTGTTGGATTTTGTGCTTGTGTCTGGATGAGACTTATAGGTGATCTCAAACTAGGTGCATTGGTGGTGTGCTCTTGGAATCTACATCTGATCCCTATTTGTTCCCAGTTCCCCTATGTCTTACTTTTTCTTGAGTGCTTTAACTGTAATTCTAGAACTTTTTACTATCCCATTTTCTTCCTTTTTACTGGCGCTGATATGACCTTAATGTGTTGCAAGCGCCATAAAACCCTTAAAAACAAAAGTTTTGGGAGATGATATTTTTGTCTTTGTAAATCATCTCTCTGTTATGTACTATTATATTTATTTTGAATATATAATGTAAGCATTTGAGTGTTCCTCTTAGTGGGGTCCCAGGCTTGTGGCTGGATGAGACTTTTAGGTGATCTCATACTATGCACAATGATAGTATGCTCTTGGAATCTACAACTGTTTCCTATTTGAACCATTCCCCATTGTCTTACTTTTTCTTGTGTTCTTTCAAATAAATGTAAATCTTGAATATTTTTACCATCCCATTTTCTTCCGTTTTACTGGTGCTGAAATGACCTAACTGTGTTGCAAGCAGCGTAAAACCCTTTATAAACAATCAAAAAACATAGTCTAAAGTAGACCTGCCATATTTTGTAGATAGTCAGCAACTGCTTCAATCCCATGATGCATTGTAGAAATATGAATTTACTGCGACTACAAGGGTATCCCCAATGGGTCTAATGACTACTTATTATTTTCCTTCCCCACCCAGCCCAGTCTCAGTATGGCCCCACCACCAAACTCGATCGTCTATACTGTGGCATCCAGTAGTGGGCATGCCTACTACTCGTCTTTACACAAAGACGGGGAAGAAAAGAGACGGTTCAGAGAAGAGAAGGATGATAAAATCCCAGACAATCTGCTGGGCTATCAGGTGAGTCCATTGAAAGTTGAAATTATTTTTGGATGGTGTTTCAGAGCTGCCAACTCTTGCTTTTTTTCCCTCCATGATTCCCTCCCCCCCCCCCCCCCCCCCCCCCCCCAAGGTTTTTAACAAGTCTTCTGAAAAATGTCTTGTAGGATTTTTAAAATCCTGATTTTTGGGAGGAGTTTTACTGTTGGTGTTTTTCATTCTTTGATGATTTAGTGATTCTTCTACTAGTAATATCACTGATCTTTGAGGCGTTTGCATACTTGCCGAATTTTACGAATTGTAGACAAATTTCATGGCCAAATACGAAAATTTATGGAAAAATACGAATTTTTAATTCTTAGTATTACTTAAATAATAATAATAATAATGATAAGAAAAACTACTACTACTACTACTACTACTACGAGGGCTCTTTCAGAAATAACCGAAAAATGCCCATTGCTCAGCAACCAGTGGAGATTTTTTAATTCTGTAAACGACATGATATTCCTTATCTCCTTACGGATATTCCCAGAAATTATGAAGTGCATCATTTTGCACAATGAATTTCTAGACGATTTTAAAGATGGCGGCCCACCTTGAAACTTGGTCAAAGGAGGAAATCAGAGCTGTCATACGTATTTTGATCGCCAAAAGTCTGAATCCTACCGAAATTCATTAAGAACTTCAGAGTGTATATGGTGAGCATGTTATAAGCCGTACACAAGTCTATCACTGGTGTAATTTGTTTGAAGCCGGCCATTCCGACTTGACAGACAGGGAAGGGAGAGGGCGTTCGATAACTGCGACGTCAGAAGACAATGTGAAGCGAGTTGATGAGCTTATTCGTCAAGACAGGAGGTTGAAACTTCATGAAATCGCAAGCAGTCTTGAAATTTCGGAAACTTCTGCCCATAGAATTGTATTTGATGAACTTGGCTACAGAAAAGTCAGCGCAAGATGGGTTCCTAAGCAATTGACAGACAATCATAAAGAACAAAGATTGGACATCTGCAGGGAACTTTTGAGAAGAAGCAAGAGCTCACGCAGGGTTCACGGGCATACTGCCAACGCCGGCGGAGACTTTCTAGGGTACGATGTGACTTTTCTTGACAGCATAGTCACCGGTGATGAGACTTGGTTGCACCATTGCACCCCAGAAACAAAGCAAGATTCGATGACATGGAAACATCCATCCTCACCTGTCGCGAAAAAATTCAAAGTCATGCGGTCGGCAAAGAAAATAATGGGAACTGTTTTCTGGGACAGTCGTGGTGTTATTCTGTTCGAAACCTTACAACCTGGAGAAACAATCAATGCTGCAAGGTACTGCCAAACTCTTGACAAGCTTAGGGAGGCCATTCGCAGAAAGCGCCCAGGGCAGTTGACCAACGGGGTCATTTTGCAACACGACAACGCTACACCCCACACAGCACGAGTGACGCAAGGTTGGCTAGAGAAATATGGATGGAAGATTTTGCCACACCCACCACACAGTCCAGACCTCGCACCATCTGATTATCACCTCTTTGGGCCACTGAAATGTGAGCTGGCAGGAAAGCGCTTTGGTGTCGATGAAGAGCTTGTTGACCATGTGCGGAAATGGCTACAAAACCTTGACGGAAATTTCTTCCGAGAGGGTATCTATTCCATGGTGCGGCGTTGGCAGAAGTGTGTCGACAGACTTGGCTGTTACGTAGAGAAATGAAGGACGAGTCAAGGTATGAATACATGCAAGAATTTTGTTGATAGCATAAAAAACGCGGTTTTTACAGGCATTTTTCGGTTAATTATGAAAGAGCCCTCGTACTACTACTACTACTACTACTACTACTACTACTACTACTACTACTACTACTACTACTACTACTACTACTACTACTACTACTACTACTACCATAATGATAATAATAATAACAATGATAATAATAATAATAATAATAATAATAATAATAATAATAATAATAATAATAATAATAATAATAATAATATTATGGTTGTTGGTACACAATTTCAGAAATTACGAATTTCCTTGTCAAATTCCTAAAAATTGACATAAAAATTACTAAATTTGAAGTTTTCAATTTGGCATGTCTGCTTTTTAAAATTTTGATTATGTCTATTTATATTAGATTTCATTATTAGACTTTCAATTCTTTATATCTCATTATATTAATGATCAAGATCGATATTTACAGCTTTTCTTGAAAAGTTGTTTTTTTTTATTTTTAAAATCGGCAATTTTTATTTCTTATTTAAAAATTTTAAAATTAAAAGTGTTTTTGTTTTTTTTTTAATATTTTTTTTTTTTTGGCTTAGTTCTGAATTTAAAGTAAATATTCTAAATTTTTACTAAAAAGTTCAAGCCTGTTTTACAGGGCATCACGGATTAGTAACTCTTGTGTCCTGTGCCTGTTGGATTGTTATTTGCTTTTACTCTTTGCTTTTGTATCAGAAATGAGTGCCTGTTCAATATTTATGAAAGCTTTAGTGCTTCTTGAGAAACTCCCCTTTGACAGATTCTTCTTAAAAATATCTTTATTAATTCCACTAAAGAATTTTATGTCAAATATTCAAGTAAATATTTTTATGAAATTTAAAAATTAGTTTGAGACCTTGGGTTCAGTCCAAGTTTTGAAGATTTCTTTCCATTGATAAAGTAATAAGTTATATAGGATGGAATTGGAACATTGACATAAAATAAGAGTTTAATCGCTGTACAATTAAGTGATAGTAGGAGATTCTTCATGGGATCAAATCCTCTACATAAGAAATTTATAAAAGAATTGAACGTAAGGTGTTAAAGAGTACTCTTCAGCTGTACTTAATATTAAAGGGCCAGTGAGCCCGAGGATAGATTTGAACTATGGACCACCGGGGTATTAACCCACCAATCGTGCAACTGGTCTCACCGCTTTGGTTAGATTTTCCACCAACTTCA
Source organism: Berghia stephanieae (assembly GCF_034508935.2). Taxonomy (NCBI): domain Eukaryota; kingdom Metazoa; phylum Mollusca; class Gastropoda; order Nudibranchia; family Aeolidiidae; genus Berghia; species Berghia stephanieae. Next base: position 21,268,005 of record NC_088361.1, on the reverse strand, counting down.
CACCATTAGAATTGTAAAAATCTTTCTATTGTTTTTCCAACAGCATGGCCCACCTCATCTGGTCAATCTAGTCCGGTCCAGCCCTCCTCTTCAGCCTCAGCCAGTTCCCCCACCTCCTATGTCCCAAGCCCACCACCTGATACAACAACAGCCTCCCCCGCCCATCCATCAACCACAACAGCATCTCCCCGGGGTGGTCATGAGCCACCACCTCCATCCACCGCCAGGCATGGAGCATCAACAGCAAGCCACTTTCATCCAGCCTGGTCAGCCCATCATGGAAGGGCAACAGCCTCAGCAGCCGCCACAGCAGCAGGGGCTCCCGCCGCCACCTCCCCACCAGTTTGTGTCAATGGCCATGTCCATGGCAGGGCCTCCACCCCCACACTACCACCAATTTCCTCCCCCTATTTCTAGCCCTTCACGCGTGACAGCAGTTTCTCCAAGTCATATTTTTACATCCTCTCCCATTGGAGAAGTCAGGTAAAATAAAAAAAGAACTCTTTTGGATCAATATATGTGTGTGTTCTTTTCATTGCATACATTTTTAAAGCTAATATCAATCTAAAACAAAAGCAATCTCGACATTCTACCTTTTCTTAAGTGCTTTAAACTGTAATTCTAGAACTTTTGACTATTCCATTTTCTTCCTTTTTACTGGCACTGATATGACTTTAATGATGTTGCAAGCGCCGTAAAACCCTTAAAAACAAACAAAACAAAGAATATGCATGCTGATAACACATATTATTATTAAATAAAAAATAAAAAAGGAGATGAGCTCAAATATTTAAATTCCATTCTATTCCATTTTTGTCGTTAGATCTCCGGGTAGAGATGACAAGTGTTTGATGCCACCACCCCCTCCCCCATCTGGTCTTCGATCTCCGTCAGAGGATGGAAACAAGGAATCCAACAAATTTGAAGAATCGAAGGGTAAGCGTAGACTTGAATATGCATAGGCTATGTCGTCTAGTCGTATGACACTCACTTTCGGATCAGAGGTCCAGGGTTTGAGACCTGCTCTGAGGGGTGCATAGTTGGAGTCCTTGGAAAAGGATCTTTACTAATATTCTGTCATGGTACTCAGGTGTAAAATGTGTACCTGGTCGTTAAATTGCTTAGCTAGCTTACTTTGCAGTGTTGTATTGTGGCGAGACCTTTGTTTATTTCAGTCTTCCCTTGAAATAGACCATAAAGGGGGGATTAATAAAGGGATTGTTATTTTATTTTATTTCTTTCTATATTATTCTGAATGAATTTCCCATCTCATACAAATATCTCTAACTCAAAAAAAGAGTCTATTCAATATTTTCAGTTTTCACATTAATTCCTCTAAAAAACAAAAAACACACTCTTTACCACAAATTATACTTTTATATTTACATTTTGAATACATCGCATGTATTAAGATTTGTTTCCTGTAAACAATATGCATACAAGTTCAGGATGTGCATTCATTTTTTTGGTTTTGTTGTTGTTTGGATTGTTGAAAACTAATGCTGGTTAGTAGTAGATTATATTTGTTTGTTTGGTTGTTAGTCTTATATTGCTTTGAGCGGATGGTTTGCCTCAAATGAATTTGCATTTGTGTCTTTTGTTTAGATTTGATCTTGTCACTGAAATGTGAAATGTTTTATTGCAGAATCTCCAGGGAAGCGGAAATCAAATGGATACAATCACGAGCCAGAGAAGAAGAAAATTAAAGGTAAGAAATTAGATTACTATGAAAATTCTGTAGAACTACGAATTTTCAACTCCATTCTGAGAACTTTTTAAAGATATTTAATTCAATAAAACCTCTTGAAAACGAATTTCTGGTGCCAGAGCTAGCCTGCCTATAGAGGAGTAAAAAGCATAATTTTCACATATCATGGACAGGTTGGTGAATTTTAAAGACAGTTATAATGTCTACTGTGCTATTACCCCTGAAAACTATGAATTTTTCATATTTCAAATAGGCAAGTCTGCAGATATAGTATTTCCCAGCAAGTTCTCAGACTTTTTTACTTCCCATTTGTTTATTAAGGGAGGGAGGATCCAGAAGTCAGAAGTCTTACTTTAGATTAACTGCTGTACTCTGGAATCTCTGGTATTTTAAAATTTTGTCGGAAAATTTGTTCTTCAAATATCGATCGATTTACATGAACTTATCTTGGCAAAAACTCTCAAATCGCGACCTTTGTGAATTGTGAAGAATCATTTACTCATTCATTACCACAAGAGTGTCATCTTTTCTCGAGAGTTATTTATTTATATTATTTTTCAAGTGTTGAAAACTTGCAGTGTTCCTCAAGATTTTATGCCAGAATGCCATATATTCTTTCTTCTCAACTGTGTTGTTTATATACTGGATTATAATATGACAGACAATCATATTTTTCAGGTATCCTTAAAAATAAGCAAGATCAAGCGAAGCAAGAGGCGGAGGGGAAAGACAAGAGTGACTCTCATGATGAACAAGAAGAAGTTGATGAAACAAACCAGCATCCTGCCTCTCCACAGTACCAGGGCCAGCCTCTGAGGTATCCGAGTATGCCCTCCGACCCCAACATCCCACCCCAACTCCAAGAGATGGGCATCCTGCACCCCCCACCACCCATCATGGCTAGTCACCCCCATCATATCGTCCAGGCATCCGACCCAAATCTCCCACCTCACGTCCAGCACCAGCACCAAGCCCAACAACCACCACCCCAACACATTCATATTGAACAGGGGCCCCCTCGTCCTGAAGGACCTCCTCCAGGAACCCAAATTATGATAGAGCACCCACTTCCTCCGGGAACCCCCATACACATCGCCCACCATCATCCCCATCATCATCGACCCCCAGGACCTCCCACCTCAATCTCGTTGGAACAGCAACATGCAATGGCTGGTCCCCCTCCCCCGAGACAGATCCTAATTGAACACCAACACCCACACCCTCCTCCAACTCCTCTAGAACAACACCTTCCACAACAACCTCAGCTGCAACACGAGCCTCTCCCCCAACAACCACCGCCACCCCATCCCAGTCAACATCCAGCAGGCATTCCACAACAATTACAAGCTCCTCCTCCTCACCAAGAAGTTATAGAATACGAAGTCCATCCCAATCGACCCCCTCCCCCTCCACCCCAGTTCCAAACATTTGAGCAAATCCCCGTATCCGCTCTATCTCAACCAGATCCTCAACAGACTCTAATACAAGCCGGCCCACCACCACCACCAACTGTCATCATTTCAAGCGCTCAGCATTACATCTCGGCCATCTCATCAGCTCCTCCACCCCAGGTGTCTTTCGCCGTTTCGAACAGTCAGGCACCGGTACCGATCCCGGTCTACAATCAACCCCTTCTACACCAACAACCACCTCCACCAGTACAGCAACAGCAGCAACAACAACCTCCACCACCACAACAGCAGCAACCGCCTCAAATGATAGCAGGACACCCACCACCTGGACCCCCGCCTCCAGCGTTTAGTATCGGGATCCCACCAACATCCTCCGCACACTTCCAGGCCCAATTCGGCCACCCTGTGCAAGGCATTCAAGCCCCTCCTCCAACGCCCGCTATGGCTACCATGCCCATCGCATCACAACCTCAGTTCCATCAACCACAGCCACAGGGCGTTCACTACTGGGCCTCCTAAGTCTACATATCAGGACAGATCTATATGCAGAAACACCAACCCCATTACAAGATCTTGACAGCCTCAAAACTCTGGCCCAATGAATGGAGAGAGCAGAAGGATGATTGTATTTAAGATTTGAACTTTGCAAGAATAAGACAGGACAATGCGCGTGTGGATGTCCCCAAGTATTTTTCCACTTGAGAATAAATACGTCAGTGCATGCATAATCAGTTGGAAGGTGAAAATTTTTTTTTTTTTTTTTCATTTTCTGAAATAATATGATCACCAGAGCATTTTAATCTTTATTTGAAGTAAATCGGGTGATTTTTCATGAAGTTATGGTCAGATGTATGGGAAAGGTATCCAGCAACTTTTCTTAAATGTCATACTTTTTCATCTTGACTTAGCTGTAAAAGATATTTAGAAGTGAAATTAAGCTTTGATATTTCCCGAAGATGTACAAAAAGGGTTGATTTAATCATTTATGACAAGAACTCATTTTTGATAAAAATTGACCTTCTAACCAAAACTTGGCAATATCTCAGTTCAAACGTTTTCACCATCTGACTGATTATGTCATTCACTGTAACAAATGGTAAACCTAACATAAAAAGACTTATTGAATGTTAAATTAAATGGAAAGGACATGTGTATGGCGACCCATGATAACCAAACTAAACCTACCAATCAATGAAAAAAATATAAATTTGCATCATGAAGCTCAGCCTTTGCTTTATTATTTTGCAGTTAATTCTATCTTGATTATCTTAAATTAGAACCATAGATATGGTGGCATTTTATGGATGCCCGGGTGAGGTAAAGAAAAACGGAAAAGAAAACGGGCTGCGTGAACTATGGAAATATAAGAACTATTTTTGTGATTTGTTTTTTATGGACATCAACTGATGTGATGTGCGGACATTGAGTGAATTTTGTTTGAATTTTATTAAATGAAATGAGTTGTATGTTTATGTTTTCTTGAATGCTTTTCTGACTAAAGCAGACTTTTTAGTCTGACATTGTTGTTATTATTATTATTATTATTATTATTATTATTATTATTATTATTATTATTATTATTATTATTATTATTATTATTTTTATTTTTATTATTATTATTATTTCTTCGTAAATGTGTTGTGTGTCTGATCTCTTTTACTTATAGATGCGTTGCATTCATTGGTAAAAAGTTGTAAAAAGAATGGTGAATTTTCTTTCTCCCAAAGTTGATTGCAAAGTCAAATGTATAGATCTCGCCATTTCATCAAGTGCATTTCTTATATTTTGTGATTTTAAAATTAATTTAATTTTGTTTTTTTTTTTGCTCAAAATAATCAGGCAAAACTATTGAAATTTTATTTTTTTTGTCGAATGGGATTTGACTGACAGAATGAATGATGAGTTTGTAAAAAATCTTTTTTTTTGTTTTTACAAATTTAAGGCTTTAAAAGGCTCTTCTACGTATTTGTTATTTAAAAATTTATTAAAGAAATGATTATGCCATGGAAATTAATATGGCGGAAAACAGACAAGATCTGAAATTATCTACTTTGACAGGCCCATTTTTGTCAATTTCCATCTTTTATCTACAAATAAGTGTCATATATCATTTTAAAGCTTGAAATATGAGGATTCAGAATTTGTAAAAGTTATGAGCAGGAGACGATTATGTAACTTTAAAAAGTAGGTCAATCAACGGTGACCCCGGTTTACAGGGAAAGGCAAAATGAAAAGAAATTTTAACAATCTGACGTGACAAATGACTCAAAATACATGTACACAGGTCCAATTGTTTCAAATAAATAACAAACAGAATATCTTTTGTATTTTGTATTGAAACTAACTTTATTATACAACAAGGGGGATAATTACATGAGACATAAGGAAAAAAATTTTTTTGTAATATTTTAAACTTTCATTTCAACTTTGAAAAAAAAATGGGTCCTTGTTTTCAATTGTATTGACAAGACGGGTGACAACAACCCAGGAATAGATGTCTGGAGGGTCCTTTTTTACCAATCACACACTCTGCTCTGCACATACGCATAATAAATTGTACCGCTATTCCTTGGAGAACTGCACAGTGAAACTCCCTCTCCTCCAGTACCTGGTATAAAAGCAATATATAAAGACATAGTTGATGACAAGAGCACTACTTTAAGCATATTTGATTTCCACTGCTTTAAATATATTTGATTACTCTGTTGAGAAAATAAGGCTTATAATTGCGCATAAGAAAGGCGTTCTTAAGAACAACTACTCACACTTACAGCTTTTGTTTGCTACATCACAGAGGTTCAAGTGTAAGGATATGAAATAATTTAGCATATGAATCTAATAAAGCGATATATATATATAAATAAGTCTATAATCGCATTACAAATTTTTTTCTAGAACATTTTGGCAAGTCGTACAGAATTTTTTCCTTTCAACATGTAATTCATTACATAGGTGCTATTACGGATTTTATCCCTATCGGTTAGCAAACTCACAGTTCTGGAGTAAAATCTCTCAAGCCTGTGTATCTAGTATTGTAGCTAATCAAAATTTTCATACTGGATAAAATTCTTTTAGATCAGATGTCCAGATCCCATCGCTGCATCCTCCTGGAAAGCAGAGTGAATGTTGTGGTGACACAAAAAATATGAGAAAGAGAGCGAATCAATATATTTAATATAAATTGTTTACAAATTCAATTGATTAGCAATTTGTGTTCTTAAACAGCTAGAAATGTTCAGATTTGTACTTACATTGAAATATTCAGCATAGGGTACCAAAGTTTACATTTATGAACTGTATACTCATCACCAATGTCCAAGTTTACACATTTCAGAATTCCAGGTGCCCATGCAGATGGTGCCCACGCAGGTGACACCAAATTTTATTTTGCTCAAAAAAACTTTTTCTAAAATTTCAAGTCAAAAATCAAAGTTTAAAACACAAAACCAGAGCAAGATTAATGTCTCCAATCAATTTTCAAACACTTTCTTTCATAATTAATAATTAAATAGGATATTGAAATTTGGTGCATGGGCAGAAAATCGAAGACACGAAATCGCCCATACCTGATTATTCACTCTAAAAACTAAAAATGTTAATTTTTTATTTTTTGTTAATTTTACAAGTTTCCTGGACCTAATTTTAGTCACTTGAACAAATTTGTAGTTAAACATTTCAAAGATTGCCTGATATATAGAATTAAGTTTCCTTTGTCACATCGGAGACACGAAAATAACGCGATTACATCATATGCAGGAAATAACTTATAAACAAAGACGGAGATAATTTTTAAAATTTTTAAATCATACAAATTGTAGTTAATACATCTAACTTTTGTTAAAAACAAAACAGAAAATTAACTTTAAATGGAAACTGTTGATTCACTTACCTCATTTGATCCATTCTAAAAACGAAAGTAAAACCTTCGTGTCTTCAAAACGCCACTTTTGCTCGGTAAAAAATCCTAAATATATAGGAGCAAAATTTCGCCACCATTTTGCTACCACAGCTCCAGGAAGAGTTGATCTATCAAAAACAGCAACTATAGTCACCAAATCTCAATTAGATTTTGATATATTATGTTGCCCATGCAGAAAATGCTTTTCCTGTCATTATTGTGTTTTCCGCCATATCATTTTTATTTCATTATATTCTTATTTTGTCAAATCTCTGCTTCCTCCCCCTCCCCGACACATTTAAGGCTATTTTTCAGGCAGCTCCTCTGTTTTTCAGTCCGTCTGCGATATGGGGGTTTAGCTATTACTATTACTATATCTCGACTCTGAAGTGACGTTCAATCCTTGATCCAAAGTCCAGTGACTGACGAATTAACTTGCCCTTTGCTTTGGTTCATTTTGAAATAATGACTCGAGTTGATATCACCTATGGTGTAGTTGACTTTGCTGTTGTAGTCAATGTGCCTAGTCCCGGTATGTAAATATAATTAATGTAAGAAGATGATCCTGGAGTGTTTGTTGGATATAAAGTATGATGACGATGATGCAGATTTGATGAACGCTTGTTGTTATCATATTAATAGCAGACATGACTACTATTATGAAAAATTTGATGAATTAGGATATTTTGGCTCCAATTTCAGAACATCATGAGTATGTTTCAGTCTTTAAAACTTATTGAAAATGAAAGTTGATGCCAGACTACGTAATGTTAAGGATTTTGAATTGTTTTTAAAAAAATCCTTATGTGAGGAAATTGTCGATTTTTAAAAGAGCGAGGATGGATGATCTTCATTGATGACCATAGACTAGAAAATAAGATGTCATCACTCTGACACCAGAAGATCAGTTGTTGCACATTGTTTGTATCCGTTCTCCTCAGCACTGGTTTCACACTTTCAATGAGATTGGAACTAGTATTATCACATCTCACAGTTGTTCCCTATTAAGATGTATCATATCATCAAGAGGATATGACATGAGTTATTAAATTTCATTTTGCAAATATTTTATAGAACTGATATGATCAATGTTTTAAAAAAATCAAGCCTTTATTTTGGCTTTCTTTATTTTTCTTAGTTTAAAGTTTTAAAAAAATGAATTATTCGTCTGTGCTCATCATAAAGATTATTTCAAACTATTATTTTATGTAAATTGTTTTGAATGTTAAATATTATTTATGAGAGGCATAAGTAGAAGTTAATTTGTCCTTTTTTATGTAGCATCTTCTTTTTTACCGGCACTGAAATAACCTAGTACAAGGTTGCCAGTTTTCCGTACATTAACGGAATTCAGTATGGAATAAATCCTTAGTATATTTTCCAATCACCTGATAAACGGGAAAACAGTCAGTACATATTGTCTTGTACTGTAATTAAGCGCTCATAAAGGGGTCGGTCAATGCGTTTGCATAAATTTACCTACTGAATTGACAACCCTGCTAGTAAGATTGTCTCAAATGCCGTAAAACCGCTAAAAACAGTCAGTCTCGGGTTTGAATCTTTTTGACTAGTTGAGGCTTATTTTAATTGATCGATATTAACTCGCTCAATCCTAGAGATTTTTGCTTCTTTTCAAAATTGGGAAAAAGTATATTAAAAATGAGCATGTGCATAGATAGTTAATCAACTACCATTAACGTGTAAAAACTAAAAACAATGGCTTTGATACTACGCCTATAATTTGTCTCAGAAAAATGTAATAAATCGGCATGTCACAAGGACAGCTTTACCAGAGGTAAAAGTAACACGGGTAAATACGGATATAATCGGTGTTACGGTTGAGCGAATTAATTAGCCAGTTGAAATTCTGTGTTTTTGAATGGAGTTTAGGTGGAAAAAAAATCACAATATTACAAAGTGAAGGTGAAAATTTTTTTGTCTGTATAGGCTTTATTTTGAGTTGAAGTTGAAGAAAAATGGAACGTAGATTTCAATTTTTTGTTGTTGTAGTTTTTAGTATTAATAATGCTTCGTTAAAAATTTTGTCCAGGGGAAATCATTACATCATTATTATAAGTTTGTATGTACGTCGTCATTTTCTTCTTCATCATTATCATCATCATCTTTCTCCATTTTTCATATGGCTGTACATATGTGTGTGATAACGATTTGGAAAAGATTGATGTGGAGTTAAAAGGTATGAATTCTTTATCATTAAATCGATTACAATGTTTATAATTTATCGAGTCTTCTTTATTTTCATTTCATAAAATGTGTTTTTGTGTCTCATCCTGATTGTTGTGGGTAGCAGTGGTGATCCTACGAGTCTGGGTGGGGTTCCTGGTCTCCCACAATGGGCGGTGTGGCAATTACCGTGTCTTCTATCCCCTTATAGCTGTTTTCCAATTTGCTTTCTGTCTTTGTCCTGGCCCTGGCCGGATACCTTGGCTGAGAGGGAAACAGTCAAATGTATAGTTATTTTTTTCCTTGTAAATCATCTCCCTGTTATGCACCGTATTATGTTTTGTATACACATTATATACGATTTGAAAACATTTGTGTTTATTCCTCTTTGTGAGGACCTGTGCTTGTGTCTGGATGAGACTTAGGTGATCCCAAACTAAGTACTTTGATAGTGAAGTCTTGGAATCTACATCTGTTTCCTATTTGAACCAATCTCCCTTTTGTCTTCCTTTTTCTTGGGTACTCTAATTGTAATTCTAGAACTTTTTACTATCCCATTTTCTTCCTTTTTACTGGCGCTGATATGACCTTAATGTGTTGCAAGCGCCTTGAAAACAAACAAACAAACGAAAAATCCTATAAGAGTGGGATTCTGGGTGGGGTCTTGTGACCTCCATACGCTATTGTTGCTATCTTCTTACTTAATCCTCTTCGGGCCTTCTGGGTGGGGTTCCAGACCTCCCCTCCCATAGTGGGAAGGGAGGTACTTACTGTGTCTTCTATCCCCCTGTACCTGCTTTTCAATTGTTTCCTGTCATTGTCTTGGAATGAGATTACTTGGTTTTGTCCTGATCCTTGCCGGAGTTCCTTAGCTGGGAGGGATATAGTCGAATGTATAGTTATAGTTTTGGGAGATGATATTTTTTTCTTTGTAAATCATCTCTCTGTTATGCATTGTATTATGTTTAGTTTACATATTATATTATAGGATTGGTAAACATTTGAGTGTATTCCTCTTAGTTGGGACCTGTGCTTGTGTCTGGATGAGATTTTTAGGTGATCTCAAACTAAGTACTTTGACAGTGTGCTCTTGGAATCTACATCTGTTCCCTATTTGAACCAATCCCCTTTGTCTTACCTTTTCTTTTGTGCTTTAATTGTAATTCTAGAACTTTTTACTATCCCATTTTCTTCCTTTTTACTGGCACTGATATGACCTTAGTGTGTTGCAAGCGCCGTAAAACCCTTAAAAACAAAAACAAAACCCGACCTCCCATCGTGGGCAGGGAGGCTTTTAATGTGTCTTCTATCCTGTGTCTATATATGTATTCCAACATGCTTCCTGTCGTTGTCTTGGAATGAGATAACTTCGTTTTGTCCTGGCCCTGGCCAGATACCCTAGCTGGGATAGAAACAGTCAAATGTATAATGGAGTTTTGGGAGATGATATGTTTTGTCTTGTTATGCTCTGTTATGTTTTGTTTACATATTATATATGATTTGTGAACATTTGAGTGTGTTCCTCTTAGTTTGGACCTGTGCTTGTGTCAGGATGAGACATTTAGGTGATCTCAAACTAAGTACAAGGATGGTAGTATGCCCTTGGAATCTTCATCCGTTCCGTATTTGAACCAATCTCCATTTGTCTAAGTTTTTCTTGGGTACTACTTCAATTTTTTACTATCCCATTTTCTTCCTGGGTGGGGTTCCTACCTCCCATAGTGGGCAGGGAGGTACTTGCTGTGTCTTCTATCCCCTCTTATATGTTTTCCAATTGCTTTCTGTCTTTGTCTTGGGGTGAGATTGCTTAGTTTTGTCCTGACCTTGGTCGGAGTCCTTGACTGAGAGGGAAACAGTCGAATTTGGGAGATAATATTTTTTTTTCCTTGTAAATCATCTCTTTGTTATTTACTGTTATTTTTGTATTTTTAAATATGATTTGTAAACATTTGAGTGTGTTCCTTTTAGTGGGATCTTGTGCTGGTGTCTGGGTGAGACTTTGAGGTGATCTCAAACTAAGTACACTGTTAGTTTGCTCTTGTAATCCACATCTGTTCCCTATTTGAACCAATTCCCCTTTGTCTTACTTTTCCATCAAGTCCTTTTAATTGTGCATCTAGAATGTTTTTACTATCCAATTTTCTTCCTTTTTACTGGCGCTGATATGACCTAATTGTGTTGCAAGCGCCGTAAAACCCTTAAAAACAATAAAAACAAAACCATTTTCTTCTGCTTTACTGGCGTTGACCTGATCTAAGTGTGCGGGTGGTTGGATGGGAGCATCACCCTTGAATCATATACCTATGATGTTCGCATGGGTGTGCGATCCGATAGTGATGTCGTTTCTTCTTCTCTTTACTCGCCTATCCTGCTTCTTTGGTTTGTGATTGTATTTTTGACAGGGGATATTTTTTTTCTGTAAATCTTCTGCCTGTTTGTTCTTGGTTATTTATAATTTAGCTTATGATATCTTTAGGTTATGATTTTGATTTACATTTGTACTATTTTTGTTAGATTGCTTGTTTTTTTGTTTCAGCGGTCTCTCATATAACCTCAATTGTGTTGGAAGAGACCTAAAGCAACAAACAAACAAAAAGATCTAAGTGTGTTGCAAGCGCCGTTAAACCTTAAAACAAAACCAAATTTTTAAAAAATTAAAAAAATGGGGTGCTCAGACTGTTGGCTGCTTCCCGATGACTCCTCGTACTGGTACAAAAGCCCGATAACTTCTCTCCCCCTGATCATTTCTTGAGATAATTCAATACATTACATCACTATAACTATAACGGCGGATCAACAAACACCCTCTTTAGATGGTTTCTGCCATGATATCAGAAAGATCATTCAAGGATTATCAAAAGGCCTTCGATACAGTCCCATACAGAAGACTATTGAATAAATTGAGAACATACAAAGTTGGTGAAGATATGATTAGTTGGATAGAACACTATCTGATTGGAAGAAAAGAACAAGTAGAAATTAATCAGTCATACTCCAGTTGGCAGGAAGTAACTTCAGGGATTCCACAGGGATCAGTCATTGGACCAGTTCTTTTTGTCATATATATAAATGACTTACCTGACATTGTTGACTCATCAGTTTACCTCTTTGTTGATGACACAAAGATATTCAAAATTATAAAAGAAGAGACTGATAGGGATATATTGCAAGATGACCTGAAGAAACTAGAATCTTGGAGTGATACATGGTTACTCAAATTCCACCCTGATAAGTGTAAATTCCTGCATGTTGGCAAAAGTGAACCAAGAGACAACTTCAAATACACATTGATGGGTATTCCATTGAAACGGGTTAAAGAAGAAAAGGACATTGGAGTCACGATAGACGACAAATTAATTTTTGATACACATATCAGGGAAAAAGTTAAAAAAGCCAACTCCCATGTTTGCCATCATCAGACGCACATTCCAATACCTAAACAAAGAGACATTCTTACCCCTCTATAAAGCACTTTTGAGATCGCACTTAGACTATGCAAGCTCAGTTTGGTTTCCTTGTATAGAAAAATACAACGAGCTAATTGAAGGTGTGCAAAGGATGGCCACAAAACAGTTGCCTGGACTAGGATCGCTAGATTACGAGTAAAGATTGAGGAAACTGAATTTACCAACCTTGAAATACAGAAGATATAGGGGCGACATGATAGAACTTTACAAGATGACAAGTGGTAAATATGACAAAGACATGACAGAATTTATCAAATGGCGGAAAGACTTCACAATAAGAAAAGACACCAGAGGTAACAAAAAGAAACTGCTCACACAAAGACCAAGATTGGATGTGAGAAAACACAGTTTTACTGTGAGAACAACGAAAATATGGAACAGTTTACCAGATTCTGTTGTGAATGCAAAAACCCTAAATAGCTTCAAGAGCAGACTAGACAAATTTTGGTCTGACCAAAATGTTTTGTACAATTATAAATGGGCTTTAGGTTGTAAAACCGGAAGAAACTTAAATAACAAAGACGATGAAGAAACAGAGTCTTGCGAAGAGGACCCATAAGGACCTGTGCTGGAAACAATCCATAAGTATCTATAATTAAGTAGTAAGAAACAAGTCAACATTTCGAAAATTTACAAAAAGATTTTATTCTCCTAACAAAAAACATTATTTTTGTCAAAACTTTGTCATCTATTTACAATGCCAATAAACATCCATACTCAAACCCTCCATTGAAAAAAAAAAATCTAACGGCTAAGGCTGTAATATTATGTCAGTTGACTCGGAAGATATGCTATGCTAATCTAAGGATGGCAAAGTAGTAAGTATGGAATCAAAATCAATATTTATCTGTCTTTCTTCTATACCTTTTTACATCAATTCAATGCATTGACGGAAAAGACAAAAATAATAATTAAAAAAAAAAAAATACAGCTATCGAGACGTTTCTTCTTCCAAAATTAAAAAAAAAATATTTTCAGGAAAAAATAACTGATGGTAATTCTGATTGTTTACCGGTCACGAGTCAGTATTGCAGGAAATAAAAAATTGTTGTCAAAATTATTTGCATTGTTAATTTTTGTTCTGCGAATATTAAAGCGTCAGTGAAATAAAATCAAATTTTCTACAGACTGACTCTCCTAGAAAATAAAGTCGTTTTTCGTCATGTTCAATCAATACTACCTACCAAACTGGCCAACAAAACAACAGTTTCATTAGAATTACATCTTACCCGCATCATATCACATTTCGGCCACGCAATGATGTAGCATTTTTCCCCCCAATTATTTTGGACAGAAAACGATTTCCCCATGACATTTAAATATGTCAAGGTCACTCCCAACATGTCAAAAGGTCTCAAAGCAGAGATTTCTTTCCCAGTTTGAAGACATTTTGGCAAAATGGTGGCCATCTTAATATATCATTATAGATTGAAGTAACAGTTTTCTGTTGGAAATGTATATTTAAAAAAAGCTTTCAATCAATGAACAGCAGATTTATTCGTTTGTATCACAATGAAATGGGCGATATTTAAACAAGTGAGCTTTCCTGTATGAAAAAAGGTATGAAAAAAACCCCAACAAACAGCATAGAAGCCCCAATATATGTATTCGTTATTATCAAAAAAATAATATACAGTCATTGAAAATCGTATTAGTCTAAAATATCACATTTCCACACTTTTCAAGTTTTAAAACAATGTGTCAAAAACAACAGATAGTATTAGATGAAATATAATGAGCTTAATAAACGGATAAAATAATAAGTGAAATAATTCTGTTTCGATCTCATAAATATTTCAGAATTTTAGGATTCTAACCCCCCCCCCCCCCCCATCCTCAAACACCCAACAAACAGACAACCATTCAAAACCTCTTCTCTGTTACAATATAACAATGGTTGAAATCCTATTTATGACATTAAGCCCATCCCTACTAAAATATTGTAAAGATTGTAAAACAAAACAATTTTATTACTCTACAACAATCACCTAAATCGAAATTCTACTATTAAATTTGACAGAAATAAATAAGAAAAAAAAATCAGTTTTCAATTCAAACATCAAGAATAGCTCACTTGTTCTCAATCCAATTTCAATGTCCGGTTGATTGATATTATATAACATTATTATATAACTGTCAAGACATTTCTATATCGCGTACAAAACACACATTTTAATATATTATATTATTATTATGATAATACTCAAATCGTCAAGCAATGGATGTACTGTGTGTAAAGGCACTGGGATGGCATTTGAATAGAAAGTTAGGAGAAAATGTATCCATGGATTTGGTCATCATCATATTATTATTATTATTGTCATGTCGGTTTGCATACAGAGTACTTATTGCATCACAATCACAGATATAATGAATTGTTATGGTTTTCACTTTCAAAATGCATAATATTTTAACTACGAAGAAATGCGACCCACCTACTCATGACGGTATTATGTCGGAATGAACAAAATGCCGAAATCTGGGTATGTATAATCCAAACTAAAATACTAATGTAAATGTGTATTGCTGTTTATAACTCTTTAACTGCTGTAGTCTGGAAAAAACTCGTATATAAAAATTTGGCCAGGAAACTCGTCCTTCACATATCGATCGATTTAAATGACCTTTATCTGGGAAAAATACTCAAATCTTGGACTTGATGT
Source organism: Berghia stephanieae (assembly GCF_034508935.2). Lineage (NCBI taxonomy): Eukaryota > Metazoa > Mollusca > Gastropoda > Nudibranchia > Aeolidiidae > Berghia > Berghia stephanieae. Next base: position 21,252,673 of record NC_088361.1, on the reverse strand, counting down.
AATACTTTTCGAAGTTCCAGGTTTGAGAGTTTTTGCTGAGAGAGGAGTCATTTAAATCGATCGATATTTGAAGGACGAGTTTTCTGGACACATTTTTAAATACGCGTCTTTCCAGGGTATGGCAGTAAACTGTTCAAATCGAAAAAATACCCCCGGAATTTCTCATATCAAGTCGTTCTGACTTTAAATTTAGATTTTAGCAAAGGTTTCACGCCGACATTTCAGCAAATCGAGGCGGTAGATCAGAAATAACATATATAATTGAAATCAAGATATCTAAAAGACGAAATCTGAAACTGAGTGTTCGTTAAATTAGAACAGAAATAAAAAGTGAATGCTAATTGAGGACGAGTTATAGATTTTTTTCATGCACTTTGGGCATTGACCACTCTTAAATATTGTACTCTAGAGATCAAGGTGTGAAAAATACTCACAACTTATGAAACATCATCTAACAATATTTGGTTATTTTGATCAGAAGAATTAGTAGATTTGGTTTCAAGCTTTAGGAGCTCACCTGACTTTACTTAAAATAGATAAGTTGGTTGGCAAACGCGCTGGTTTAAAGAAACAATGGATGTAGATCGATTCTATTTGATATCCCCCCCCCTCACATGCCACCAATATCGCGATATAGTCAAAATAGAATCTGTTATTAACTCTTTATTCATATAAATAGGGCATATGAATCTTAAAAAAGTCCCCCCCCCCCCTCCCTCTAAATGGGATATGATTAACTTGAGAGAGAGAGAGAGAGAGAGAGAGAGAGAGAGAGAGAGAGAGAGAGAGAGAGAGAGAGAGAGAGAGAGAGAGAGAGAGAGGGTTCTTGAAAAAAAAAGGGTAAATGATCTAATTCCTTAGTCTAGCAGTTGATATGTTAAATTTCCAATTGAAATACTAATGAAATATGAGTTAAATTGATAATTATTTCAGTATTACAGATTGCGAAGTACTAAAATGATAACCTGTTGATTGTTCTGACTTCGATATCAAATCGGTCCTTCATGTTTACATCGACATACAACCTGATCGAGACGAAAGGTCGCATATAAGGAAATGAAAAAGTTATCAATTGAGCCCGATGAAAACATTTTTTTTGTAAGAAAAATGGTGTCACTTGTCACAGTATGATAAAAAGAAAAAACCCCATTAATACAGAAAAATTATTTGGTTTCACTGAATGGCACATACTCTAATACAAAAAAAAAAATAATTAAAAAATCAAACTTGGAGATGATGAGCATAAGATGGGGGGGGGGGGGGGGGGGGGGGGGGGGGGGGGGGGGGGGGGGGGGGGGGGGGAAATCAAATATTTCAGCATTTGAAATTTGATTATCAAGTACAATATTTATTTTAAATATTCTTTGAAATTAAGGGGAAAGATGAAAAAGGGTTCCAAAGAAAATCTACATATAAGAATTACTCTCTGTTGTAAATTTTATTTTTGCTTGATCCTTTTTTATTATATGCGTGCCAAAAATGTTTTAAGCTTTTCGTTAACATTTGATAAGAATGAAAGGGCTCGACCAATTTTACAAAATAAATAAATAAATCTGCATTTTTTTTGTAATCTGATTTAACAATAAGTAAGCCGATTTATATAATAGGAGTACAGAACGCTTAATTATTTGTGATCATATGAAAAATTGAGTTTGCCACACAAAACTGACGCGCATGAAAAAGATAATGTTTTGATTGAGATTCAAGTTAAGTTTAATTGTTGAGAGAGAAAAAAAAACAACAACAATATTTCAAACATGGATGAAATATAATAATGATGAAAAAAACCAGAAACAAAAACAAAACAAAAACAAACAAATCAGCCAAAACAAAACAAAAACAAGACAAACAAAGATGAAAAAGAAGATTTAATAGAAATATCAAAACCTATGCAATTTGTGAAATCTCTTAGTACTTTTTAGATTTAGAGTGATTTAATATATTTTAAACAAGACTCTTGAGGCGTCTAACTAAACGGCTACGTTGTATTTGATTGATATATTATATATAATCCTTTGAAATTCTGTCGAAATAATGACGAGTTAGGAGTTTCAAATCTTAAAAAAAGAAACCATACTATTTCCATGAAATGAACAATTTAAAGACAAATTATATAATATGAAATCAGTTGTATAACATTGCATAGGTACTGAAAAAGCCAGTGTGTACATCGGTAAAATACAGTCAGTTGTCGTCATCATTTTGAAAGATTGAACATAACAAGAGCCGAATATAACACGGATTCCACTGAACATGGAAGTGATTCAGAGCTAAACTAAAACATCAGAGACCAGAATCCTATGCATTTTTGGTGGTTTTTAAAATTTCTATTTCTAAACGTATAAATTACCAATATCTTATGTCGATATGTGAAAGTTTTAGGTAATCTTGGTTTATGTCGTCATATACTTAGCTCGGATTCTGAAGATTCAGTTGGAGTATATAAATACAATTCATAAAAATAAAACAATAGACTCATAGTCATTGATTGTTATGATAATGAAATTGACCAATGGTGATGATGATGGTGATGATGTTGATGGTGATGGTGGTAATGGTGGTAATGATGATGATAATGGTGGTGGTAATGGTGATGATGATTATGATGATGATGATTCTAATTGATAATAATAATGATTATGACGATGATTGGAGATGTTCACTCATTCCTTAAATGAATTTCATTGATGCATCAAAAGCATAAATATTATACTTTCTTGAAGTGAAGTCAGAGATAAGTTTATGATATCACAGCATAGCCTCTTCGATGATAATATCAAGCTTCTGGTGAGTTACTATTTAAAATACACGTACTCACAAGAAACATCTGATGTCTATGAAAACTCACCATCTCTTATTTATCATTAATTGTGTCATTAAAAAAGGGACCCGAATAATTTGAAAAAATGAACGACCTCAGCCCAGGAGTTCTTTTGATCAGGAGTTCTGAAACAAAACAGATTCTCAAGCTCCGTTGTCTGACACCCCTTCATGAATTCTCCTGGCATATTATGGGGTTGCTGATGAAAATGAACATGGTATCTTTTGATGCTATGGTCTCGGCTTTGATCTCTTTACCGCTATAGTGAATTGAGTTAAAGGTTAATCTGCAAATTTCCAGTGCTTTTTCTTTATCAAATCAATTATCTCATTTCGTGTCGAAAATCATGTCTTATTCTAACACATTAAAAAATATTAACACACGTACGGTACATGAATATCCTGTTGATTATCACAAAATGATTATATGGATTTATTGCTCACAAATCATGAGGTCAACAGAGAGTATCCTGCCTGCAGGATCATGATGATTTTATATTATAACATTATAAATTTATATTTACACGTTTGTTTATCACAGAGATGCTCCATTTGAATCTTTCTATTAGCCTTTGTTCTGTATTGAAATATCTGTTACAGTTTATCAAATGTGAACAGCATTCGCACTTTGAAATAATCATGAAATAAATAAATATAAATATTAAAAAAAAAAAACAAACAAAATGTAAAATATGTGAAGCTCTTGTAATTGTTACTTATCGTATTCCCTCATAGTTCAAACTGTTTTGTCCAATATTTTTATACCATTTAAAACAAAGTAAACAGAATAATATACCATACGTGGTAAACATTTCTGAGTTTACTTATTTCAACAGCCATCTTCATCTTGATAAAATAACATTTCTTTCAAATTTACTTTTAAATAAATATTGCAGGCGATACTCAGCGCCATCAGAAATAATCCTGACGTCCCTTGCTTGTTTTGAACTCTACCCCCCCCCCCCCTTCTAAAAACCCAACTCGAGTACACACAATACCTTCTAGAGACATTTCTCTTGTTTTATACCGAAAATAATTATTTGATAATGGATTACTACAACAGACATTTTGATATGAATTACAAGAGTATTGCTAACATGTTGATGTACATAAAAAAGGGTGAAAACAAAATTTTAAAAATATTTAAAAAAGCGTGTGTGCATTGAAATGTGAATAAAATGATAACAAATGGGAATGGTGGACCGTGTTAGGGATTTAAAGGAAATTGAAGAGAGAAAGATGTCTCAAACGAATCCATTGGAGTTAAGTAATGTATAGATTTGAACTGTGGATTCAATTTCATTTTCGGGTTATGAATCAAGAACGGTTTTATTGTCTTAAAAAAACATTATGGGAAACAAAAATAAAAGTCAATGTGATTTACGATTTAATTATATGAGTAAAAAATACTGACAATGGAAATGATCAAGAACAAAAAAGATTGGAATCGATCTATAAAAATGAAATAATTCAAGTTTTTGTTGATACTTGTTTAACGAAGTAAGATTGAATTTAACCCTTCGTAGGCAGCGTTTAGTCGTAGTCCATATTTCACCAAAAGAGAACCAAAAATGATGCAACTCGGAAGTGCTCTGTTTCTGCCGTCTTGCCATTTAAAACGAAATAAACAAGGAGAAAAATAACGACTGAGAAATAAAACCCAATCTCGTCTTTAAAGCGTTAGATTCATATGTACAAAGGAAAATAGAAAATAATGATAAAAGGGTTGATTTTGTAAGTAACGCGAATGCAATTAAAATACCATGTACACGCCTAAGACATTCTTAGAAATAAAAATGGGTATAAACTCTTTTCATGTGTTTGTTCGATACTGATAATATAGTCATTGTTTAATAATTAAGAACAGAGTTATTGCACGAGATTGCAATGTACAAGTTCAATGTCTATGTCAGTAAGTAAGTATGATATCGCATTGATAATAGAAATAACCAGCAGATATTTTGGCTTCCAGTCATATATGAGTCTTGTTGAGTTAGAAAGAATGTGCAGGATGTTTATTTCTTTGTTGTGATGCTAATATTGTCGTGAGATTACAGCCTAGTTTTTAAAAAAAGTTTAACACAAATCAAAACCTATTCATAATGATTCCCTTGATTGTCAATAGTAATTGCGGTAAACATAATATCCATTCAACTTGAAATACACACATGAATTGTTCTTCAAAAGCATTTACATACAAAACTTGAATATTGAATGTATTCAAAACTAATTAATATTACAATTATATGATAATATTATGATCATGTCTGTTTTGAAGTGTTACAACTCCAAACTCTCTGATTTCGTTTTTTCCCCCGATGGAGAGTACAAGGTGAATACCTGGGGGACTTTAAGCTGGTTTCCAAGTTTTGGCTGCCTGCTGATTTGATTGGAGCTACAGTTCGAATCTTTCACAGAAGTCAAAGAATCCGACCTCTGAGGCACAGGCGACTGACTTATGGATGCTCTGCGGTTGAGGAAGAAAGCGTTCAGAGCTTTAGTAAGGCGGTGACTAAGTGTTCGCATGAAATCCGTGCGTTGTCGCATACCCGTAGCACTTGCTCTGCGCATCTTCTGTTCGACAGCAAGGGCAGTGATGTTACGAATAGCTTTCTGGGCCTTGAAGCTCTTCCAAGCTCGTTGAAGAGTTCTAGCTGCAACGTCTTCCTTCTTTCTTTGCAGTGTGCTCGACTTGACAGCAATATTAACCCTTTGCGGGAAATTCTGAGCAAATTTAGATTCCATTTGCTCCTTTAAAAGGTTCATTTCATTACTTTCTTCTACCTCAGCTAAAACATTTTTGACGAGAGCGATAAGAATATCCAAGCAATGCATCTTTTCTCCTTCCATTATCGGTAGGTTGAAAGATACAAGAGCTATTTCATTCGGTTTAGGAATTTGTAATGGCTCCTCTAAATCGTTAACAAAATCAGCTAATTGTTCATAGCGGATGAATTGTGTGGCATGAGGGTCGTATTTCTCCCACACAACGTAAAACATGTCAAAATCATCTTCGGTAATCCCAAGTTCCTCTTGTTCGTGAGCTTGATTAAAATTCTCTAGAATCACGGCTATGTACATGTTGATGACAATAAGCCATACGATGACGATATAGCTGACCATGAAAGGAATAGCCAAATACGGGATTCCACAGTTACCAGTCGGAGAATCGACCCACGTTCCGTCAGGTCTCTCGTACTGGCTGGGATTACAGTACGGCTCCTCCACCAACAAAGCGTCCAGAACGTCATTCCAACCTGCAGACGTGGCCAGACGCAGAAGTAGCATGAAGCTATTACCAAACGTTTGGAAATTAGAGATTTCATCCAAGACTCCATTGATGATGATGTTTCCGAACGAGGACATACCGATGATGGCGTACATGAACATAACTAGGAAAAGCAACGCTCCAATGTTGACGATAGCCGGTAGGGAGATGATCAGCGCAAATAAGAGTTTGCGAATTCCTTTGGCAGCTTTGATGAGTCGCAAAACTCGACCGATTCGGAAAACCCTGATGACTCTGAGCAGTGTGGGAGTGACAAACACACCTTGAAGAACATCGTGCAGAATAATTCCTGAAAGGGGGATAGAGAAAGATAGAAATAACAAAAATTAGTTTATTATAACCAAATAATAATGGTAGGGGTAGACGCATATTATTGTTACATAAATTAATAACATGAAATAAAAGAACAACTTATTCATTTGTGGTGTAAAACAAGGGATGAAAATCGGAAAAAATTTCACAAAAGGAGGAAACTGGATGTCCATCTTTCGTCAATAGTTCTTTGTTACAGACAATGCGAATCTGTTCATTTATATGCCATTATATCGACTTTAAAAAATCAAAAGATAGAATAACAATAGATATAAAAGAAGAAACGAATGAGATAAATAGTAGATAATACAAACAACAAAAAAGTATTAAATCATTTATC
>NC_088361.1:21230912-21243412 GCF_034508935.2 Berghia stephanieae | reverse complement strand
AATGAAAGAAAGAAAGATATATAGATATATAGATAGATAATAAAAGTGATAATAAGATAACAATGGCAACATTGCTGTTACTACTTTTGGTGATGACAATAGTACGACTACTATTATCATAATAGTAATGATAGCCCCAATGATGATGATGTTAATGATGATGATGATGATGATGATGATGATGATGGTGATGATGATGATGATGATGATGATAATAACAATAATAATAATAATAATAATAATAATAATAATAATAATAATAATAATAATAATAATAATAATAATAATAATAATAATAATAATCATAATGTTGATGATGGTGAAGATGATGACAATGGTGATGATTAAGATGATGATGATGATGATGATGATGATGATGATGATGATGATGATGATGATGATGATGATGATGATGATATCGATTATTACAATTATTATAGAACAATTAATACTCCGGACAGTTCATAATATATTGAAATATATTCACATAAATTTACAAGTTTTCACTTTTAACATCAATTAAATAGAGCACCAGCGTCATGCATTTTTTATAGGCACATTTGTATTGTATTGAGTATTTACAAAAAAACTGCTCAAAAGTCTGCATTTGTTGAGATCTAATTTTGTCAGAAATCTGATTTTGCAATGATAGCATTTATTAAAATCGCTCTTCCTCATCCAGAAATTGGAGTGTATTAAAACTGTCTTTAATATACAAACTTTGGACAACCTGGGTGTTTCATGGTGACATCAGACAGCTTGTTTGATGGATTATCTATATAATTCGTTCATGGAATGACAAGACGACGGTATCTAATGATGCCCTGGTGGAAGGGCGTAATTTTTATTTTAATCGATGGCCGGCGGATCAAATCTCTGAAGTCCCGATTTTCACGATCGGCGGATCAAGAAACTGAAATCTACACACGAGCTTTGCGCACCGAGTTTTATTTAAACTTTTGACGGTTCAGACATCTGATGACACCATAGGTCTGATCCGCCGAAAATTAAATAAAATACGATGCGCAAAGCTCGTATGTAGACTTCAGATTCTTGATCCGCCGATCGTGAAAATCGGGACTTCCGAGGTTTGATCCGCCGACCATCCAATCGATATACAAGCCAACAGATGCAGACTTTTAAAGTTTCCTAACACGTCAACATGATTGGTACGGCCTTAGTTCTAAACACAATTATTACCACCATTTATGAAATACCTGCTGCGTGTTTCAGTATCAAGTCTTCAAACAGAGACAGAAAATGAGGAATTGAACAACGATCAATAACCATGAAATGAAATATTGAATTTGATATCAAACTTGAAAAGCGTTCAATTCTCATAAATTAAAAAGAAATATTAAAAAATCCCAACTCAAAATAACAGACCTACCCGATTCTTCATGGCTGATATAATCTATATTAAATAGTAATTGTAAAAAGGAAAAGGATTATATTGAGAATTTTGATTTCTATCATCGGCTTTTACATCAACATATTTTATTATATAAAGTGTTATTTAAAAATATTTCTTTTTTTGAAAAACACATTATTATTATTATTATTATTATTATTATTATTATTATTATTATTATTATTATTATTATTATTATTATTATTATTATTATTATTATTATTATTATTATTATTATTATTATTATTATTATTATTATTATTATTATTATTTATTATTATTATTATTATTATTATTATTATTATTATTATTATTATTATTATTATATTATTATTACTATTATTATTATTATTATTATTATTATTATTATTATTATTATTGTTATTATTCTGCTCTTGGTTCTCTATACAAAACTCATCTGGTAAACTCTATCATGAAAGAGTAATAACATAAATGTCTTTTGAACCCTGTTTTGTGCGGCTATGTGGTCTTGTGGTATGACACTCGCTTTCGGATCGGAAAGTCCTGAGTTCGAGCCTCGTCGGCGCATAGTTGAGTCCTTGGAAAAGGCTCTTTACTCACATTCTCTCACCGTACTCAGTTGTAGAATGAGTACCTGTCCATCAATAGCGTTGTCTGTCCGAGAAAATTGCAACATCGCCTAACAGGCGTCATGTCACGTTCTGCATGTTAATGTTGCTGTTGGCTAGGGAACCCCTTGTAAAGCGCTTTGAGCACGTTTAGTGGATATTGCCCTATACAAAAGCTCAAGTTTTTATCATTATTATTATAAATATTTTTTTTATGGACTCTTGTTTTATCAATATCACACTCTTGTTAACATTGCTAAAATGGACAAACTGCATATTATCTTCTATATAATGATGATAATAATAATAACAATAATAATAATAATAATGATAATAATAATAATAATAATAATAATAATAATAATAATAATAATAATAATAATAATAATAATAATAATAATAATAATAATAATAATAATAATAATAATAATAAAACGAACAAAACAAAAGACAAAATGAAAAAAAACCCCAAAAAACAACACAAAAAAAAAAAAAAAAATAAAAAAATAAAAAAAAAAAAAAAATTAAAAAAAGAGTACGAGGTATAACAAAACCTCATTCTGTGACCAACTCCTTTCTATTTGCATTGAAGTAAATCTCTAAGATTATTTAAGATTAAGTTCCATTTTGTAGTTACTCATAATTTTCACTATTATAATGAAACAAGACAAACTACCCCCCCCCCCCCTTTAACAGAGCAATACAGAACAAAACTAAAGGTATGTAAAACAAAACACAAGCAAGAATAGTTAAGTTGGAAATTATAATTTTAAAATGAAATATCATGAACATTTGATTCGTCAAATTTTAAAATCACACTATTGGTTTTTCTATGTTATAATCTTGAGATGTATATAAAAAAAATAACGATACGTATTAAAATGTAAGCTTCAATTTATTCAACTAAGACATTCGTCCTTAGTGTTTCATTCATCGTGTTTTTTTAATAAAGGGGAAACCCGAAACGTCCACACTATATGTCTTCGTTTGATAAATTGAAGCTAGATTTCAATACTTATCGTTATTTTTTTCCTCCGAGCTTCAAGCGGCAACATTTTCATAATATTGAGATATGTATTTCCTCTCTCATTATGCTTGAAGGTATTTGGCAGTTTCGTCTGTTTTAATTAATTTTTTTTTCTCAATTGACACCACTGTGTAAATGATTAGCCGTAAGGTTCATTTGCTTATCCAAGCTAAATCAAACAATACACACACACACACAAACACACACACACACAGAGTGAGTTAGTGAGTGTGTGTGTGTGTGAGAGAGAGAGAGAAAGAAAGAAAGAAAGAAAGAGAGAGAGAGAGAGAGAGAGAGAGAGAGAGAGAGAGAGAGAGAGAGAGAGAGAGAGAGAGAGAGAGAAGGGGGGGGGGGGGGGGGGGCGAACAGTGCTCTAGAAATAAATTGTAACACTTTTAAATATTTAATTTTGTTTACCGCTCTCTCTCTCTCTCTCTCTCTCTCTCTCTCTCTCTCTCTCTCTCTATATATATATATATATATATATATATATATATTATTTTAATATTTACCACAATGTTGTGGTAAATATTAAAATAATAATTCGCTCCATTACTGCATGTCGAGCTCTTCTCGTACCATATTTATATCCAACATGATTCTCTCTCTCTCTCTCTCTCTCTCTCTCTCTCTCTCCCTCTCTCTCTGTCTCTCTCTCTCTCTCTCTCTCTCTCTCTCTCTCTATATATATATTATATATTATATATATATATATATAATCGTGTTTGATACAAATATGGTACGAAAAGTGCTCGACATGCAGTAATGGAGCGAATTATTATTATTTAAAATATTTACCACAATGTTTGAGACAGTCTACATTAATGTTTCAGGCTTAATTTGGATGGCAAATTAAGCCTGAAACATTAATGTAGACTGTCTCAAACATTGTGGTAAATATTTTAAATAATAATAATAATAATAATAATAATATATATATATATATATATATATATATATATATATATATATATATATATATATATATATAAGTCATATAATGTTATGTTTTTACACAAATAACTGGGAACTGCACTGGTCCAGCCCAAGACACGTGACCACAGTGCGTATTAAGCACTTGGCAGCTGACAGATAAAATATAAATTTGACAAAATAATTGACGCTACGCGTTCAGTAAGAAAACTCAAAACATCCGCCAGCCGGATATAGATAGTATGAGCTTGGCTAAGAAGCTCACAACATTGCCATCCGGAAGTATAACGGACAAACACACAAAACAATGAACAATGAACTTTTCTAGTCAGGTTAATACAGTTTAGTGAGAATTACTCCTAAACAAAAAAACAATAACAAAGACCCGAGTTCTATCTATAACGTATCGACACACAAAACAATGTGTAACCCTAAACGTTTATAGTCTAATTTGTATTATTTAGTGAGAACTATTCATAAAAAAGGCTGGCTAAAAACAATTACAATGAGCTTATAGGCGTCAATTTCGTTCTATCAATAAAACCAAACAAGGAAAAACAAACCGAAAGAAAAAAACTTACACCCCAACAAACAAACTATTTTAAAAAAGAACAATATAAAAAACAAAAACAAAATTGAATTCTCAAATTCTCTTGAACAAACCAATTCAATGGAAGATGCCAGAAGGAAGTAAAATATCTATCGTGCATATTTGGTTGATTATCTCTAGTTGACCGTGAAACTTTTGAAATGTCTGAATATAAGCTTCAATATGTTTTATAAAAACAATGAAATTAGGATTGATAGTTATATTATAAGCATGCCCACGAAAATAGCAGGGCTGTTTAAAAAATACAAAAGCATAAATAAAACAATCTGACAACTCTTAAACTCGGGGGGGGGGGGGGGGGGGGGGGGGGGGGGGGGTTGGCCTTCGTAAACTGATGGCCTGACACTGACCAACAAATGACGTGAAAAGACGTCTTTGGCCACAGAAGAATACAAATCGTGAGTTGTATTCAACAGTCCAACCAATGGAATCGCTTGTTTCCTTGATCACTACTAAAGACAACTCACTAGGCGGACCACAAACCCAAATATGACGTCAAAATATGGGTCTTAGTGCGTCTTGGTGTAGCCGTCGTTAACATTGGCCCGACATTAGAACCCTCTAGGACTGGCAGTTTGACGTCATTTTTCAGGTTTGTGTTGCATCTAGTGAGTTGTCGTTAGTAGAGCTCAAGGAAACAAGTGATTCCATTGGTTTAACTATTGAATACAACTCACGATTTGTTTTCTTTTGTGGCAAAAGACTGGCATTTTGACGTCATTTTTTGGTCAGTGTCAGGATGTAACTTTACGATGGCTACGCTCTTAGTGTCAGGCTAAATGTTAACGATAGCTACGGTTGGGGGAGGGAGGGGGGGGGGGGGTATCAAGCGTCTGGCATAATCCATATACGAAATCCCAAACAATTTCAATGAAAGAACTGATTGATAATGTTTCACACTTACGTGTGGTGAAATAAGCACGGTCGAGAATAACTACAATTGTAACATCAATAAAGGAAAATCATGAATTTGGGTAGTTAGTCTTTATCACGGAAAGTACGTCATACATAAAATTTAAAAACACTGAGAAATATTTTCACCATGGTTATTATAATAATATATACTAGATTTCACGATAAAGAACTGAACAAGTGTGTATGAAAAGTGCCAGACAAAGCAAGCAAGAAAAAAACAAGAAAAAAAACCATCCCAAAAAATCAGTCGAGGTCGACTAATTTTTTGGGATGTTTTTTTCTTGTATTTTTCTTTCTTGCTTTGTATGGTACCTTTCATACACACTTGCTCAGTTCTTTATTTTAAACCGATGTCTGCTCCTTAATTTCTTAATTTAATAATTTCAACATAAATAGATTTTAACATAAGCAAACATTGTTTTTCATGTTGTATTATATCTGAAAAAAGAGAGCAAACAATGCAATCTGTTAAACCAACAAACATTTCAAGAAATATATGTTTTGGTTAACGTTTTTCTTCCCATAAGGATTTTTTAAAAACCTGGGAAATTGGACAGGATTTTACTGCAAATGAAAATCCTGCTGTATTATCAGTTGATTGCAAACCAAAGTCGTACGAAGTGAACAATAATAGAAATTTACATCTTATTAACTATACTTTTGACCACGTGCTTAATTGTCACATTGGATATAGTTAAAATCGTTTCATCGTAAAAATCACCGTTATAACAATATTCACGGCCACCCCCGCCACCACCAACATCATCATCATCACCATCACTATCACCATCACACAATCACCACCCTCACACCACCACCTTTTACAGCTATTACATCTATTGATGTCGTACCCATTGGTATCTAAAATGAATGTAAAAGTAGATTAATGACTAATATCTTTTTTTTTAAAAGCACCCATTATCATAATACATGAATATTTCAACCTATATCCACAAGATGACATTAATGAATGAATGAACCATTTATTTAGAGATACTCACCTAGTAAAGACACGATCACTATAATAAAATCAAATATATTCCACATGAATCTGAAGTAGTGATGCCTCAGCCCGATGATCTTGACAATGGCTTCCAGGATAAAGATGGTGGTGAATATGATGTTCATCATTTCCAGACCTTGTTTCACTCGGTCAGGCTCCCGATAGTGTTCAATGGCCATCACGATCATGTTGAGAAATATGAGCACTACGATGGACAGTTCAAATTTGTTGCTCATGGCCAAGTTGTAGAAGAAACACTGGAATTCATTCTTTGACGAGATAGGGTGAGATAGAGAATTGAATTATTACTTTTTAGTGGATTGCCTGACGTGAAGAATGTTTCAATAAAGATGAGAGAAGATAGATTTAAATGGTTCGTACATGTAAAGAGACGAGAGCGGGAGTACGTGAGAAGGAATGTATTGGACTTACAATTATTAGCGGGAAAGAGGAAGAAGGGACGATGGTGGGATAAGGTGCGGCTATGTGGTCTAGTGGTTTGACACTCGCTTTCGGATCGGAAGGTCCTGGGTTCGAGCCTCGCGCTCGGCACATAGTTGAGTCCTTGGAAAAGGCTCTTTACTCACATTCTCTCACCGTACCCAGATGTAAAATGAGTACCTGGCCGTTAACAGCGTTGTCTTTGTCCGAAAAAATTGTAATATCGCCTAACAAGCGTCATGTCCCGTCCTACATGTTAAATGTTGCTGTTGACCAGGGACCCCTTGTAAAGCGCTTTGAGCAAATTTAGTGGATATTGCGCTATATAAAGCCCAATAAGGTAAAGGACGATATGAAAGAACCGGGCAAATAACTTTTAACTGTCAAGTGTTTATGTGATACGCAATATTCACCCACAGTAATAATCAAAGACCCATCTAAACATACCTTCGGGCGCTTGATCGTCTTTTGAGGTTTCTTCTTTCCAAGTTTTTTCAATGTGTTGTAGTAATTCTTTTGGCTTTGTGTGAGGAACGCATCGAGGTAGCTGCCTTCATACTGAACGGAGGAGATAATAAATAAAAATAAAAAAATAAATTCCCTTTATTCATCCCTAAGGGGAAATTTGTCTTTAGGGTCTATTCCAAGGGAAGACTGGAATAACCCAGGCGTCATCCGCAGTGCAGCGCCGCAAAGTGAGCTAAGGCTAGGTGACTTGCTCAAGGCCACACAACGCGGCGGGTAGTCGAACTCGGTACCTTTCGGGTACGAAGCAAAGACCGTACCGCTGAGCCACGGTGTCCCTGAATAAATGAATACAATAATTGTCAATAATTACAACATTAATTTCTTATTTCAACCATTACGTTATGCTCCTATGAAAATGACAGAGTGCTATCCATTGTTACAATTACAGATGTCGGAGGCAAAATTGGTACAGCTGGTCTTTCTGGAAAGTGTTCACGGCTAAGGCAAAGCAAATTTACACCAACAACAGGATTTTGACGTTTTGCCAGAAATACTTTGCTATATTGTTGCTATTTTCATTATTGTTCTTCTTCTTCTTCTTCTTCTTCTTCTTCTTCTTCTTCTTCTTCTTCTTCTTCTTCTTCTTCTTCTTCTTCTTCTTCTTCTTCTTCTTCTTCTTCTTCTTCTTCTTCTTCTCATTCTCATTATTATTATTATTATTATTATTATTATTATTATTATTATTATTATTATTATTATTATTATTATTATTATTATTATTATTATTATTATTATTATTATTATTATTATCATTATCATTATTATTATTATTATTATTATTATTATTATTATTATTATTATTATTATTATTATTATTATTATTATTATTAGATTTATCATCAAAAACAAAATTTCCGTATTTCTCATATCCAACAACATTTCTGCGATAATTAATAATAATAATGATTATCATGATAATAATAATAAAAATAATAATAATAATAATAATAATAATAATATAATAATAATAATAATAATAATATATAATAATAATAATAATAATAATAATAATAATAATAATAATAACAATGATATAGCTACTACTACTACTACTACTACTACTACTACTACTACTACTACTACTACTACTACTACTACTACTACTACTAATACTACTTATAATAATGATTACAAAAGTTAGATTGATCTTACCATAATTAAAAAAAATTAGCACTGATTTTAAAGCAGTTGTCCAGTTAATTTGTATTTAAATGTAAAAAGATCATTGACCAGTTAACTTCCGTACTCTAGAAAAAAAACTATTATTAAAAAAATTGGCCAGGAAACTCCTTCAAATATCGATCGATTTAGATGACCTTCATCTTGGCAACAACTTTCAATCTTGGGACCTCGGCTGGCGAAGTCCCTGAATTGAGACTTTCTGCCAAGATGAGGGTTATTTTAAAATAGTATTCCTTCCGAACCATTAGGCCCATGGAGCCGGAGTTTATCGCAGTTTCTATAGCGTGAAACAGACAATAGCAATTGTTTGCTATCCTTTGGATAGGACGCTAGGCTATCGCAAAGTACTTTCCGCCAAATCTAATAGACTGAGCTACCTATTCACTGCTGGGTGAACAGGTGGAAGGGGGGGGGGGGGAAGGGGGTGGCAGAAATAATCTCGACTGCACCCGGGATCGATCTTGGCTCCTTTGCGTGTGAAGCGAGTGCTCTACCAACTGAGCTATCGGGACCCCATTGGTTATTTAAATCTATTGATGTTTGAATGCCATTGCTATTTACGTTATTGTAAGATGTTTTATATTTCATCACTTACCTTTTTCTTGAGGACGTTAAAGTTGTCGATGATGACACCAATGAAGAGGTTGAGAGAGAAGAAGGCACCAAAGACGATGAAGACCACAAAATAGAGATAGGCATATTTATTATTCTCATATTCCGGTTGTTGATCAACCTGTCAAACGCAAAAAGGAGAAAAATTGAGCTTTTATACAGCGCAATTCTACAAAACGTGCTCAAAACGTTTTTACAAAGGGATCCTGACCCACAGCAACACGTAACATGTAGAACCAGTCATGATGCCTGTTAGGCGATATTACAATTTCCGACAACGACAACGCCGTAAACGGCCAGGTACTCATTAAAAAATAAATAATTGAGCGTTTATATAGAGCAATATCCACTAAAAGTGCTTAAAGCGCTTTACAAGGGGTCCCTGGCCAAAAACAACATTCAACATTTAGGACGGGACATGACGCCTGTTTCGAACAGAGATAACGCTGATAATGGCCAGGTGAGAGAATGTGAGTAAAGAGCCTTTTTCAAGGACTGAACTATGCGCCGAGCGAGGCTCGAACCCAGGGCCTTCTGCCGACCTGAAAGCGTCATACTACAAGACCACATAGCTGCACGAGAAGAGAAGGAAGGTTTTAGTCATCGAGACATTCAAGTTAATATCATCGTCGGTACAATATTAAATCGATAAAATAAAACAACAAATAATAAAAATAATGATGATAATGATATCACGATAATGAATCAAAGTTGGAAATACTCAGCGTCACTTAGCTTTCCTTCCAACTCATCAGCTCTTACTCTAACACTAAAACTGTATTTTGGAACATCTAATATTGAACTTGCGCCAACTAGTGTCCATTGGTTCATATGCGCAAAACACACACCATACTGTGTTTTAATCATATAGCTCCCAGCCTTTTCGTCATCCTTGCCATAAATAGTTCAAAGTTCAATATATATCTATCATGCATTATGTTGCCCATGACTCTTCTATACATAATTTGTTTAGCTGGATTTCTTTGGAAGTAGATGATATATTTCCTAGAAAATCAGTTGAATCCGTATTCTTCCCCGCCTCCACACCCCTCCTCCTCATTTTGTGTTTCTTCTATATTGTTGGCAAAGCGAACCTGGAATTCCATATCTCTCGTCTTTGCCAATAATACTGAAAAGGCATTGAAAACAAATAAGGGGTAAACAAAGCAACAACTCAACCGAAAGAATCGCCCCCCCTCTCCCTCACCCTTCCCCAAAGGAAAGAAAAATAATCAGACATAAAAAGTATTATTGGTACTTACATCGGTGCTATCCACTGCATCAGACATCACTTCCATCCAACCTTCAAAAGTTGCCTGGGAAAAAAAGGAGAGAAAAAACCGCCACAGACATGGTTAGATTTTTATAATATCCAACGAGAAAAATCGCAGTTTAAAGTTTAAAGCCCCCCCCCCCCCCCCCCGCCTTTTTCAAGATGATTTAAATGGTATCTAAGACTGCATTTCCATCTTAACTCTTATGTATCAATCTTGTTGTCACTACAAGAAGACAATGACCCTTTATTCTAATTATGTTACTTAAATATAATTATTTCTAACTTGGTAGTTGACCCGACTTACCACTTGGAATAAGGCCAAAAATCCGATCCCAGCATTGTCAAAAGTCACATGGGAGTTCTCCCACGTCATGTTGATATTCAAGCAGGCCGCTTTGTTAGGCACTACGGTCGCCGTGAACACTTCTCCTGTTGTCGAATTCTTGCATTTAAAGAACTTTCCAGCAAAAAACTGAACTCCCATGATGCTGAATATCAGCCAGAACACCATGCAGACTAAGAACACATTCATGATGGCGGGGATTGCATTCATCAAGGCATTGACTACAATCTGTTAGAAAAAAAGAATAACAAACAAATTAAAACCTTAAGGAAACATAACAAAACAAACAAACACACACACATACATACACACACACACAAGCATACAATAAGCAACCCCCCCCCCCCGTGAAAAAACAAACAAACAAACAAACAATTATTTTAGATTTGTCACGATTGGAGAAAATGACTTCTATATTATGTCGTTTCGAAAAAAGCAAAATAATATTCGATTCAAGGACGTTTGTGTTTTTACATTCCAGACGAGTTTCCAAACTCAGTGAGGCCATTGGGACAAAATATGAATTCAAAGGCACTCAAAGACGAAAAAGTGCGTGTACTTTAAAAAGAATTACAACTGAAGTTATTCAAATAAAGCTAATGCCTCGTAATTTTAGTATTGCTGTTGACTTGGGACTCCAAGTAAAGCGCCAGGGGCACGTTTAGTGGATATTACGCTATGTTACGCGATATCACACTCAAGTTAAACAATGGTTAACGGGCGTTGTTAGGGTTAAATATAAGTCCTTGAACTTCTATGTTAATTCTATGTAATTTCTGTGACCTGAGACATCGAATCTTACTGTGTACGTACCTTCATACTTTGTTATCAAAAACATTGAATCTTAATGTGTACGTACCTTCATACCTTGCCATCTAGAAATGGCTCTTAGCGGGCGCAGGGCTCGTAGAGTTCGGAGGGACCTGAATGCTGTAATGTTGCTGAGACCAATGGAATCACCAATCAAACTCAGAATGGATATCTGTGAGCGAAAGATGTACAAACCGTTAAAACAATTAGGTCACATAAAACTCATAAAACATAATAAAAGATCCCACTAAAAGAATGCCTGCATTCCACAATGCCAGGAAATACTGGGGTTCCTCAAATCGCCTCTTGGCAGAACTGCATCAAATATGTGCAGATGGAAACTTGGGAACAGTGATGCCTGCCAGAAATGTCAGGCAGTTCCAGAGACCAGCAATCACATCGTCCTCCACTGCCCAGTAACTAAACTTGAAGGTGGCTATGAAACAGTTCTTAGGGCGGAGAAAGACTTCCGAAGCTGGGTTAAAGAAATGAATTTGGAGGTGTAGCCATACTACTACTACTACTACTACTACTACTACTACTACTACTACTACTACTACTACTACTACTACTACTACTACTACTACTACTACTACTACTACTACTACTACTACTACTACTACTACTACTACTACTACTACTACTACTACTACTTCTAATACTACACGTCTCATATGCTAAGCAATACATAGAAATTATGCTGGGGATTCGGATAGAGATCTTTTCAGACCCAAGTAATATGGACATCACCTATATCAGTTACTTTCGAGGCTCTTTCTCGTTTGTCCATAAAAAAAGTAGTACTTCAGAGCCATTCGG
>NC_088361.1:21223412-21225912 GCF_034508935.2 Berghia stephanieae | reverse complement strand
TATCTCGTTTGTTCATTCAATGTGACCGTCAAACATATTTTTATCAATTGAAATGAATATTTTATAGATGTTTGATTGAGACAATAAAAACTCTCCTTTGTTATGGAAAAGTTTGTTAAGAATAATGGATGCATCAAATTACAAATTTCACCAATCAATTTTAAAGGGACGTATTAAGTATTGGAATGTAGAACTGAAATTTTGTACAGAAACAAGAAAATATAAAAGAGCAACAAACTAGACCCTGAATGGAAATGATAAAAGAAAAAAAAACAAACAAAACAAACCAAAACAATATTTAAAACAAATCAAATAAACAACAAAACAAGAAATGTAACCGAAGAAGGAAAAACAGTCAGCTGGATATGCAAGAGATTGAGGGACCAGAAGATCATCTCACTAGGCGTGTACGACGAAACACTGCAATTTTGAAGCAATTTCATAACAACCTTAAGACAAAAATATTTTCATTACGGCTCTTATTACGATAAATGAGGTGGAGAAGGGGTGGGGGAATAAAATGATATAACATATTATTAAGTACTTAATACATATATCATACACAAATGCTGAATTTTGACTTTGTGTTAACCAGTTCTTGCCGTATTCTGGAGAGTGGAAAGACACGTATTTAAAACGATGCCCAAAAAACTTGTCCTTCAAATATCGATCGATTTAAATGACTCTCGCGAGGTCTCAGGTTGGAGAGTTTTTGCGAAGAAGGGGGAGGGGGGGGGGGGGCATTTAAATTCATCGATACTTGAAGGACAAGTTTTCAGGCCAAATTTTAAATATGTGACTTACGACAGTCAACTGGTAAAACCACTCGCCGTCAGATTGTACGAAATCTCGGTAGTTAGATTTCATTCTAAATGATTCGAATTCTGCAAAGAACTAACAGTCCAATTTAATACTTTCGAAGACCGACTTCAGGATGGAGTAGACAACCATCTTGATAAGCAAATTCTTACAAACTTAATCAACTGTAAGTCCTAAAAGATAAAACTATGTTCATGAGAAATCTAAACGAATCAGCTATTAAGAAAACCCCCAACAAACTTTGGTTGTACTTCAATGATGACTCAAAGTGGATTTTAACTGTGTTATTCATAGTCTTTATAATTTTGAATTCAAGGAACAATAATATCACATTTCTATTGTAAAAAAAATGTTTGCTCCAGTATTTGGAAATGTCCCCACGAAGTGTCTCGAGGATGAAGTCGATAATTTTAACCCAACATCATATTTTGCAGAACTCAACAAGAAAGTAGTAACGGCGAGGGGAATCGGGCTTTGTCTAAGCCAAAGCTGTATCGCTGTAACTGCTCCATTCGTGAAAACGATTAGGTATGCAATCATAACCAGATGAACATTGGGCGAAGTGATGATTTGTCTAAATAAAAACAAGACAGTCCCGCAAAAAAAGTCAATCAAAGAAGCAAAACAGACTATGCTGTCCAAGGCCACGGTTTTAAGACAGAAAACAAATAGATACTGGACAAGTGAAAAACGTCATCATCTTTGCTTCTTTGATTGACCTTTTTTGCGGGACTGTCTTGTTTTTATTTAGACAAATCATCACTTCGCCCAATGTTCATCTGGTTATGATTGCATACCTAATCGTTTTCACGAATGGAGCAGTTACAGCGATACAGTATATCAAAGATCTTTTCTGGACAAAATGGCGACACACGATGTTCTGCATGCACTATGGAAAACTACAGAATCTCTGTTAACTGTTTTAGATTATTTCACTTGTGGCAGAAGATATATCATGTCTATTTACACACAAATGGAGATAGTCAAGATTGAAAACAAATGAGTCTACCAAAATCTTCACCCTTTAAAAAAATATACTTTTCCTGTCTTAAGCGGAAATAATAGATTAGGAACGCTTTCGGTACAACACGCCATGACCAAGTGTTGTCTGTTATAGAAAACTCCTCGATATCCATCTAACTTATCTGTTGATATGGATTTTTCTCTGTATTACAATGTACAAGAATACACTAGAAGTTTAGAAAATAAACCTTTTTTCCAAGACATTTCTATTCAGATGCCTTACATATGAAATAAATGAAACCTGCTTTTTGTTCAACGCTAATTAATGACTTTATGCATGAACAATTATTGTGATTCTTCCTAGATATAGTATTACTGCACACCACTTACTAATGCTAATCTGTCTACAATTTGCCTATAAATTCACCTTTATTCGTTTCATCCTTTTGTTCGATGTTCTTCTGATCTTCTCCTTCAGTCTCTTTCTCACCCTCAGGTGTGGACGGCTCTACCTTACCCCTAAATACCCGAGGACAGCAGCAGCAGAAAATCTGCTTCAGTCGGTCGATTCCCTGCAGCAGCTTCAGCCGGTCGTTCCCTGACTCCTTGCTTCTTCCTAAAGAATCGTTGGCAAAGGCGTTGAGCAAAAGGGCCAAAAAGAGATTCAGTACCTGTGGAATTGAGTCAAATAAGCGTTAAACCAGCAGTGAAACTAACT
>NC_088361.1:21195912-21218412 GCF_034508935.2 Berghia stephanieae | reverse complement strand
AATTAGTCGCATGGACTTGAAACACAATATATGTCATAACATTTTGAAGAATTCTACAGTCTTTGTAAAATAATATGAATTTTTATCAACTTTGTTTTGGGGATATTGCAATCTATTTTTTGCATAATTATAAAATTGAGCAAACGAAAATTCCATTTACCTGGGATGATACAAACGCCATCGATGTAAATTGGTTCATATGTCCCATCTGTGATCTGTCGGGACACAACGAGAGAAAATTATTAATGATAACAAAAATATTTCTGAACCTATCGTTATCTTTTTAAAATGGTGTTTTAAATGGGCTGGTAGCCTTTGTTTGAGCACAAATAATATATAAGTACAAAACATACGAGAATCGTATTGCTTTAGGGGTCCCTCTCAACTGAGAGGGTGCAAGAATAGCCCAACGCCAAGCCAGCGGGTCGTAAAAGGCGACTGTGTGGCTCCCCCCCCCCCCCCCCCCTTTTTGAGTCACCTGGTCCTCCAGGTTGGGGGTTGTCAAAGGGTTAACACCCCTTTCGTAAAGCTTAAATTGTTACAGAAACACAGACAGACAAATCAAATCTTTTTTATTTTTTAGCTTGGGCGACCAAAGACTTTAAAAAGTTAGCTCAGGATAGAGAAGGATGAAAACTGTTTGTGGCCTATTCCCTGACCCAGGGGTAGAAAGGCAATGATGAGGATGACGTTAAAAAAATGAATAAGACCAAACGGTTTATAAGTTGATGGATAATTTTACCTCACTGAACACGATGACTTATCACGAAGAACGGCTGGCTCTGAAAATGTGTTTATAAAGCAGTACCAGAAAAAGAAAGAAAGAAACATAAAAGAAAAAAACATCCCCAAAAATAAATCACGTTTTCCTCGGCTGGAGATCAAATCTCACATGACAATGAGGTCTGGTGTTCGATCCCCAGTCGAGGAAGATTGATTTTTTTGGTATGTTTTTTTTTCTTGTATTTTCTTTCTTACTTTTTTTTGGCAGTGTTTCATATACACTTTTTCAGAGTTGTAAAATTAAGAACAACATTCAACTCTCAGGTGAATCTTCTTTGGTTCTTATTAATAGCTTTATTCGTTGAAATTGATCTCAGTTCCATTCAAAACATTCCTTTGGACTACCTAAATCAGTTATCATAACTAGAATTAAAAAGGTAGAATTACGAGAGAGAGAGAGAGAGAGAGAGAGAGAGAGAGAGAGAGAGAGAGAGAGAGAGAGAAAAAATAAGAGAGAGAGAGAAGGAGAGAGAGAGAAGGAGAGAAGGAGAGAGAGAAGGAAAGAGAGAAGGAGAGAGAGAGAAAGACAGAGAGAGAGAGAGAGAGAGAAGAAGAAGAAGAACAAGAAGAAGAAGAAGATGATGAAGAGAGAGAGAGAGAGATAGATAGATAGATAGATAGATAGAGAGAGAGAGAGAGAGAGAGAGAGAGAGAGAGAGAGGATAGAAAAGAGTAAATCACATTAGAATTTACTTTTCGGAATAAATATGATTATTTATAAAATGCTTATCATAACAATGATGATTTTGTTGATGATGTTGATGATGACGATTTTGTTGATGAAGATGATGATGATGATAGCATTTTATATTATTATCCGTATTAGCATTACCATTCTCACCAAAGTTCTAAATTAGAACACTGGGCATATAACTTGATAAAACAGTGTTCTGTAAATTATTTTGAAATAAGATCGGAAACTGTTTTTAAAATGATATTGTTGTCATCCATTACCTTTTTTACTTTCTCATCTGTCTCTTTCTTCTGCGCATGCACCGGAAATGCACAAATGCAAATAAAGATAGAACAAGAACAACATTGACAAATGCAAACTGAATCCAACTTAATAAAATTATAAAAAAGGTTAGTAAATGTTCAGTTATCGATGTAATAAACATCGGTAACAATGTTTATGGAAGATGCCAGTCGGAAATGACTTCGTCAGAAAATGGGCCAGCTGTTTTAATTTATTATTATGAGTAAAACCACAAAATAGTGATTGTTTTGACCGGCCAAATAAATCTAGGCAGTGCTTAGTCAATGTAAAAAATTCAAGTGTCGCCGGTCTTACATTCTGACATGAAACTCACCGACAATCGATGTAAGGTTTATCGAAATAAAAATACATAGACCTTTATGAAATACTGTGACAACTTCAAACTAGTCCACAAAAAATAATTCAAGCGACGGGTATCTTCCATATCTTCAAATGTGTATGCTTTCTGAACATGTATGTACTAACGAGCAAAGGGACTATTTCTCATGTGAGAGAACTGAGACGCGTATTTCAATCTAAATGCTAATTCATTCCCATCCCCGCTCCCTTTGTAAGATTCAATCTTCTAAAGACTTTTTAAAAGATTAAGGTATATTATTGAGTTCGTAGTTTTCTTTACTCGTCAGTACATGTGAATTTTAAGCATGTTTCATTTCAGAACTAAAACAGAAAGCCACACTATAAATCAAATCAACGAAGCAGCCTGAATCAAATAACATCCAACTAAACTAACATTGCATTTTTAACAATCTCTCTGTCGTTAAAATCAAACACTTTCAATGTTGTGGTAGTAGTAGTAGTAGTAGTAGTAGTAGTAGTAGTAGAAGTAGTAGTAGTAGTAGTAGTAGTAGTAGTAGTAGTAGTAGTAGTAGCTGTTGTTGTTGTAGTAATCGTAATAGTAGTGGTAATAGTAATTGTAGTAGTAGTTGTTGTTGTTGTAGTAGTAATCGTAATAGTAGTGGTAATAGTAGCAGTAGTAGTAGTAGTAGTAGTAGTAGTAGTAGTAGTAGTAGTAGTAGTAGAAGTAGTAGCAGTAGTAGTAGTAGTAGTAGTAGTAGTAGTAGTAGTAGTAGTAGTAGAAGTAGTAGTAGTGGTAGTAGTAGTAGTAGTCGTAGCAGTAGTAGTAGTAGTAGTAGTGGTAGTAGTAGTAGTAATAGTAGTAGTAGTTGTTGTTGTAGTAGTAGTCGCCGTCGTTGTCGTCGTCGTCGTCGCAGTAGTAGTAGCAGCAGTAGTAGTAGTCGTGGTAGTAGTAGTAGTAGTAGTAGTAGTAGTAGTAGTAGTAGTAGTAGTAGTAGTCATCGTAGTCCTATTAGTAGTAGTAGTAGTAGTAGTAGTAGTAGTAGTAGTAGTAGTAGTAGTAGTAGTAGTAGTAGTAGTAGTAGCAACAACAGAAGCAGCAACAGCAGCAGCAGTAACAGCAGTAACAGCAATAGTAGTAGTAGTAGTAGCAGTAGTAGTAGTAGAAAATGCAGTAGTAGAAGTGGTTATAATGAAAAAAAAGGTCGAGATTTTAGGAAAAGCTGATGAATTTCTTTAAATCTGCAAAGAGGGCAAAACAACAAACGATTAAAACTTAAAAGTAAAACTAAGATAACACAAGAAATTATATAAAGCAACCAAAAAAACCCAAACTATTTGGCTTAAAAGACCAGTTTCGTCTCACTATTAGCTCATGACGTTTGTTAGCAGGCCATCGCAAAATCAATAACTTCATTGATTTAAACATGGCAGACATTTTTCAACGTATCATACATTTAGAGGAACATTCTGTAACTTCATTTGATTAAAGATAATTTTCTGGCAAACAACTAGCTCTAAAGAATATCTGTTAACAGGGTATTTAATTGTTCTTTGCTTTGTATTTGCGCTATGCGCTGTTGTTTCTAAAATAGCTTCACAGAGACTGGTCCATAAAGGAATTTAAATCTTTAAAAATGATTATAAGATAGTAAACAAAAATGATTATAACATAGTAAACAATACTCACGAGACTAACAGCGTTCATCACAGACTTCTTAAAACTGAGAGCTTTTGACTTATCCATGGTGCTATTCCTTGGTATGGAAGGAAGCTCCGAATTAGAGTCGGCATTGTTGAGGATGACCAGAGTCTTAGCATCCTTGACCACTCTTACATCATCAGCACTATCGGTGGCATGTCTTGCCTTGATCTCGTGGGCCTTCTTGGAGGCGGCGATGGACATGGCCGCTACCCCACTCATCACATTGTGCTTATTTTTGGCATTTTCACTCTTTTCTCTCTCTTTTTCCTGTAATGGAATACACCAAGCGTTTGATATGGGTAAGACAATTTTTTAAAAATCTCTTAATGTTTAAAATAATTCATACGTTTGAGATTAAATGAATTATCATTGTAATGCACTGATGATAAATATCCCATTTATCTTTTAATTGCTTCACAGCGTAATCCAACGGTGATACAAAAGTTGCTTTAAAATTATTAATAAAGTCATATGTATCTTTATTCATGGGACGAATCTATACCCGTGTTATCAATAAATGTGTTATCAATAAATGTGTTATCAACAAATGCCTTTTATATTAAAATTATCATAAGAAAACAAAGCAAAACAAAAATACTGTAATAAACATGACCTTATATTTCTTGTACCTGCTTAAACAAACTTATTATTAACAATTCCAAAATGTTTTATGAGCTTTCTGCCTGCAGAACTCAGAAAGCGATAATTATACCCCACCATTCTGAATAGTTTCTCTCTTCTTTCTGTTTTGACCAACATTTTTAGTTACGTCAATGATTATTCACATTTAGTAAAAAACAAAAAGTAAAAATAAAGACAGCCTTAAATAAAAAAAAAGTGGATATTAAATCCATTTCGATTTGTAACAGATCATAACTAAACGAAATTGATTTAATATTTTGATAAAAACACGCTTTAAACGGGTTTGGTCATGGCAGCTATCTCATCGTCTTGTCAAAATAGAGGGAGCTGGTTTGATATCTCTTTAAACAGTTAACTGCCGTACCCTGAAAAAAAATCTCGTATCTAAAAATTTGGCCAGAAAACTCGTCCTTCAAATATCGATCGATTTAAATGACCCTCATCTTGGCAAAAACTCTCAAACCTGGGATTGTAGGAAGACGAAGTCCCGATCTGGGAGTTTTTGACCAGATTTTAATCGATCGATATTTGAAGGACGAGTTTTCTGGTTAAATTTTAAAACATGTATTTTTTCATAGACGGTGGAATAGGACGTGTAGACAGCGAGTCACAAACATGTTTAAATTTGACTTTATAACTAGGTTGATTCTTAAACGACGTGATAGCTTGATAAGAAATAAAACGTAAAATTGTTGTACTTTTACCACCTGAATCTATTACGTTTGTTATCAAAATGGGAAATCCCTTGAATACATTCTCATGACTTCTTGATTGGCAAGTAATAATTGAAATGATTTTTTAAAAAAACCCACTCCTTTCTATTATGAATGATACACACAATTAAAGACAACACAGACTGACAAAACCGTTTCATTTCCACAAGAAGTCGACAGCCACAATCTTTGTAATTTTGTTGATGTCTCGTCTTACAGGCTAAGCGTTGCTGTTGGCTACGGACCTTTTCTAAAGCGCTCCGAGCACGTTTAGTGGATATTACGTTACATAAGAGCTAAAGCTTTTTGTTTGGATACATTTTAAGTCTGCAGGTGAATACAAGTAAACTATTGTTTGCGTGCAGTGTCGTTGTGACCGATTGGTCATAGATAGCATAAGCAGTTATTTGACTCTCAAAGTTTCACAGAAAAACTCTCGCAGTCAAACGCGGTAAAAGCAGAATATCAAAATGATTTGTGGCGTAATAGAGTTAGACTAATTATTCTGTTGCTACAAGTTTGCAATGAAATGTTAGGAATCAATAAAATCAAATAATGAAGCAAAATAAGATAATTGCCAAAGTTATGATTATGAGATAAATTAATCTAAATACAACCCCCCCCCCCCACTTCTCTAGTGTATTAAATAGAAGGGGTAGGGGTTGTCATAGCCAGGGGATGGGGGGGGGGGGGGGCGTTCACTTTGGCCAAACTTCAATAGAAGAAGAAAGGGGGGGGGGGGGTTTGCGCAATTTGACCAAAGGAAGGTGGAGAGAGAGAGAGAGAGAGAGAGAGAGAGAGAGAGAGAGAGAGATAGGGAGAGAGAGAGGGAGATAGATAGATAGATAGAGAGAGAAAGGGAGAGAGATAGATAGATAGATGGATAGAGATAGATAGATAGATAGATAGATAGATAGATAGATAGAGAGAGAGAGAGAGAGAGAGAGAGAGAGAGAGAGAGAGAGAGAGAGAGAGAGAGAGAGAGAGAGAGGAGTGAAGTGATTTTGAAAAAAAATAGACTGGGGGCCCCCTTCTATTTGATAGAGTAGATTATTACATTTTTGGCATGCATACGTAAATGACTTGAAACAATATACAATGGTGAATGAACGACATTTTAAGAAATTATACTGAAAAAACATTTATGCGTGTCAAAATAAAACTTTAAGAAGAACAGGAAGTAGAGATGTTGTACATTGGTGCATTGTTTTAAAAATTTTCTTTATAGCTTCATACTCTTTTTGGAGAGAGTCACGATTAGAGAGAGAGAGAGAGAAAGAGATAGATAGATAGATAGATCTTCTTCTTCTTCTTCTTCTTCTTCTTCTTCTTCTTCTTCTTCTTCTTCTTCTTCTTCTTCTTCTTCTTCTTCTCCTCCTCCTCCTCCTCCTCCTTCTTCTTCATCTTCTTCTTCTTCTTCTTCTTCTTCTTCTTCTTCTTCTTCTTCTTCTTCTTCTTCTTCTTCTTCTTCTTCTTCTTCTTCTTCTTCTTCTTCTTCTTCTTCTTCTTCAAAAACTACGATTCATTCGGTTAGACCAAGTAAGACTATGTATAAATCAAGAAGAAAAAAGGTCAAATTACACGATTAGTAAATCCTACTTGATGTTTGTAAATTTCTTGAATAGGGTCGGGGATACTTGGAATTTAAATAATAAAGCTTTGAAAGCGATAACATTATTACTCAATGAGTGAAAGACAGTAACAAAAAATCGATACAACTAAAAGCTGTTTAAAAGGCATGCAATATATAGGAATATTTGATTATATCTAATGATAGGTGATGATAATGAATGTGTATGGTGTCCTAAAGAAAAAAAATAATATTCAGTTTATGTAGTGTATAATTCCCAACGATCACTTTCTGGACAAAGTGAGATCAGATCTTAAGATAGAAGTATCTGATCTGAACACCCACGGGAGTTTGCTCGATTAGCAAGGCCATGAAATCGGCCCACAAGACGATATTGATAGGGGAAGTGTTCCTTCCAACGTCGTTACTACTGTCTACAGAGTCGATGCTGGATGAAGACTTCGGGAGGGACCAGCATCACATTCCCCTTTTCTCAGGTAAGGTGGGAAAAATGCCCACCACAACATTGCCGTTCAAGGGGGGCGGTGGGGGCTATTTCTTTTTTCTTGTTTAATTCGTGACTATAAACACATAGTGACAACATTTTCATCACGAATGAAACAAAGAATGTCAACATTTATACATTTGCATTTTCATGAATTCACAAAAGACGCAGCTAACTTCTTGGCCAAAAATATTTGAAGACATTGGTATCAAACTCGGAACAGACTTTTTAAAAAAAGGGAAATGATTTGTTTTTTCACGAGAAAATGGCATTGTACACATTTTTTGGGGAGAAATAATCATACAACACTTATACAACATTTTATGCAAAGTTATAGAATAATATAATATAGTGGTGTTGTTGCATATATGTTGATTTGTGAATTAAAAAAATAAAATATATATATCATGCAAAATAAACCGATGCCATAAAAATAGAAACTAAAAATTGAAAAAAAAAATCTCAAAGATTTACCAACACAAAAGCATCATGCAAACCGGAAGCAGGCTAGAGGTGTGTACTGGATTACTTGGTTTCGACTTCAAATGATTAGATAATAATAGTTTTAAAACAGCTGATCAAAGGCATTAATGATGATGATAAAATTGTTTGCTGTAAAAAAAAAAAAGAAGTGGATCAAACCTTTCGATGAGCGCTCTTCCGTCGAGTTAATTGAGCAAGTCTCTTTATCGAGGAGGGGGTAAAAAGTCATAAAACAAATAGCTGAAGTTTTCATAAGAATAAATCCTAGTTCCAGTGGTACAATTTATCTAAATGGCATAAAATGAGCCAAGACTCGAAAAGAAAATATATTTATTCACATAACTTATAGATGTATTTTCTAGGTTAATGAAAAAAAAGTTCACGATATATGTATATACTTTCCTTCATCTAAAATTTCTATAATATCTTTTATAGCCTATAATTATCGGTCTCCATTCATTCCTTACCAGTTCCTTGATAAGCTTAAAATAAAATTATAGCAAAACATGGGAGCATCACTCGAGGGAATGCAAAATAACAAGATGAACAGTTAAAGCTTTCTACGTGACCCGATGAAAAAAAATCAAAACATAAACATCTAGCCAGCGTCCATTGACTTTATATTCCACAGTTATATAGGGAACACAAAAGGTGCTGCTAAGCTTAACATCTGTGAGAAACATACAACCAAGATATTTGTTGAATTATAAAGAACTGAACAAGTGTGTATGAAAGGTGCCAGACAAAGCAAGAAAGAAAAATACAAGTAAATAAAAACCATTTCAAAAAAAATAGTTGACCTCGACTGGGGATCGAACCCCAGACCTTCTGATTATCGGTCATACGTGCTACCATTACACCACAAAGGCTCACGATAGTTGGGGCAATATCAATACCTATATTCTTCACAAGGGTTCGATCCCTAGTCGAGATCGACTGATTTTTTGGGATGCTTTTTCTAATTGTATTTTTCTTTCTTGCTTTGTCCAGCACCTTTATTACACACATGTTCAGTTCTTTATCTTACACCGGTGCCTGCTCCTTAATTTCGTAATTTGATATTTGTTGTATTCTTACACGTAAAATGTCATCAAATGATAACTGAACATTCCTTGCGATCGATTATCTAAGATTCTATCCAACGCACTGTAAATCATCAACATATCTACCAAATTCCACATTTGAACCAAAACTTCCTCTTGGCCAATAAATTTGACTCAAAAGGAAGTGAAGTTGACTTTAAAAAGACCATTTTGATTAGATTTTATGACAATGATAATTCTGCTGCTCACCGATAGTACACGTTCTCGTATTTTGGCCAGACATTTTATGATTCAAAAATCGATGAATTGCCATGATCTACTATGTCAACAATTCTCCAGTCTGAGATTTTAAAAATTCTAAGGTTTAAGTAATGTTGATACAATGGGTTAATCTTAATTCACCCATTTTAAATGTAAACATTCTATGTCCAAAACGAAAAAAGGCCTATTTTCAATCAGCGGCGAAATGACGTAGGTGATTTATGTTTGACAAGCAGACTACTATCAAAATACGAGGACGATTTACGGTGCGTG
This sequence comes from Berghia stephanieae, assembly GCF_034508935.2. Lineage (NCBI taxonomy): Eukaryota > Metazoa > Mollusca > Gastropoda > Nudibranchia > Aeolidiidae > Berghia > Berghia stephanieae. Next base: position 21,209,140 of record NC_088361.1, on the reverse strand, counting down.
GAACGAGACCTTAAATGTGAATGACGTCATAATGAGTGTGACACAATATAAAAAACACAAATTGATTTTTTTAGCGGAATAATACAAAAATGAAATAAATTGATAACACGCAGCAGCTGGACAACACGGTGCAAATTATCTAATTTACCGATATTTCTTACATTGCTATTATTGAAAAGTACATAAAATAATGATAAACTAATTTATTAACGGAATGCGCGTATTCAAAATGCAATGACAAGAAAACAACACGGTGCAATGTGAACATGATTTGAATTTTTTTGCACACAGAACAAGTCAATCTCGCAACACGTATAAAATGAAAGAGTCGCTACCTTTCCTGCAGTGACGGCCTCCACTTCGTATGACATGGAGACAACAGCCAACATCAAATTGATGAGGTAGAATGACCCAAAGAAGATAACCACCAGAAAGTACATGACGTTCCATGGTCCGGTTGCCAGAATGACCTGGAAAAATTATCAGAGATAAATAAATGGAATCAATTTTTAAAATTATAATCAGGTTAGAAAATAAAGCAACGAATTAAAATAATATTTTCATAGAAACAACGAGACACAGGAAATGTGGAGTCATGAAGGTTACAAATGCGGAATGTAAATTTCTTGGACCAGCAGGCATCTGATCAGAGATGTGTTGGTATCTCTACATAGGAGAGGGTTCAAAAACGAGAGAAAAAACAGTCAGAAAGACAGACAGATAGATATAATGTAAGATAGATAGATAGATGGACAGATAGATAGATAGATAGATAGATAGATAGATAGATAGATAGATAGATAGATAGATAGATAGATAGATAGATAAATAGATAGCTAGATAGATATATTGACGGATAAATAGATAGATAGATTGAAAGGTTGTTTGGTATTGAGACATGTGGTGGTGGAGCATCATTTAAATAATGTGCTTGACACTAGATAGATAGAAAGCGAGAGAAAGAGAAAGAAAGAGATAGATAGATAGATAGATAGATGAATAGATAGAGAGTAATAATGATAAAGATAGATAGATAGGTAAATAAAGAGATAGATACAGAGTAGAGAGGAGGTAGATCAACATACTTTGTTGTAGACATCCTCCCAGAAGTCAAGCGTGATGAGTTGGAAGCACGCTAGTAGGGACCAACCAAAGTGGTCAAAATTCAAATAACCGTATCTCGGATTTTCTCCAACATGTGGTAAACAGGAGTAATTACTGGGACACGATCTGTTGATTAAAAAAACAAGTTTGCAAGGTAAGTCACTGGGACAAGTGAAATGCCAGTCAAAATGAAAATTGAAACAACTTTGCTATATTCTTATCATATTTATAAATCAATCAGTTACAATTCGCAATAACAAGCGCTTCATGAGTGGATATTAAAACAGGCTCCCCGACTGCATGCTGACTTTAATAAGTACGTTTTGCCTTTCAAAACATATTATAGGTCTCAAAAGGATCTTGCTTTCACATAGCTTGTAGCAAAAGGGTACATGAGATAATGAATTTGTTAATCTCTTCCTGACATTAAATTTTACAATGAACAGAGAGTTTGTCACTCATAAGCAGATGAAATCATCATCAATCTGTTGCACTCACCCGGCGCCAGTCGCATTTCCGCAAATCTTGTAATCTCCATCTACACTGTACCAATTACCTGGGAAAGAAATAAATTGAAACTGTTGACAACCTGTGATAAATTTATTAGTAGAGAGTTCTTAGAAGAGAATTTGTTTATCCGACCTGTATATTTTGCTATCTATTACACATTGACAAGGATTGTGTAGATTAAATATGCAGATTTTAAAAATCAATCTTGGATAAGCAATCCATTAAAATTATTTAACCATCCCATCATATCTATCTTTTGAACTGAGTGATACAGCAAGATTCACTTTAACTAAAAATGTGGTTTTTATTACATGGAAATGATTGTTTTTACCCGAGTCTCGAATCCATTCCGCATAATATTGATCCCAAGACTTGGACGGGTTGGTAGTATATCCTGTCGCTTCGGAGACGCACTTTTGTCTCAAGACCCCCATGTAAACTTGGAGCCCGAACAAAGCAAATACCATTAGGCAGAACATGGTTAGAAGTATGACTTCAAAAAGCATCTTGAAAGCACGGAGCAGGGCGTTCACAATGGTTTTCAACCCTGGGGATGAGAGAAAAGTTATTCAATTAATAAAAGCAAGCGCTTCTTTTAGTTTGAGTTGATCTTACTATGAATTTTACTTCTGCAAGAACAATCCAAGAATTTGCTTTTGGCCAAATAAAATAGTAGAAAACAAAAACATATATATATATATATATATATATATATATATATATATATATATATATATATATATATATATATATATATATACATATCTAATCGCATTATTTAAATTATTCATCGAGACAACATGTACATTGGTTAACAATTGACAGGCATAAGGCACACAAGTACATGGTATCTCTAAGTAGAGAATCACAAAGGGGTGCCGGCATAATATATGCAAAATATAGTAGGTCTTACAGACATACTCGTAACTATAAGTAAAAGCTACATTTTCTGAAACCTCCAAGAAAAACATAAATCATTTTCCCACTCCCCCGGAGTTTGCTCAATCTCTTATCTACCTTTCAATAGGTCCTGATGATACAATATGGATGCATCTACTGTTCTATTCAAACATCAGTCTGTGATCTACAGGAGATTTGTCCCCGATCGATAGACCAAAAACATGATCATCCTTCCGTTGATTTCAGACCATGTTGAATATTTCATCCTTTAGCCTTCTTCATCTTTCAAAGAAATCACGTCTTCTGACTTCACTATCCCATCTTTCTTGTCCATTATTTATATAATCTAATCAGATAACATAGTTTGCTGCTTCGCGAAGTCTGGCCTAATTGAGGTTTCAAATCACAAATGTAATCCAATACAAGGTTGGAAGTTTTTTATGTACACAATATTGAGGACGATGCAATCCTTCTTCTTATTCCTAACGTTTCATTCCGTCTCCAGGCATCAGAGGAGATTGCATGTCGAAAGGTTAATGCTTTGTGTTTTACATAATTGCTGTAAAAACTTCTTCCTTATATCTCTAGCCATTCCCCGTACAGTTCAAATACTCTAGATAATAAAATATCAAATGAACATATTACAGTAAAACAAACAGATAAACCATTACGCCTCACAATAATTAATGAATTATTCAACCAGTAAACAATCTTCGTTGACAACATTATGTTCTTGAGAATTATTTAGCAATGTTTTTAAATCTATTGTCATCACTCACCAGGCACAATGGAGACTGTTTTTAAAGCACGAAGTACCCTGAAAGTTCTCAAGCCTTGCATGTTCCCGACATTGGAATTAGGATTGGCAACAGTTAAAAATATTGTAATGAAACTGAAATAAAAAAAGAAAGATATTTACATCAATAGATATCCAAGGTTTCAATACATTTAATAAAAATTTCACTAAATAAACACGCGACAAGTAAAGAATAACTGAAAATTTCCAACCCAACATTGAACCCTCAAGTATAGATAAGTATATTTAGAAAAGGGCCATAATTTTATTAGACATTCCTTAGACTGACAAAAACATTATCTGAAGTGTTTGTAATATTCTGATTCAAGATATCCTTTCTATTATATTGTATATAAATAGTGTGCGATTGGCTAAGAAGCTCACAACATTGCCATCCGGAAGTATAGCGGACCAACACACAAAACTATGATTAATACAGTTTAGTGAGAATTACTCATAAAAAAAGGATGGCAAAAAAACAACAACAACAAAGACCCGAGTGACGTCAACTTCGTTCTATCTATAAGATGAAAACTATTTAGCATTTTAAAAATTAAAACTATCGTTTTTGCCTATAAAGAGATAATAGTGTATAAGAAAAAAAAATTACGCCCTATCGCAACGACACCATAAGATTCTGTCGCCTTGGCATTCCATTCATCAAACAAGATGTCTGATGTCAACAGGAATCATCCATGTTGTCCAAGTGAGCAAATTGGGGGTTAATAATCTTGTCCAAGAAAATAAAACGAAAGTGCCTGAAGTGAGGTTAGAACCTGGGATCTTCCGGATCACAGTGCAATGCCTTAACCACTCGGCCACTACGCCCTCTGATTGTATGAGAGCTAAGGTTAAATCAACCCGATTTTTCCTGACTGTCAAGCCATGCCAATATTCTATAATAATACAATCACCACTGTCACAAATGAATATACCGATTCATCTGTGTTATTCAGAAAGTATCGCGGGTTTATTTATAAATTTGATATGCCAACATTAACAATGACACCAACGGAAACGATGAAGCTATTTTAAGAAACCCCGTCTATAAGCAAAGACGTTTTTCATTTTTGATCTTGGAAACGCTGGGATATCAATATTACCTTGCCATGGAAATTTGGCCAGAAATCTCGTCCTTCAAATATTGATCGATTTAAATGACCCTCGTCTTAGCAAAAACTCTCAAACCTGAGACTTAGATAGACTTATGCTAAGATGAGTGTCATTTAAATCGATCGATATTTGATGGACGTGTTTTCTGGCCAATTTTCTAAACATGTGCGTTTCAAAAGTACGGCAGAATTCAGAATATCCGTGAGCCACTATATATTAGTCAAAACTGAACGACCAGCTGTGTAAACCTGAGGCGAAGGTCAACCAACGCATTGTAAAGCATCAAATATCGGATAAATTGATCGCTGACTTACACTACACTCACCACCAACACATGAGACCTTAAGATAAATATTTGATGGCTTAAGTGAAGTAAACCACTGGGTGAATGCACTTGACGTGCCTCGCATGTTGCATTATTGAACAATCCCTAACGGATTGTCTAAATGTTTCACAAAACTGAATTGTGGAATTAAAGTGCATGCCACTAAGAAGACGTCTGGTGATTACAAATTCCCCCCCCCCCTCTCCGCCCTTCCACAATACAAAATATAAAAACATTAAAATCATAAAGATAACAAAAAGCAAAAACTAGAGGTGCCCAAATGAGCCAATGCGGTGGAGAGGAAGATAAAGTGAGTAAATGCGACTCATAAATAAGGGAACAGCACAAAACAAACGACGTTTCGTCATTAGGCCTTCTTCAAGTCTTGTTGCACTGTTCCCTTATATATGAGTCACATTTACTCACTTGATCTTTCTCTCTAACAAAAAACAACAAACAAAAATATAATAAAATAACGAAAAAAATCCAAGATGGGACCAGTAGTCATTCTACCACAATTTTAGCACTTTTCTTTAAAAGTTCAAGGCAATTCGTTTCTGGTTCCTCTAAATTATAGCGGGGTTTACACACATGTAATTAGACTATGAGATGAGAGTAAATTGAGGTCGACACGACATCACCATTCACTACCATGCTATAAATGTAAGATAATTGATGATTTCTCATTGGCTGGTTGATAATCAAAATTAATAAACAACCTACATAATGGCGACCCTTCAAGACATTTTCTTTGTTTAGCTGTGAGATTCTTATTTACGTCGAACATTCCCATCTGAACCAAAAAAAGTCTATTCTCATTTCTTAAGGTTTATCAAAAAATAAGTTTTCTTCCCCTCCATCATTCTGGGTCATTCATTTTATTTGTTAAAACTGAAAGGCTCATTTCACCCGAAACGTTTCAAAGTTCCAAACCAAAACCACACCCTCCATCTCTACTTGTATCTTAATTTCCCCACTTTTGTGTTTTTAGGACATTAGATAAAATAGAGGAGAATTCCTTACGCTGTATTGATGACAACAAAATCCAACCAATTCCAGGGGTCTCGTAAATATGTGTAATCATGAATAAAAAAACCTCTGGCAAAAACTTTGATCAAACATTCAATAACATAAATGGCGAGGAACAGGTACCTGAAACAAAGAAAAGAAAGAAATCAATCATTGCAACAAAAATAGATCTATCAAATGTCAAGCTACTTGCTGGAATAATAGTATTTTTAGCATAGATATAATAGATTTATCTAATAGAAGTTGTTTTTCTCACTGGTTTTACTGAGTACATTTGGCGTGGTGAAAAACCGTCCGTCTATACAAATATTTATTTAAATTTAAACCTGTGTTTAGAATTCATCAGCCCACTCAGAGCGGCACATAGTTGAGTCGTTGGAAAAGGCTCTTAACTCACATTCTCTCACCGTACTCAAGTGTCCTACCTGACCGTGAACAAATGTCGTCTCTGTCGCGAAAAATTGCAATATCGCCTAAAAGGCGTCATGTTTCATCCTACATGTTTCAAGGATGGCTGTTGGCTAGGAGGGACCCCTTGTGAAGCGTGTGAGCACGTTTAGTGGATATTTCTCTATATAAATGCTAAATGAAAAGACCTCAATACGCTGAGCGGATTGATGTTGTAACATCGTCATAGATGCAAAATATCACAGTTTCTTCAAACAATAATTTCTTGGAAATAATGATGAAAATTAAACGTTCTAATCTGTCTATCTAGTGATGACCCATCAAGATATTTTATTTGTTTAGCTGTGTGATTCTTAATTACATCGAACATTCCCGTCTGAACCCAAAAAAAGTTGGTATCTGATTTTATAAGCTGTACAAAAATACGTTTTCTTCTCTTCGATTACTCCTGGGTCATTCATTTTAAATGTTTTATAAATTGTGGCTCCATCTTGAAGGTCTGATCTGTATTGTCGTGATAGAATTGTCTTGAGATATCGCGATTGGCTGTAAACGACGTGTCCATATATGCAGATCTTACGTACGAACCCACTTATGGGCCTAGTTTAACATTCTTGTAATGGACAATATTTTGCGTCACATTTTTGAGATTTCCATTACAACAATGTGACCATAAGAAATTGGGTTAACAGACCTGCAAATAAGTGCACGTCGGATGTAAATAATGTCAACCTCAAAGTCACGTGATCAACAAGACGTGAAAGAAAACATTATATTTTGTGCACATACCGTAACACACTGACGTGGATAAGAGACTTCTTACTATATTATGTTTATGAATTGATCAAGACAATTCAAAGACTACCTAGCATTCATTTAGTTTTTATGTTTTTATAACTGTATCCATTTATTCAATGATATCCCAAAAAAGACGGAGGAGAGACTGTGCAGTCAACTTTTTATTTCGTGGGTTGGTTTCAGATGACACCCATTTGTCTTTTGGTTTTTATTAGCTTGGGTAATAAAATAAACTCCGCTAAATGATGCGTTACAAACGAAACAAAACAACTTCTTTTAAATAAAACTATGACATTACCATTAGATACTTATTACCTATTTGAAGCTTTGTCAACTCGCAAGCACTGGCTATGGAAACATACACCTCAATAACAATATCTTTTGGTGGTGTGAAATTGTGGAATTGATATCGCTGATGTAAAAAAAAATGTGAATGCAAGATTTTGCGAGACACACAGCCTCATGAGAAAAGCGTGAATTACATCATTTAAAGATGTTATATTTTTATTTTAGTTAATTTTGAGAAGCGATTGACACGATTGTTTATTTTACTAATAAATTAATGGATAAGTGTATTGATAAGGGACTATGTTGAGGTCGACTGATTTTTTGGGAATGTTTTTTTTTCTCTTGTACTTTTCTTTCTTGCTTTGTCTGCACATTTCATACACACTTGTTCAGTTCTTTATCTTACACCAGTGCCTGTCTCTTAATTTCTTAATTTAAGTTAAAGCAATAGCGAGTATATTTACTTTTATTACAATTCCCGGGAATTTGGTATACTTGCTATGTTTTTTATTGTCTAAACGTTTCACGATTCTTGCGGAACCGATCGTCATACAAACACCACGGTATTCGATACTCACTCGATTTTTTCCGAGATGGGTTCCTCTGGCATAGCAAGGAAGACACAATTGGTAATGATGGTGAGGAATATAAACAAATCAAAAAACTGATTGGTGGCGATATGACACATGAGTCGTCTGAATGGGTTCCATGGGGTGAATATAAATAGGGATGAGGTGGCTGTGAACCGGTGGATGAACTGTTTCTTGAATCTTTTGGCTATTATCACGAAGGTCTGTGGAAGAGACGTTTGAACAAGAAATTATGAATGTTTTAAAAACAGTCGATTTAGACATCAATCTTTAGAAAAAAAATTGTACAACAACCCCACCCACAACAATTCTGTGGCGAATATTGTACAACAAAAACCCTCACAACACTCTGTAGAGAATATTGTACAACTCCCCCCTCCCCACACACACAACAATTATTATTTTAAAAATATTGTAATAATGTTGTCTGGCTTGACCTTATGTCATAGAGTATAGCATTTTACCTCTCTGACTCAGGTGTGAATATTGTTTTGGGGCAGTTGCCTATTTTGAATGAGTGCGAGTATAGAAAAGTGGCAAAATGCAACTTGTACATCGTGTACCCTAGACCTGTAGCGTCTGACTTGCATGTGAAGCAAACGGGACAGACTCTGTGTTCACCTAATTGAGATTTACTGGTAAGCTTGAGATAAGATTTTAATCCGAAACTTTTACTTTAGACAAAGTCCAATCATGCGGTTATTTCTTTCCTCTTTAGGCTACATAAACACACACGTAAGATCCATAAATAGAACGTGGCTGACTTTATAAAACTCTCTTTCACCCTTTTTATTAGCCACCCAGGTAATGGATCAGTTCTCATCTTAACCTCTCTTACAAACTATTAACAATATACACTGTTGTTTATTGGTTACAACGCTTTATCATTGTAATTGTATTGCAGATACTGTGACTATTTGAGTGAATCCATACTATCAATAGGTCAAATCTCTTCCGTCCCAAAAGAAATAAAATTCATCATAAGAGCCCCATAATTTGTCTTTCACCTCCAATTACGTACATGTAACGCTCTGGTTGTTTTCAGTCTAATTTTAGTGAGGCCTTGAAAATCGATTCACCGACTTGTTGTTTCTTCGATAGTAGAGAAAATAACACATAATATACACACAACCAACCGCAAAAATAAAAATAAAACAAAAAACCAAGCAAAACTAAAGTAATGAAGAACTCGCCGAAATTATAAATACGGCAATTCATCATTTTATACATTGAATCTAGGGAAAATAAAATTAAGCCTTTGTTATAAATCAAAGTCTATGACCGACTCCCAACTTCTCATTGTTCAAATGCTTACCCGAACCTGCTGGCAAAACGCTAAGACCAATTAGTGACAAACACACAATATTTATGCGTCGTGTAAAATTAACTACTTAGTAGATGGACAGAAGGTTGAAAGACCCTCAAAAAGGCAAGCAAATAAAAAAAAAATTGAATAATAAGGAAGTAATAAAAAGCCAATTTGTTGACAAGAAAAAAAAAACAGAACTAAAAAAACAAAAAAAAAAACAACCCACAATCTGACATGCACATCCCACGGAAAAAGGAAAATAAACAAGATTTTAAACATACAGCAATACTAGGATGAAAACTCCTGACGAAGGGACTGTACTCAAAGTTTTAAACATCTAAATGTCATTTTAAAAGACTTTTAATTTTTATGATAAATATTTTGTTGGTATCGGTGAAGTCAAACACAATCTATCTGTAATGTATCCAATATTTTGACATACACCATCAGACATCCAATGTTAAAGGCTTTTCATTTATATTCATAAATATTTTGTTGGTATATGTGGCGTCTTACACAATCTATTTATCATGTATCCAATATTTTGATTTTATGCCATCCAATAATTACTTTCGGCTTTTTATATCGTAGAAAATAATACGACTAACAAAATAGCTCCCCCCCCCCTCCGCCCCCAGTTCTTATATTATTTTACAATACAGCTTGTTAAATACTTGTTAAAGAATTATTTAAATTTTGTGATAATGCTTTTTTGGGAAATGTTTTGCTATGAATTTTAAGCAGGGAGTTTTACTAAAAGCTATGGAATATCTAGATTTTAATTGAGAGATTAATAACGGAGTATTTTTTGTGTGTTTCCGGCTTGACATTACAGGATCAATATTATAGTTTGATATAAAGAAAACACCTTAACTTTTATGTAAATCATTTCCATTGATTCACTTTTTAAAAAGAATCGCTTCACGATTGCTCCTTTACATTTTCATGAGAGCTTATGGAACCAAATTTCCATTTCATAAAGTAGCGGTCTCCTGATAAACTCCTTTTTGTTCTTCAGAGCCGAGTGAGGCAAGGATATTTTCCTACTTAAGACCTCAACATAGGGCCATTATCTTTAATTATTTTAAATAATTGTCACCCATCCTGTCACTGGCCACACTTAAAATCACTTAAAAAGCGGCTATGTGGTCTAGTGGTATGGCACTCGCTTTCGAATCGGAAGGTCCTGGGTTTGAGCCTCACTCGGTGCATACTTGAGCCTTTGGAAAAGACTCTTTACTCACATTCTCCCATTGTACTCAGGTGTATAATGAGTATCTGGCCGTTAACAGAGTTGTCTCTTTCGGAAAAAACTGTAATACATATCACCTAACAGACGTCATGTCCCTTTCTATATTTTACGTGTTACTCTTGGTCTCTTGTAAAACGCTTTGAGCACGTTTAGATTATATTGCGCTATATAAAACTCAAGTTATTTTGGTCATAATATCATATGGCCATTGACGCATTGATTTCCGGGAGGTGATTCAAACCTGGAACATCTACGTCTCAACCTGAGACTTTATCATTGATTTATCTTCTGGTCACCCAAAGGTTTTTGACCTCGACATTGACCTGACGATGATTGGGTGAGATAAACACAATAGTGCCTTAGCGACGGTGTTGATGTTGTGGTCAAACCCACACTGGTTATTCATCGCGGAAAGCGACTCATTATAGCATTAAGTAAGGAGCTTTTCGTGATTGGGTCTGAGGCAAGGAATCCCCTTACTGGGCCCTGTCAAGGTGTCATAAATCTTCCAGCCATGATACATCACCAATGAGGCCGCTGACGTCATACAATTTCAACAGATTTTCTATAGCAAAGGGTATCAATGCTCTACTTCTTCTATTAAAATGCCCTCACCATCGGTGTGAAAATTGATTTTTGGAGTAAAAATTGTGGAAATTGAGACAAGTCCATCTATTTGATTAAATATCATTGATATAGTTTGGTAGAGTACTCGCTTCACACGCAAAGGGACTGGATCGACCCCCAGGTGCAGTCGAGATTCCCCCCCTCCCTCCCATTGTCCACCCATCAGTGATTGCGTAGCTGGGTCTGTTAGATTTGGCGGAAAGTACTTTGCGATAGACTAGCGTCCTATCCAAAAGGTAGCAAGAAATAGCTATTGGGGGGCAAAGTGGCCGAGTGGTTAAGGCATAGCAATGTGGCCCGGAAGGTCCCGGGTTCGAGCCTCGCTTCAGGCACTTTGTTTTTTTTCCCTTGAGCAAGATTATTAATCCTCAATTTTCTCACTTGGACAACATGGGTAATTCCTGTGGACATCACACATCTTGTTTGATGAAATGTCTATATTCTCCGTCACATGCTACAAAAACAGGGATAACCTCAGGATCTCAGGGCCCAATGGACTACTTTGTAATATATAGTTTGATCACTTTCACTTTGAATTCGCGTATTTGCATCCGATTCATAGAACCATTTTCGCACGGTCAGTTAGATATGGCGTCGATAGTCGATTGGGTAGCAGGCCTTGTATTGTAACTAATCTTGAGACGAGTGGCGGGCGTGAACGGATACATGAAAACGATGGAAAATCATGATCTCGCATCGTGTAATCGAGTAATACACTATAGACTCAAGTAATATATATATATATATATATATATATATATATATATATATATATATATATATATATATATATAAACTACTTATATATTATGATATATATTAAAATCACCCCTTTGAAAGAGGCTGGGGTCGCGGTAGCTCATTTGGTAGAGCAGTCGCTTCACAGGACCGAGATCGATCCAATGTGCAGTCGAAATTTTTCTTCTTGTCCATCCAACAGTGATTGGGTAGCTGGGTTCTGTTAGATCTAGCAGAAAGTACATTGTGATAGACTAATGTCCTATCCAAAGGGTAGCAAGCAATTGCTATTGTCCGTTTCACGTTATACAAACCGGGATAAACACCGGCTCCATGGGCCGAATGGCTCTGGACTGCTTTAAAAAAGGTAATGTAATAGTCTTGGATATCACCAGTACCTACAATTCCCCCCCCCCCCCCCACCCCTCTGATCGTAACGTCAATGAAATTGTGGAGGCTTCTATCGCCCATAGAATAGAGTAGCACAAAAAACTGAGTGTATTCGAAGAAGACAATGTCTCGCCTCACGTTGCTGCACTCTCTCGTAAATTCCTAGAACAAAGTTCAAGTCTCTCTCTTGACTATTTCGGTCACCCGAGTTTCACTGATCCAACACAATTTGATTCGGTTTGTTGATTGTAGAAAATATATTTATATATCTATCGTTTATTGTTCATATCTTTATTTTCTAATATCATTTCGGTCTTTGGGTAAACGACGCAAAGATTGGTAGATAGATAGATAAATAGATAGATAGATAAATAGATAGATAGATAGATTGATAGAGAAAGATAGAGATGGACATACACATACACACAGAGAAAGGAGGGAAAAAAAGAAAGGGAGATAGATAGATAGATAGATAGATAGATAGAGAGAGAGAGAGGGAGGGAGAGCGAGAGAGAGAGAGAGAAAGAAAGAAAGAAAGAGAGAGAGAGAGAGAGAGAGAGAGAGAGAGAGAGAGAGAGAGAGAAATACCAAATCACTAACAGTCAGGACAACTAACCTTTTCTGTTATCCCGGGGTCGATCTCCTCAATGGGCCAACCCAATAATCGAGGCGGGATCCTTCCATTTGCTTTTGTGAATAGACAACCTTCCAGTAAGTTGGGATTAGGAGGCGGGAGTGTATCCTCCTCCTCGACCCCAAACTTGAGCTCTCCATCGACCAAATGAGCCACATGAGCTGTCTGCTCCCGGAGCTTTTTGTTCTCATTGAGGATTTTCTCCCGCTCTAGGAGGCGGACATAACTGTTCTTCGTGAAGGGCTTGAAGGTGGCCAGGTGAAGAACGGATGCACGAACGTCGACGTTGTGCTCATTGTTGTCACAATGGGGCGGTTCATCCCGTGTTGGCGACTGGTCCCGTGGCTGCTGCTGGCTAGGTGATCTCTCGATGAGATTGACATTAAGAACTTCTGCGGAGACCCGTGGTGCGGGTTT
>NC_088361.1:21188412-21190912 GCF_034508935.2 Berghia stephanieae | reverse complement strand
GGGAATCTTGATATCTCAATATCATAATTGTGTTTAGTTGTGTAATTGTGTATAAATCACATTTAAGGATACTTTTTGTAACAGGTGCTATCATAATCGTCACTGATTTTAGCAAGTACTCATTCATACCTAAGTAGAATGGATTAAAGTGCGTAAAGAGCTTTTATTCAAGGATGTGAAACCGGGGTCAGAGTATTACAATAATTGTGAATCATTCTTACATTGACCACGCGTCTTAGTTGACTTATGTAGTTACAAGACGGTAGCTGGGTCTTTCTCAGATCTTCTTGAATATAATTTGTTTCAACTAACCTAACCGAGTCTTACTCAGATTGAGCAAACAGCTTTTCATGTCAGTTCACATTTGAAAACAAAAACAAAACAATGAACTTCCACTCCATGGATTGTGTATAGATAGTATGCGCTTGGCTAAGAAGCTTATAACATTGCCATCCGGAAGTATAACGGACCAACACACAAAACTGTGTGTATCCATGAACGTTTATAGTCGGGTTAATACAGTTCAGTGAGCATTACTCATAAACGCGGATGACAAAAAACAATAACAAAGACATCTTCGAACTATCTATACCTAATGGTGTTATTAGTTTAGCCAAAAAAACAAAAAACAAAACAAACTCATAACATCCTCCAATCGGATATAACATTCAGAATCATAAAACTTTGTGTAACATTGAACGTTTATAAACAGAATGAAATTGACGCCATTCAGCTATTTGTTATTGTTTTTAGCCAGCCATTTGTTATGAGTAGTTCTCACTAAATGTTATCAATCAGACTATAAACGTTTACGATTACACATCGTTTAGTTTGTTGGTACGTTGCATCTGACTGGCGGATGTTATGAGTTTTCTAAGTAAACGCATTGCATCAATAGTCTGATTGATAGAATTTAGTGAGAATTACTCATAAAATTGGCTGGCTAAAAACAATAGCAAAGAGCCGAGTGAGGCCAATTTCGTTCCCTCAATAAGACGACTATAATCCTATTGTATATTTGACAGACATGTCAACTCACTGATTGCGTACTTTTTGGTTTCTTTGTCGTGTAAATGTTGATTTATGAAGAATACTCTGCCCTGATGAAATGAAGCTGGCTTTTGAGCATATTTTCTTAACTACATTTTACAATATTGACAGATGCGCCATACAACGATACGTGACTTGAAATTTTACAAAGTATTAAAATTGAAGCAGACATATATTATTTGTCATTTAAAGAAATGAGCTAATAATACACGATATATTAACACCGAGGTGTTGTGATAATCAAACAATTATTTTTTTTAAACACGAAAATTAATTTACAGTTACAGTGGACCAACGACCGGAAATAAAGTAAAAATAAATAACATGAGATTAAATGGGAAATGAAATCGCGAGAACAAAGATAGACCAATAAATATCATATTAATATTATAGGTAGACCCTAATGTAAAAAAAGTCTGCCTCCAATTGTGTAAAGGTGGTCATAACTGGGACACTTATAATTAGTATAGAAGATACGTTATCCAGCTTGCGGTCAAGCGTTGTAATGAATTGTTAGGGGATTATGTCCCCTTGTCGCATGTTAAAGCAGTATGTATACGGATAGATGGTTAGATCCAGTGCCCGGAGAAACAAGCGGTTTAAACAGTTTTTTTCTGATTTACCCTGAAACCACATATAATTTATAAGGCACAAGTGGTTATTTGACCATTTCACTCGCTCTGACCAGTTGGCGTTTGATCACTCAATAAATAATCCGACTACATTGAGCAATGCATAACACTGTTGTACTCTTGAAAAACACGTATTTAAACATTTGGCCAGAAAACTCATCCTTCAAATATCGATGGATTTAAATGACCCTCATCTTGGCAAAAACTCTCAAACCTGGGAATCGCGAAGTCCCAGGTGTGAGAGTTTTTCCAAGATGAGGGTCATTTAAATCGATCGATATTTGAAGGACGAGTTTTCTGGCCAAATTTTTAAATAAGTGTTTTTTTTTTCAGAGTACGGCGGTAAAGCTGCTTAAACCTGATCCATAGTCGCACACACACATACACACGAACACACACACATACATACATACATACACACATGAATACATATCCATGTATAGACTTACACACACGCACACACACACACACACACACATGCCTACATCGGTACCTACTTATCCACAAAACCACACACTACAAATAAGATCGATATATTAATTCATTATAATAGCCATTTTTGGTTTCGGCCTGTGGTGAAAACGGAACCAAAGGTCCCCGTGGATATGAATGTGAATACCGAAGTGTTTACTTCTTTCTTTCCAAGCCTAGTCCTGATATCACCCCCTCAATTCCTTTGTCCACGTTTGGATCTTAGGCAAAAGCAATTCTATATTGTATAGGTAGAAAGTAACTATTGATCTGATTTGAAAATCGTGACAAATAAATAAATAAGTAAAATACGAAACTACGGCCATTGAGTTCATGTCAAATGGAAT
>NC_088361.1:21168412-21183412 GCF_034508935.2 Berghia stephanieae | reverse complement strand
ATTTCATGTATGCTATCTTATTTTTTAAAAATAAAATCTACCTTAAGTATTAAAAAAAGACAATTCTTTCCCGACCATTTTACACTTTGAAACAACGAAATGTTTGCTAAAAATTCTACACAAAAAGACAGAGTTTGACCAGTTAACTGCCGTTCTCTAGTAAAGCATGAATTTAAAAAAAATTTGACCAATAAACTCGTCCTTCACATATCGATCGATTTAAATGACCTCCAATCTTGGCAAAAACTCTCAAACCTGGATCATCTCATTAAGCCCTCCTTAATTCCAGTTTTAAAAAGAGTTTTTGCCAATATGAGGGTCACTTAAATCGATCGATATTTGAAGGACGAGTTTTCTGGCCAAATTTTAAAAATAAATGCTTTTCCAGAGAACGGCAGGTAACTGGTTTAAAAAGCAACGACAATAAATCTGTTATCCATTATCTGTTTTCTTATTTTCCCCCAAGACAATCTCTATTCGAAACCAAATTTTCTCAACCGCAGTATGTACATAATGTTTACAAACACACAATATATCTCAAATAATCGTTTTTGACATTGTAGTGGTCAATACCGTTAACACCATACCGATACCCCAATATTTCTATTCCACCAACACCTCCCGCCTGGTCATAAATAAACAAACAACAAAGTAACGATAGCAAACTCAAGCAAAGCGGAACGGGCTATTAACTGTCTTTGTATCGACAAAACCATAGTTCACTAGTCGGTATTTCCGTGGCTTTATAATTCCTCAAAGAAAATTACGATATAATCACCCAAGATATGACGTTGAGATTTACATTATTATTGATCATATATACAGATAAGCAATACAATTTGGCATTCACATTTTGGATAACTGTAGAGTATATATTAATATATATATATATATATATATATATATATATTTATATATATACATATATATATATATATATATATATATATATATATATATATATATATATATATATATATATATACATACATTACTCTATCCACTAGCTTGTTGTATGTATTGTATAAAATGGTGAAAAAATATCGATAATATTCTACACACGAAAATTTGCATCAATTTGTTGATATTGACGGAGCTATTTATTTCTGATCTTTTTAACTCTGAACATCGATGTAAACATTTCGTTAACTCATTTAAATTTTGTTTCTGCCTTGACTGTTGTGTAGATGACATTCCAATATCGATGTAGATATAAATTGTTATTATTTTTACTATTTTTTTTATACATCAAGCTGATAAATTACAATTATTTATATGTTTTCCTTATTTGTGATATTTAAATCTCCCTGCCCCCTTTCTTTCTTTCAGTTTCTTTCTTTCTCTCTCTCCCCTCTCTTTTTTATCAACTACCCGTATATCTATCTAATTATGTATGTATCTCTCTCTCTCTCTCTGTCTCTCTCTCTCTTTCTCTCTATCTATCTATCTGTATATCTATCGATCTATCCATCTATATATCTATCCACCTATCTATATATCTATCAATTTATCTATCTATCTATCTATCTATAAAATATTTCAAGTACAATTAGAATCAACTTTCAATTTCACTTCCTGATGAGAGCGAATGCTCGAGACAATATTGCAGAATTTGATCATAATTATACTTGAAATATTTTATAAGTAGCTTCTCTTATCAAAAAGTTGAGCACTATTATTTCATGGTTTTTGTTTTTATGATTTATATCTATCTATCTATCTATCTATCTATCTATCTATCTATCTATCTATCTATCTATCTATCTATCTATCTATCTATCTATCTATCTGTCTATCTATCTATCTATCTATCTATCTATCTATCGATCTATCTCTCTATCTATCTATCTATCTATCTATCTATCTATCTATCTATCTATCTATCCATCTATCTATCTATCTATCTATCCATCCATCTATCTATCTATATATCTATCTATCTATTTATCTATCTATCTATTTATCTATCTATCTATCTATAAAATATTTCAAGTATAATTAGGATCAACTTTCACTTTCACTTCCTGGTGAGAGCGAATGCTCGAAACATAATATATGTTTTTTGTTTTTATAATTTATATCTTTCTATCTATCTATCTATCTATCTATCTATCTATCTATCTATCTATCTATCTATCTATCTATCTATCTATCTATCTATCTATCTATCTATCTATCTATCTATCTATCTATCTATCTATACATCCACCCATCTATCTATCTATCTATCTATCTATCTATCTATCTATCTATCTATCTATCTATCTATCTATCTATCTATCTATCTGTCCATATACCTCTATCTGTCTACCTCTGTCTGTCTATCAAACCATTTATCTTAAAGAATGTTCATTTTAAAAAATCTATCTTTTATCTAATCATAAAATATTTGTCTACTCAAAATCATGCACATGTCTCTTGTTATATCCCACTCTTTGATCAACTCTACCAACCAATGACAAAACAGATTTTTTAAATTTTAGTTCGAAAAATTCTTTACTTCATATATCGAGAGAACGAAATGACCAATAACGTGGTAACTCTTAAATCCGATATTTCTTAAAACAGTCTCAGCTGTAATAATTTTTGACAAGTTAGGGGTCGTTTTAATTGGTTGATATAATATGAAGTAAGATGATAAATAATTTAAGATTGTGTTTTGTCAGTGTTTCGCAGAAAAGGCCTCTATTTATCTACAACTTTTAAAATCATGTTGATTACATAAGGTATTCAAAACTCGTTCAACGTATTCAAACATCATCGTTTCTTTACCATATGGCATTTCATCTATAATTTGAAAGCGTAAATACGACGTCAGCTGTTTTCAAAATGAAACAAACTGTTTGGTTCGCTTTCCGTTTTGACAATATGACACATCCGAGATTTATTCAACCGTACACGAATACACAAGAGGATGTCAAATATTGTCCTTAGGTATGAATAGGTTTCTACTCTTTGAGATAATGCAAAAATGGATATAATTATAATAAACATCAGATGTGTTTTTATACAAATCCATCTACAATTAAATATCATATAGATAATGTAATATTATTTCTCTCACTGCACAAACATGTGCCATGTTTTCATTTATTACGTACATAGGCCATGTTCAAAACAAAATGGATTGTGAAGACTTGGGATTATTTAAAGAAAAGATACAGTTGTCAAAGGAAATCAATTTATTGCTATGTATCCTTCATAATTGCTCCTAGACGTCTATTATATATGGTGTTTGTTTATTCAAACCTAGAAATAATGACAATGGAAAATATGAAAATGTCAACGTTAAAATGTAAAATGTCATCTTTAAAAATCTATTTTGCATTTTCAAAAAAATGATAGTGATATAGGAAGGCTCAATTAAAAATGGACGTTTTAACCTGTTTGTTTGTAGGTTTGTTTTGGTCTGTCTGACTGTCTCTCATTCTATCTGCGTACAGAGTTTAGAATATATGTTAAACCAATGAATCCCATAGCAAGGCAGTTTGAATTAAAGTTGAAAATATATACAATCCACTGGGTAATAATGTTAGATGAGGATTAGGAAAATTATGATGACGAACAAAAATCCATGCCGCCTAATACAATACAGTGGGCTTTTGTAAAATGAGCCAAAAGGTACAGAAAACTTAAAAATAAAAACCGAATACTTCATTAGAAACGTTCCGGATGCAAAGACCCTTATCAGCAACAAGAACAAATCAATACGTAACTTCTTGAATTCTAAGTTAAAGCGTTTGCTACTGTGATGTGAGTGGATTTATAGGACCGGTACATAATAAACTATAGATAGCATGCGCTTGGCTAAGAAGTTCACAATATTGCCATCCGGAAGTATAACGGACCAACACACTAAACTATGTGTAACCTTAAACGTTTATAGTCTGGTTAATGCAGTTTAGTGAGAAGTTTTCATAAAAGTGAATGGCAAAAAACCATAACAAAGACACGAGTGACGTCAACTTCATTCTATCTATAAAGTGAGTTGAATTGTGGGACCCGTTACATCGTACAGTCAAAGGGTTTGGGTGTAATCAAAAGTCTGATGAACAAACATACAATTGTGGGATTCATTATATAACTATAGGATTTGTTGTGCTTTTTGTTTCTGCCACAGTTGTACCAGAATTAATCAAATATAGTTTTCATTACATAAATAATCGAAAAAGTGTTTCAATGTATAAAACTAAAATTGTATAGCTGATAGCAAAAAAAAAACCAAAAAAAGCAAAAAACAAAAAAAAAAAAAAACAAAAAAAAAAAAAAAAAAAAAAAAAAAAAAAAAAAACATCAAAAAACCCAAACAAAACAAATAAAAAAACAAAACAAAACAAAACCACGAATTTGATATTTCATACAACGTAAAGACCAATTATAATATACGCCATACTCGAGAGACATTTGTCTCAAAACGGTATAATGTATAGATGACTTAGATGCTGGTTATGGGATTTATCGTCACAAGTAGGAAACTTTGGATCAATTTATAACTTGTTATAATGAGAAATATGGGGGGGGGGGGGGGGGTCCGGGTAGCTCAGTTGGTAGATCTGAGCATTCGCTTCACACGCAAAGGGACTAAGATCGGGTGCAGTCGAGATTTTCTTCTCCGACCCCCTGTCCCCCCAGCAGTAAATGGGTAGCTGGATCTGTTAGATCTGACCGAAAGTATTTTGCGATAGACTAGTGTCCTATCCAAAGGATAACAAGCAATTGCTATTGTCCGTTTCACGCTATAGAAACCGCGATAAACTCTGACTCCATGGATCTGACGGCTTTGAAGGACTACTTTTTTTTTTAATAATGGGGAATATGTACAATTGGGAAATTGGAAAAATAACAACTCATTGTTCGAAGGTGTTAAAATTTTATATCGATGGTCGGCGTATCAAAACTCTGAAGTCTACATACGAACTTTGTCTGATCCGCCCAAAATTAAATAAAACCTGGTGCGCAAAGCTCTTATGTAGACTTCATGGTTTTGATCCACCAATTGTGAAAATCTAGATTTCAGAGATTTGATCCGTCGACCATCGAAATAAACAATTTACATGTCAGACAATCGGACGCAAAAGACGAGCATATCAAGAATTCTAATGGCAGAGGATAGTTTGTGTTTATTCACCTTAACCACGCCATTCTCACATCTATCATTCGTCTTCAGTGTTTCATTCCTCGTGTTTTGCTGATAAAGTGGAACTCCGAAACGTCCGCATTATCTATCTTTGTTTATTAAATTGAAGGTTCCACTCAATTTCCTATTATTATTATCATTATTATTATTATTATTATTATTATTATTATTATTATTATTAATATAATTATTATTATTATTATTATTATTATTATTATTATTATTATTATTATTATTATTATTATTATTATTATTATTATTATTATTATTATTATTATTAATATTATTATTATCATTATTATTATTATTATTATTATTATTATTATTATTATTATTATTATTATTATTATTATTACTATTATTATTATTATTATTATTATTATTATTATTATTATTATTATTATTATTATTATTATCATTATGATTTCCTCTTCTTCTTCTTCTTTTTCTTCTTCTTCTTATTATTATTACTATTATGTATTTCATTACATCAATAAAACCACTAAACGTAAGGTTATCAAATTCATAAAGTAAATACAGGTTGTCCATCAAATTCACAAAGAATGGGACGAATAAAGGTGGAATGCATTGATTTAGATTTTCACACATTATGTCAAAAATCGTGTCTCACCATAATCTATTGCTAAAGGCAAAACAATCTTTTCAATTAGCACATGTCACCTTATTATTTTGTTTACATTGTGGTTGTATTCACGACATTTCATATTGTGAAGTCTTTTTGCCACAAGTAAGCAAGAATTGCCTAAAAAGCCCTGACTCAGTTTTATCAAATCACATAATAACATACTAAACATTGCATTGACATATTATTTTATTCGATATGCCTCATTATTCCACACCCACCAGCACAAAACTATAATGGCAAGTGGAACACAACTGGGAGAAGTATAATTTTTATTGAACTTGAATCACTTTAATAAAATTGAGAGTAGTAAACTTGTTAGTATCTTATTTAGGTTTAGAACAAAATTATCGAATTTTGTATATATTCATATATCACACACCTATATAATATATGAAGTGAGATGTATTGTACATTATTTGACTTAAAAATAATTCATAGAACATTCTACAAAACATGGGGTTTTCTGATAGCTCAGTTGGTAGAGCACTCGCTTCACACGCAACGGGACCGAGATCGATCCCGGGGTGCAGTCGATATTTTTCCTGACTCCCCCTGTCCACCCAACAGTGAAGGGGTAGCTGGGTCTGTTAGATTTGGCGGAAAGTACTTTGCAATAGGTCAGCGTCCTATCCAAAGGATAGCAAGCAATTGCCATTGTCCGTTTCACGCTATAGAAACCGGGATAAACTCCGACTCCATGACTTGAATGGCTCTGAAGGACTACCACAAAACAGCATATTTATAAAACTAACAATCACATCAACCATAGATATCGTTACGTGAAGTACGAGTATTTGGTGTGTTCTATAATTGTCTGTTCAAAACATCCAAACGAAAACTACTTTGTACGTCGTATTGACACATTGTTTTCCGAGAAATAAAAAGGCAATCGATTACTTTTGAAATACTTACAAAATTCCAGCGACCAAAATATTCAATGAATTATCGCACACTTAGAAAACATTTTCACTGCTATTACAATTCCACTGGTTTGTTTATATTTTGATATCGAACTTTTGCAACCATTCTCCGACAGTATTGATATATAATATTGTTGTTGTTATTGCTTTTGTTGTTGGGTTGTTTGTAACTCACGACAGCCGACACATGCCTTAAACGTGACAGCCCCCAAGTGACAAGACCTGCGCCAGTGATCCGATTGTCTTCCCTGACAACTCAATGGGACACTCGCTCGGGTTGGAAAAAATGACGGTATTTTTATGTACAAATCTGTAGTAATCGACTCTCATGATTTCCTATTACATTGCTACGTTTCCGTTGAGTACGAGTACAGTGTATCGATACAGTGTGGTGTGTTTTGTCTGGTGTGACAAACGACTTTATCATTAGGTGTTTATAAGGCTTTATGGACGATGGTTTTGTTACCACAAATTTTATGCATGGTCAGTTTCATTGTCTTTTTAAATTGAAAACGGTAGACCTCTTTAGCTCCTCTTTTAGTATCTCGTTAGAATGATGTGAGACTTAGTAAGTGTGAGAAAAATGTATAAAAAAGACAGCTAAAGCTCAAATAATGGTAATCTGAAAAGGCACAAATTTAAAAACTAAAGTATCGGCACATATTCAACACCAAAATATACAAAGAGCACAAAGACGGAGCAGTTTCATGTAGATGAGGAATGCACGATTATATTCCTTTGCAACAATTCTATTTATGGTTTCCCCGTAAGTTGCTTGTTTGGTTGTTTTGTTTTTTTTTAAAAAATATTTCTTTATTCTTTCTTTTTTTTTGGTACAGATGAGTTTCCCTCCGCAGCGTTAATTTTTCTAGTAATTCACTACACTACTCTTGATTACACATTTACTCTATTAATTTTAGCGTTTCAGGAATAATATAATTAATCATCGCCGTTCTAAAGGCCATTGCTCAAATCATTGCCATGTAGTATAACTCGGACAGGTTTGTCAGCCCGCCAGTAGGTTGTTGTAAATCAAATGGATGGACTATGGAACATTCTCGTATTTCGTCACAATTTTACAACTCATACTCATCTATCTATCTAGAGCTTAGAACGTCAAAAGTTATCAGAGAAGGAAGACTACCTAATTTAAAAACCTAATTTTTCTCTTTTTGTTCCCTTCTGCTCCAACCCCATTCCTACTGACAAAAAAACAACGATCGGGTAGCTCAGTTTATCAGATCAGGTTGATATTACTCTGTGAGAGACTAGTGTCCTATCAAAAAGGTAGCCAGTTATTCTACGTTAACACTAAAAAGAGACAGAGTTGATATCGAGATCCACGGGCTTTATGGCTATCCCCAACTTAGAATAAAGAAGATATGAAATAGTGTGTATAAAACAGTGCCAGACAAAACAAGAACTGACACTGTTTGACATACACACTTTATCTTACTCCAGTGCCTGTACCTCAATTTGTCACTTCATTACTTTTTTTCTCCTCCTATCCACGATAATCAGAACTGTTTAATGTGCAATATTTCAAATTTTTTGTTTTGCAAAACAATGCCTCCATCTAGATCATTTAGATACCCATTTTTTTTTCTGGGAAACATAATTGATTCCATTTTTTAGCTCTAGGATCTTGTTCTATTCAGACACGCATTTCATTGGTTAAAGGGAAGGGAGGGTCAAAAAGAGTATTGTTTTACTTATTGATGAATTGACTGAACGATTTATTGATTTCACGAAGTATTGATTGATTGACCAAGTGGATAACAAGCGAGTAAGTATCGGAAGTAAAAGGCAGAGCTTTATATATGAATGAATATTTGATAGATTCTTGTAAATTGATGATAAGGGAAAAAGATATATTGGAGTATGTTATATAAACAAGGGGGATAAACGGATAGATAGAGAGATATATAGATGGCTACGTTAGATAGACAAATAATAGATAGATAGATAGATAGATAGATGGATGGATAGATAGATAGATAGATGGATGGATAGATAGATAGATAGATGGATAGATAGATAGATAGATAGATAGATAGATAGATAGATAGATAAATAGATAGATAGATAGATAGATAGATAGATAGATAGATAGACGCTAAGGGATAAATTATAAATAGATAAATAGATTAAATTACTATGGACAAATTTATATAGAAACATGATATTAATAAGTACCCACACCAACACCCTCAACCCCCATATATATATATATATATATATATATATATATATATATATATATATATATATATATATATATAATGATAGATGGATAGATAGATAGATAGATAGATAGATAGATAGATAGATAGATGGATAGATAGACGGATAGCAGGTTGATCAAAAGAGTAGATAGTTGAGCTATTTCATTACAGTACGACTGAGCGTGAAATAAATCGAGACTTTGAATTATTTTTATTCATATTCACTTAACGGATATTGTGCGTATCTGAGAATGAATCACTTATTATCAAGATTTTAAAAAAGGTCAGAAGTCGAGACAGATCGATGGAATCTATCGACTGATGGACGAGTAAAATAATTATCAAATAAATTGATCTCTTAACTGATTGATTTATTCATGGAGAGATCAATTAGTGGAAATTCTGATGTTTTCATTTCCTCATTGACCCGTTATGACCTTTGATAATGGATGTAGGTATTTTATCGATTGATCTATTCATTCTGACACTCATAAATTTTACTCATTTATTCATCCGTCCATTTATCTAGCTATCCACTCATCTATTTACATATTTTTTCAATTTCTTAACATATAAGAAACATTTAAACCGTCTCATATAATAGACGCTTTTTTAATAAAATAAAAATGTTGAAGACTATGTGCGTTATGGACATCAAATGTCATAGCTCTGACAGGGCTAGAATAATTAAAACATGTTTTGATATATAATGTAAAACAAAGTTTAAAAAAAAAACAACTAGAACACTCATATAGCGCAACATCCACTAAACGCTCAAAGCCCTTTTCAAAGGGGTCCCAAGCCATGAGCAACACTTAACATTTAGAACGAGACATGACGCTTGTAAAGAGCCTTCTCGAATGACTCAACTAAGCGCCGCCCAGGACCTTCCGATCTGAAAGCGAGGGTCATACCACAAGACCTCAAAGTCGTGTGTAAGTGAATTGACTACCAGATCAATTTTACAAAAAAGAAGGGGCAGATTATGTATAGAGATATCCGCAATAAAAATACTATCTATCTGAGTTTTAAAGAAGTGTAACTTTATATTTGCCTTCGATTACTCGACGAGGGGTAGAAGCTATGATTAATTACAGTCAGAACACATAAGCAACCTTTCACAGGAATGATCAGTGATGCGAGATACGTGATACAATCGCAAAGTTCAAGAGAATATCAATATAAATTGTAGAAATATTAAAGGCTTCGAAGAAAGATAATTGGTCATATGTTTTCTATAATAGAAAATTGATTACCATTGAATAATGAAGGTCTCAAATATATTAAATTGTCAATGATATGTCAATGTTATTGGTGTGCTAGCAACACCATTGAAGGAAAAGATGTCTTTATCAAAAATTTTAACACATCTAGATAGATAACGAAAACTTTCCCTTTTTATAAGGAATATGATTATATTTGAAGTTTGGATGTATTTAAAAGTCTAATTTTCCTCAAACCTTTCTATTTGAAATATATGATAGAGAGGAAGAGTAAAATAGAGATAGATAAACGGGGCATCAAAACACACACACACACACACACACACACACACAGAGAGAGAGAGAGAGAAAGTGAGAGATAGAGAGGGAGTGAGAGAGAGAAAGAGAAAGAAAGAAAGAAAGAGAGAGAGAGAGGGAGAGAGAGAGAGAGAGAGAAAGAGCGAGAGAGAGAGAGCGAAAGAGAGAGAGTTATTTTGGGTATGTTTGTATAATTCATAATATAAGTGTTACCATCAAATGTTAAAACGTATTTTTAAGTATAACTTTTCAAATATTTTATTCAAAAATAAACATTTACCAATGTACAAAATAAAGTTAACCTAATGTTTGCTTTAATGGAATCATAAAGGACATGCGCTCTATATCAAAACGTAAAACCAATTACGTTTTGTAGCAACGAAAAAAAAAAAACCCTCACAATCAAACAGTACGTACCCAACGTTAAAACGGGCTGATCATCGAATAAATATATGACAATATACAACTTTATTATAATATTGTTGACACTGTATAGATTTCCTGGTGAAAAAATAGGCGTTATAAGTCCGTTCTCGTAACAAAAAGTCAAATAATTAAGGAACTCCACAAGTGAGAAATAAAAGACTCTTGGCAGGCAGGAGAGCGCTACCTTTCGCAACTTGAGCGACTGCACTGCTGTCAACTGTACGTTTGTGTCGCCTCAATAATCGTGGCCAAGCGACCGACCGACCGTGTCTGCTCCACGACCTATGCAAAGCACACTGTTCTATGTCGATACAAGCCACGCTTCATCGGCTTCTAATAAGCTACCTATAAGAAATCTAAAGAAAAAAGGACTTGGCGAATAATTCCAACAGAAATAACAACATTAACCTGTAGCCTTGGTTAGTCTGGTGGTTTGGACAAAAAAAATAAGTTTGGGGCGGGAGGAGGAGGAGGAGGGGTGTGTGTGGGCAAACTAGATATGAGTAGCATATTAGCAACAACATAAATAGCATGCAACACATACGGCAGGCAACCCAGGGTTAACGAGGACTTGGATCCAGAGTTGCGTTTATTGGCTAGGGGTTGGTTAAGACAGTCAAATAGATTATATATCGGAATCCGGAATCAAACCCTGTAGAGGTATTATCAAGTGGATTAAGATTAGGGAACCTGTCACAGTAAAGGTTGTTCACAATTATCTTATTAAATTTTATTTTATTAAGAACTGAATTCATCTCACTCCAGTTATATTTCGGTAGGCTTAGATAAACTTTACCTTCTAATATTAGATCGTCTTTCCTTTTATAGGCTTCCCTCGAATTAATTTCTAATTAGTGAATACTTTTCGTTCTACATTCTGTCACGTAGCCACTTATTATAAAAGCTGATAGGTCTAACATTTGACACTCACTTTCTCTCCACAATCTATGCCGGACGGCCAGTCGCTCTATTCCTATATATATATACTGGAAGATTTTTATCTTTTGGGACTTTGTAGATATTATATCTACACCATTAAGACGCCGGAGCTTTTAACTTTGATTGTATAATCTTCAAGGATCAAACCCAAGCCCGTTGTCAAAGGACTACACAATAACCTCTTACCAATTGCCTGGAAGTGGAATTTTACGAGTCCAATCCTGTTATCAGAGGAATAGATCATCCAAGCCCATCAACTGCCTGGAAACGTAAACTTATGAACCTGACATATTATCATAAGTTACGTAAAATATTCATATCTCTATTTGTAACTGCCACGATCACTGTTTATCTCTTTTAATTAAATTTCATCATTATTTTTATTTCATTGTAAACAAATCGTTAATTGTTTTTCATTTATAGTAACTAGTAAATTCTGGGGCCTCACTCTACATATATCTTTATGCATAGTCGAGTAGCTCTTTACTCACTTGAGACCATGACATTTTGGAGGGGACACATATAAAGAATTGAATTTATTTAGTTACTTATATCTATTTCATCTAACTTTAAAGTTTAAATTGTAAAACTCTTAGTTGCCCCACTTAATCATATTTTAATTGAACTCCCTATTTACAGGATTAATTTTTTTTTCTTTTTCATTTCTTCATTTAAATGGAATAGCAATTTATCCATTCATTCTTTCATTCAAATTGAATAGCATTTTATTGATTCATTCCTTCATCCATTTATTCATTTATAAATCATTCATTCATTCATTGTTCATTCATTTATTTATTCATTCATTCATTCATTCGTTTATTCACTCATTTATCCAATCATTCATACATTTATTCCTCCCTTCATTCTTTCATTCATACATTATCCATTCATTCATTCATTTATTCACTCAGTTTTTCATTCATTCATTCATTCCTTGTCCACTTTGTTATTATATCACTCATTTCATTTTGTTGTTTGCCTCATTCATGAATTGTTTTCAATATGTTTACATTCCATAACGATTCATTCACCTATCATCCAATCACTCAGTGTTGTGAACACATTTTGTAACTATTGTAAATCTTACGATATTTTATTGTTTTGTATTTCAGACATCACTGTTAAACACTCTTCAATGCCCAATTACAATTGTTGAACAACCATTGAACAAGAGAGAGGTCCCAGCCACGAACTGAGTTGGTAGATATATCCTTCATTATTCTCTTTTACATGAGTTGGGCATCACATAGTAACTATAGACATCGTGATTTGTTTTGCATAGTGATTTGTTTTAAATACATTTTTGGCATATTACTGTTACCGAAAACCACTTATATATTATGTTCTGAAAAGTGAGTCTTTAAAAACTAAATAATAATAAAAGGAGTCTACTAGCCGTCGTGTTATATTTAGTGATAGATAACTTGGGATTATTTTGGCATCCTATTATTGTTATCACACTCTAGTATATTAGCGTCATTGCGAATAATTGTACACAAACTAACGACGAGTCACACACATTGGTGATACATTTTTCGTAGTAACATAGTTTAGAGTACACGCGATTGACACATTGTTATGGACTCAAGTCATAACTCCGCATTGTATTGACACATTGCTTTATAAGATATAACGATAAAAGGCATCAAATTCAACATACATAATAAGTTGAAATAAGAGAGAGAGAGATTTCTAAAAATAGAACAGTTCATTCCAGTAAGTGTAAATAAATAAAACAGTCAGTAACAGTATCCTGTCAATATATATATATATAAAACATCGTAACTAATTTATTGCAAAAATGGAAGCATATAAAAGATACTTAAGTCTCGCAAAGGACTTAGAAATACCCCAGGAAAGAATATTTTCATGGTGCGAAGAGAAAATAAAAGAAGAAAAAGAAGAAAGAATTCGTAGAGAAGAAAATGAAGAAAGAATTCGTAGAGAAGAAAATGAAGAAAGAATTCGTAGAGAAGAAAAAGAACACGAAGAAAGAATTCGTAGAGAAGAAAATGAAGAAAGAATTCGTAGAGAAGAAAAAGAACACGTAGAAAGAATACGTAGAGAAGAACGAGAAGAAAGAGTCCAAGAAAGGGAACTAAAAAGACAAATAGCTTTAGCAGAAGAAGAAACCAAAAGGACCCAAATGATGCTGGAAATTGAAAAAACAAAAACCGGTCATGAAAGAAAACATAATAATAGTGATGAATTTTTCGTGAAACTTCCACGCATGCCAACATACGATGAACGCTCAGACTGTCTAGAATCCTTCTTACACCGATTCAAAGTTCAGGCTAAAGGTTATCGTTGGCCAGAAAGCAAATGGGCCACAGCCTTGATTAACTGCTTATCTGGAGAAACGCTAAAAGTTTTCTATACCTTAACAACTGAAGATGCAGATGACTATGGAAAAATTAAAGACGTTCTACTAAAAAGATTTAGATTAACGGAAGATGGTTACCAGGAAAGGTTTCACACTGCAAAACCGGAAAGTGGAGAAGACTTTAATACATTCGTGAACCGAATTACTCAATTTCTAAATCGGTGGCTTGAGTTGGCAAACGTAAAACAGGACGACTTTGCAGGCCTTTACTATCTCACGCTGAAGAATCGAATCTATCAAGCTTGCAACCCAGATTTAGTCGCATTCTTTAAAGAGAGAAAGCCAGAAAACTTGGACAAATTAAAAATCTACGCAGAAAACTTTAACAGCGCACATCCATTGACACCCCTTAGCAGAACATTGAAGGAACCATACTACGCTGCTGCTGCTCAGAGTCCAGGTACACCTAAAGTTCAGTACTCAAATAGAACGAGCCGATCAATCACTCGGAACACGACATAAAGTTAACCACATCTACCCCTATCAACGTGAAAAACTATCCTATTCCATTTCACGCACGAGAACAAGTTGAAAAGGAAGTTAAGGATATGCTAGATACAGGAATAGTTAGATATTCTTCAAGCCCATACTCATCACCAATAGTAGTAGTGAAAAAGAAAGACGGATCGATAAGGCTATGTATCGACTTTCGCAAATTAAATGAAGCAACAGTGTTTGATGCAGAACCAATACCAAATCAAGAGAATTTATTTGCTGCCTTATCTCAAGCAAAATACATGACAAAATGTGATCTTTCTAGAGGTTACTGGCAGATTCTACTGAAAGAATCATGTAAGAAAT
>NC_088361.1:21140912-21163412 GCF_034508935.2 Berghia stephanieae | reverse complement strand
GGAACTACATGCCGGAAACCTTGTCCTTCAAATTCCGATCGATTAAAATGACTCTCATCTTGGCAAAACTCTCAAAACTCTCGAAGTCCAAATACGACAGTACTATTGAACTTGTAGGAAGAGACGTAACGTCCACAAGGCGCTATTCAGATTTATTTCTTTTTCAACGCAGGCAACCCAGTTACCGCCAAGTACTCATTCTGCATTATAAAATGGTGTAAACAATAATGTAAGTAAGGAGCCTTTTCCAGGGATTCAACTGTGCCCTGCTCAAACGTGACTGAAGCCTTCGACCTACAGGTCACAAGCTGAGTGTCATGCCTCTGGACCACAAAGCCACAAGAACAATGCCCGATTAAGTAAGTAAAAGTCGTCCTTTAAAGCCATCAGGTTCATTGAACCGGAGTCCATCCCAGGTTCTATAGCGTGAAACGCACAATAGTAATTGCTTGCTACCCTTTGGATAGGAAACTAGTCTATCGCAAAGTTCTTTTACCCAGATCTAACAGACCCAGCTATCCAATCACTGCTTGCCGGGTGGACAGGGGAGGGGGTGGGGGGGGGGGGGGGGGGGGGGGGGCTCAGAAAGAAAAAAATCTCGACTTCACAAGGGATCGATCGATGTATCTTTGCGTGTGAAACTAGTGCTCTATCAACTGCGCTATCGGAACATCCCCCCCCCCATGCCCAATTAAAACAGCATCAAATCAATGGGTGACATAGGCAATCAATACAAATACAAATTTAATCACTGTTCTGTCATACTCTGAAATAAAAAATGTTTTAAAAAATTTGGCCAGAAAACTCATCCTTTCAAAAGTCCCGGGTTTGAAAGTTATTGACAAGATGAGGTTCATTTTAAACTCTATCTATCTATCTATCTATATATCTATCTATCTATCTATCTATCTATCTATCTATCTATCTATCTATCTATCTATCTATCTATCTATCTATCTATCTATCTATCTATCTATCTATCTATCTCCCCCCTCTCCCCTTTCTCTCTCTCTGTGTCCCCTCACTCTCTCTATCTCTATCTATCTATCTCCCCCTCTCTCTCCCCTTTCTCTCTCTGTCTCTTTCACTCTCTCTATATCTATCTCCCCCTCTCTCCCTTTCTCTCTCTCTGTCTCTTTCTCTCTCTCTCTCTCTCTCTCTCTCTCTCTCTGTGTGTGTGTGTGTGTGTGTGTGTGTCGTTCGCTCTGTGTACATCAAACGTTTACAATCATCTGCCATTTTAGATAATGTAAGAGGAAATTCAAAGAGTGTTGTAAAATATTATATCTACAGCACCAAGAAAGAAAGAGGTACGAGTAAGAATCACAACCGCTTAATCAGCTTCACACCCACTTTAAGTTTTTCTCTGTTTTGTCTGATCTGGCAATACAGCGTTGCATCTGGTCTAATGTTTAGTTTAAACCAGTGTAAGGAACAAATGTATTGACATTCCAATCTACGGGGGTACCGATAACTCATTTGTGACCCATCGTCTCAAAACGGTATTATGTCGGAACGACCCAGATGCTTAAAAGCAGGAGTAAATGTTAAACTGGTCAAAAATATAAATTGTTGGCATTCAGCTATTGTCTTCATTCTCCTCAATAAAACATACAAACTCAACACAAGTCTGATATTTATGGCTATTAATTCAATTTTCAACATTTTAATCAACCCGACATAATACTATTTTGAGGCGAAGGGTCACATTTGGTAGAGTACTCGCTTTAAACACGAATGGACCTTGAGTGAACCCAGATGAGATTTTCTTCTGACCCCTGTCCACCCAGATGTGATGAGGTAGCTGGGTCTGTTCGAACTGGCGGAAATTACTATGCGAAAGATTAGCGTCCTATTAGAAGAGTAGCGAGCAATTGCTATTGCCCGTTTTACATTGTAGCAACCGAGATAAACTCCATGGGACTAATGGCTCTAAAGGCCTACTACAAATCTACACCAACGATCACTTATAACGATTGCGATTAAAATTAATTGATGGCAAAAAAATTCATTAAAAAATATAGAACTGCTCATGTAAATCAGTATTTTTTTCTGGTTGATGTTCGTTATATCCGGGGTATACTGTATTTCATTATGCTCCAGTGTAAAGAATCGCTCGGTATAAATGAAGGGTAATTAATTGTTTTGTTCTATTCTAGGAACATCCATAAAAACCCATTCATTGCATGGGACGATTATTGACGTCATAAATTTATTTTAAAATTTGCCTTGCGGGGTTTTAAAAAAGCTCTTTTCTTTAAAAAATGCCGCCAAGGTTTCAAGTGTTCTTATAATGTATCGAAGGATAAGATAGCAAGATCGATTTTAAAATTGTTTTCTTCAGGTAAGAATGCGTAAAAGTGATAATTTATAATAGTCATAATCAAAACTTTAAACCTTAACTCTAAGAGGCAGTGTGGCTCAACGGTACGGTCTTTGCTTCGTACCCGAAAGGTATCGAGTTCGATCACCCGCTGACGCCTGGGTTATTCCAGTCTTCCCTTGGATTAGACCCTAGAGACAAATTTCCCCAATGAGATAAATAAAGGGAATGTTATTTTATTCTTCTTATTATTTTTAAATTCTTGTTTATTTTCAGCCGTTCGTGTTGCTTAAAAAAATTTCAGAATAACTTTTAAGCCTTTTCAGCAAACAAAGTAGAGGTCAATAAAAGTATTAAAAAGAAAGAATGTGTGTTAATTCATGTTAATATAAATGTTGCTGCTCGAAGCTCGAAGAAATAGATAATAATGTGAAATTGAATGTAAGCTTCAATTTAATTACAAAAACATATCAAATGAACGTTTCGGGTTTCCTCTTTATCAACAAAACAGGATGATTGAAACACCACAGATGTGGCCACTACCACATCATCTCATTCATCTGTGGTGTTTCATTCATCCTGTTTTTTGATAAAGAGAAAACTCGAAATGTTCATTTGATATGTTTTTGTAATTAAATTGAAGCTTACAGTCATTTTCACATTATTATCTAGTTAATTCATGATAGGATTTTAGGTGAGGGATAAGCGATTGATTAAAAGAAATGGTAATTTTTTACAGATATCCATCATTTCTTATTGAAAGATATTTTCATGAGTATTTATTGTATAGATAGACTGTTCTATGGAAAAAAGAGGCAACTCTTTTACAAGTTACATTGTTTTTTTTCTTCTTTGGCATTCACGAAAGTTGTTCAGAAAGTTTGTCATGGGAAAATAATTTATAGTAAGGGTACTTTATAAATTTTAAGCCTTTTAGCAATATAGTGAGAACAGACAAAAGTTTAAAACGCTCTCAAATCATCACGGGTTTCAGTATGTTGTGCAGCCATTACCTATGCAGATTCGGTATAAAATGCCAGCAACCAGAGACGACAAAGATAGACTGTATTCAACATTATCATTTGACTACTATGTATCACCGTCTGATCTGATGGATCGATTATCGGTAATGTATCAGTAATCGATATTGCTGATGTCTTGGTTTGCCCTACCCGCTCCTTTGAAGAATGGGAGGACAGCGATTGAACAGCGTAAAATAGGCCCCGGAAGTATGATGGATAAATGGATGACCCGGTGGCTTGGATATGGCTTTTCTCATTTTAAAACATGCTCCAACGATTGTAGTTCTTTGGCCTATGCCATCCTTAACTTTTTATTATAGAAAGAATAGGAGCAAATTGACAATAGCAATATCCTTTGTAAGTCATTACTTGAATTGGGTTACAAGACAGAGACAAGGATGATATTAGTAGTAAGATGATGTTATCAATATTGATAATAAGACCCAAAATAAATAGATAAATGACGATTTCATTAATGATATTAGAGATGTAAGTACTAGTGGTAGTAGTAGTAGTAGTAGTAGTAGTAGTAGTAGTAGTAGTAGTAGTAGTAGTAGTAGTAGTAGTAGTAGTAGTAGTAGCAGTTGTAGTAGTAGCAGAAGTATTATTATTATTATTATTATTATTATTATTATTATTATTATTATTAATAATATTACTACTACTACTACTACTACTACTACTACTACTACTACTACTACTACTACTACTACTACTACTACTACTACTACTACTATAGTAGTAGTAGTAGTAGTAGTAGTAGTAGTAGTAGTAGTAGTAGTAGTAGTAGTTAGTAGTAGTTGTTGTTGTTGTAGAAGTGGTAGTAGTAGAATAAGAGAAAGAAGAAGAAGACGAAAATAAAGAGGAGGAGAAGAAGAAGAAGAAGAAGAAGAAGAAGAAGAAGAAGAAGAAGAAGAAGAAGAAGAAGAAGAAGAAGAAGAAGAAGAAGAAGAAGAAGAAGAAGAAAAAGGAGGATGAGGTGGAGGAGGAGGAGGATGAGGAGGAGGAGAAGAAGAAGTAGAAGAAGAAGAAGAAGAAAAAGAAGAAGAAGAAAAAGGAGGAGGAGGAGGAGGAGAAGGAGGAGGAGGAGGAGGAGGAGGAGGAGGAGGAGGAGGAGGAGGAGGAGAGGATGATGATGAGGAGGAGAAGGTAAAAAAAGGGGAACA
Source organism: Berghia stephanieae (assembly GCF_034508935.2). Taxonomy (NCBI): domain Eukaryota; kingdom Metazoa; phylum Mollusca; class Gastropoda; order Nudibranchia; family Aeolidiidae; genus Berghia; species Berghia stephanieae. Next base: position 21,158,901 of record NC_088361.1, on the reverse strand, counting down.
AATACAGTTGACTTGCCACAAGTCCAGTATTTATCTTTGTTCAGATTCATGGCCTCATCCTCATCACTCATCAATTACTAAACGAGTGACTAAAAAAGTCACAAAATAAATATTATTGTATGAATCGATGTGTTTGTTTTGCGTGCGTGTGTGTGTGTGTGTGTGTGTGTGTGTGTGTGTGTGTGTGTGTGTGTGTGTGTGTGTGTTCTGTTGTCGCCATAATGGTTGTTGCTGAAACGAGGTTTTTTTTAGTGATGGCGATTGAGACTGCTATGATGATGAGAGTAAATAAATATGATAACGATGGATGCTAATTGTGGTCATGTAGTCGCTGTTGTTGTTGTTGTTGTTGTTGTTCTTGTTATTGTTGTTATTGTTGTTGTTGTTGGTGGTGGTCGTTGTATTTGTGATGAGGAAGTATTGATGAGAATAAAAGACGACGATAATCTCGCCATGCTGCTACTTCTGTTGATGTTGTTGTTGTTGATGATGATGATGGTGGCGATGATGACGATGATGATGATGACGATGATTATAATGATGACGATGAGGATGAAGATTGTGGAAACGATATTAGTGTTGGACAGTTTGAAAATAAAACCAACCTGAGAGTTATCCATTGAAATTTCGTAACAATCACACATTCTCGACATTCGAGTCATTTCAACCAATTGAAGACAATCAAATTATCATATCTAAAAAGGTCTGAGGTTCGATCCCCAGTCGAGGTAGACTGATTTTTTGGGATGGTTTTTTAAATTGTATTTTTCTTTCATACACACTTGTTCAGGTCTTTATCGACAATTAAAAGACACACTTTCATCATAATATTTTGAAAAGAGGATAAATGTTTTTCATTGACGGAGGCAAGAATATCAATTCGAGCTAAAACAGTAATTCTCAATTTTCTTCTCGAACAAGTCACCATCATCCTCATCATCATCATCATCATCATCATCATCATCATCATCATCATCATCATCATCATCATCATCATCATCCTCCTCATCATCAACATCATCATCATCATCCTCATCCTCATCCTCATCATCATCATCCTCATCATCATCCTCATCATCATCATCATTATTATTATTTTTATTATTATTATTATTATTATTATTATTATTATTATTATTATTATTATTATTATTATTATTATTATTATTATTATTATTATTATTATATTCAGTGTCAATTACTATTTGGGGGCTACGCCAATTCTAAGCCCTGGCTCATAGATACCTCTTTATTACTTTAAAATTTGTAGCGGAGGCTATAATATAATATGGGAAAGCAAATTAAGACAATAAGTTGTATCATGAGATTTAAAGAGCAACCCAGAATGCGGATACCTAACCGTAGTCAACATAATCTTTAGTTGATTTTCTGCTTCCCCAGCACTCGACCTAAAACAAATATAACTTAACATTTGGACAGCATTGTTTAAAGTACCAAGCAAAAAAGAACAAAGCCGAAACAAAAAAAAAAAACCCAACTTAAACAAACCATCAAACGGTCGCACGTTAGTCTATACAACGGACGTGTATGGGTGATCGGATCAATGGAATCAATAAATCGATCGATGAATGATCAGCCAATACAATAATATAGTGTTTAGTGGAACTGTCATTTGTCCTCCTGTGATGTATCGATATGTACACGAAAGAGCGCATTTCCATACTTATTTATATTTTATCTTACTGTTCTTATAAAGCACTATTTGGAAGTTGCAGATGACTGCAGCTAGACGTAATATTTGGCTTAAAGGATGAATAAATACTTACTTACACAATAAAAATATAGCACGGGTCTGTGCATGACATAATAGGTCGGAATGTGAACATTTTGGTTTGCATTTTGTTGTTGTTGCATTTTCTGGAAGAATATGCTCCCCAGAGCATTTTGATCTTCATGTGGAGTAAATCAGGTGATTGTTCATGAAATTATGGTCAGATAATGTATGGAAAATATTCAGCAACATTTCTGAAATTTCATACTTTTTCAACTTGACTGGCTGTAAAAAATACTTAGAAGTGAAATTAAGCTTTGATATTCACCGAGGATGTACAAAAAGGGTTGATATAATCATTTATGACCAGTTTTTAAAATAAAAAATGACCTTCTAACTAAACTTGGCAATATCTCTGTTCAAACCTTTTCACCATCCGACTGATTATGTCATTCGCTGTTTTATATTATAGAAACACATATTTCAAATTGTCCTTGAAAATGTGAAACAAGTACTCCGGAGGAAGGCTGCATGCATTGTACAACTGATCTTCTGGTTTCAGAGTGATGGCATCTTATTTTCGAACCTACATAAATGTTGTTTGTCTATAGATAGAACGATGTTGACGTCAATCAGGTCTTTGCTATTGTTTTGTTTGTTTGCTATCCATGTTTATGAGTAGTTCTCACGAAACTGTATTTTATTATCCAGACTATAGATAGATCGAAGATGACGTCAATCATGTCTTTGTTATTGTTTTTTGCCATCCGCGTTTATGAGTACTTCTCACTAAACTGTATTAACCAGACTATAAACCTTCAAGGTTACACACAGTTTTGTGAGTTGGCCAGTTTTACTTCCGGATGGCAATGTTGTGAACTTCTTAGCCAAGTGCAAACTATCTATAAACGTTTAAAGTTACACATCGTTTTGTCTGTTGGTTCGTTATATTTCTGAATAGCAATGTTGTGAGCTTCTTAGCCTGGCCAAGCGCACAGCATCTATAAAGATATCCTCGCTCTTTTAAGCCCAATGATCATAAGAATCTGCCTATAGATCCTGCTAACAAAATAGCTATGCCACCTTATGATTCAATATGTATTATATTAATTGTTTATGCATTGTCTAGAGGACTGGCTACACACAGCCAAGGAGTTTTGAACCGAAAGAAAGAAAGGTTTGACGTCACGACTTCTGCTTCCCATTCTGAACTTAATTTAATATTTTTGCAGAGAAACAAGAAGAAAAAGAAGAAGAAGAAGAAGAAGAAGAAGAAGAAGAAGAAGAAGAAGAAGAAGAAGAAGAAGAAGAAGAAGAAAAAGAAGAAGAAGAAGAAGAAGAAGAAGAAGAAGAAGAAGAAGAAGAAGAAGAAGAAGAAGAAGAAGAAGAAGAAAAAGAAGAAGAAGAAGAGGAAGAAGAAGAAGAAGAAGAGGAAGAAGAAGAAGAAGAAGAGATAAATCGCCACCATCATTAGCGGATGACAAACATTCATCGTAAAGATAAGAAGGAGTGCAGCGCTGTGACTTCATAATCAACGGATGGGAAATAAAGTCAACATTTCATTTATTACAACAATTTTGTCCCTTCTCTTGTATGTCTTTGTGGAAGATACCAATCACATGACTTTTGGTTTAGATTTATCAGATTGCTTTTGTCTATTTCTGTATTCTTGATTACAAAGGCCTCACGACTAGTTCTTTAGCTTCACGTCAGAATGTAAGCATGGTATTCGTTTTACTTTTTAACACTTACTTAATGGCGATACGATACACATTACTGTCTATATCTTGACAAGCTTTAGCACAACTATTGTTCTGAAGTTTTATTGTGTAAAAAAAAAATATCCAATCACCACTTCCTACATCTCATATAAATTTTGATTCCACTTTCGACCATGACTTTGCACCAACATGATGATATATATATATATATATATATATATATATATATATATATATATATATATAATTGACGGCATACCAAATCTGTACCCGTAAATCCTTATAAAATATATGAACAACAGAATAAGTACACTTAATGATCTTTGTTGAGCATACACAAATTTGGAGATCTGGAGAATATCGATCTTGAAATGTGGAGACCAATTTTATTGATCTCGACATATGAAATATCTATAATTATGATGTGTAATCATGAATACATTCGAACCTGTCTGGCTGACCCTCTTCGACAGCGGGTCAAGTTATTTCTTATTGTCCCGTCTCCCTATTCTTGTCGAGATTAGAGGCTCACGCACCGTGTCTGGAAAATAAGCCCCTTAGCTCTTGACGAGGGGCTAGAGTAGATGCGTGACGACATGGAGAGGCGAGGACGAGGATTACAACATTGGGATGGAACTGATGACGGTGAGTGAAGACGACGATGATGCCGATGAAATGCATCAGTGAACTTGCTAAGGGTCTACGTCCTATGAACATCCGCCGTATTGCGGCCGCATTTTCAGCTTTTTAACCAGTTAACTGCCATACCCTTGAAAGACACGTATTTAAAAATCTGGCCAGAAAAAACTCGTCCTTAAAATATCGATCAATTTAAATAACCCTCATGTTGGCAAAAACTATCAAACCTGGGACCTCGGGAGGTGAGGGTAATTTAAATCGATCGATATTCGAAGGACGAGTTTTTGGGCTAAATTTGTAAATACGCGTCTTTCCAGATTACGACAATTAACGAGTTAAACAAAAAATTTCAAATAGTGTTTTAGAAAAGCAGAATATGTTTATAAATGTGTATAGGCGATGGCCTGAATTTGATTCTGTATTGCCTAATGGTGGGAAATTAACAATACAAAGCGCATAAAGCATGGTTAAACCATAGAAAGTCTCAATAAAAATAAAATATAAATATATCATTTTCATCATTCATACTGGACACATTTCACTTTAGTGTGTTTGAAAATTACAAAAAAACAAAAACGGACAATCTTCGCAGTTCCGCGACAATTCATGGTTTTTGGAAAAAATCTTGTGTGAATGAAATAATTACTATCATTAGATAGCGGGTGTTTTGACTACAGACATGGACATGAAAATAAACACAAAAAACCCTTGAGCTTTTATAAAGAGCAATTTCCACTAAACGTGCTCAAAGCGCATTACAATGGGGGTTAAAGGAGATTTAAAATGAGTACCTGGCCGTTAAAAGGGTTTTCTCTGTCGGAAAAATTGGAAAATCTCCCAACAGGCGTCGTGTCTCGTCCTACATGTTAAGCGCTCTGAGCACATTTAGTAGATATTGCGCCATATAAAAGTTCCTAAACCGATATCACAAAGGAAAACCAGACAATCAACAACGTATCAAACATCTGAAGAATGAAGAAAGAAATATTTGTAAGTGTGTCATCTTCTCCAAAGGTGAGAATGTGTTATAATTACAATTTATTATGACCCGACAGCACATGATTGAGCATTTTACGGCTCTACTTAAAACGACATGGAGGAAAAAGTAAAAAAAAAAAAAAAAAGAAAAAAAAAAAAAAAGAGAGAGAGAGAGAGAGAGAGAGAGAGAGAGAGAGAGAGAGAGAGAGAGAGAGAGAGAGAGAGAGAGAGAGAGAGAGAGAGAGAGAGATGTAGAATGGGTGATTATAAATTGCTCAATGCCGTGATATGTTTCGAAAGACCAATGTGAACTATGCATTTAACAGGACAATGATGAATAATAGACTAGCCCTGCCTAACCGGTTGCATTTCGGCAGGCTGTTTCTATTTTCTATTCCTATGGATAAAAATAATATTAATAAAATTAGCGCCACAGCAATTTGCCTGGGCACACATTTCATTCTAGATAATTGGAAAACGATTAAGTTAAAAAACCCAACCCATCTTCCTTTCGGTGTGTGATGAATGGTATTTGTGAATGATGTAAAAATGATTATCAAACTGTTTACAAAATTTTGTAAAATATTTTAATCTATCATCTACATCATGTGACACCAATTTTCTATTTGACATGAAATATTTTATTCGGATGCATCTGGATGTCTATATTGATGGTGAGATTAAAATAAACTCTAACTTGTCAAATGTTTCAACACCCCTAAACAGCCACTAACAACAACAAATAATTACAATAACAAACAGCAATGACATGCAGCTTATAATAATAAAAATAACGTACGTATACACACACACATACACATACACACACACACACACACACACACACATATATATATATATATATATATATATATATATATATATATATATATATATATATATATAATGTGTTCATAAAAAGGGTCCGATGTTTAAAGCTTTATTACTAAATGAGCTTTACTATAGCGAAATATCCATTACAGTGTCTTCAAAGTGCTTTACTAGGGGGTTTAAGTCAACAGAGATTCTTAACTTGTAAGACAAAACATGACTTGTTAAAGGCATTGTTACAATTTTTATTTTCCGACAATGACAACGCTTTCACCGGCCATGTAAAACTTTGCACCTGAGTCCGGTGAGAAAATGTGGGCATATTGCTTCCCCCCCCCCCCCAAGACTCAATTTTGCACCGCCCAATGCAGGACTCGAACCTGGGACAGCATAGGTAACTAACATGGGCTTTTTAGGGAGCCATATCTCATCAAGATGATAAAAATACTAAATCTTGATTTTTTGGTCATATTAAGAGACATGACACCCTTGAAAACATTATTCTAGAGGGTATTGTGGAGAGTAAAAGAGGGAGAGGCAGACCAAGAAGAAGATGGTCACAAGACATCAGCGAATGAATGAAAAAAACCAGTGACTGAATGTGAAAGGATAGCGCTGGATAGAAGCTTGTTTCGGTTGGCAGTTGCATACACGTTTACCAAAATGATGTGTAAGTGAAAAAAACCCACAAAAATTTCACGGACTGCAAAAGTAAGGATAAATGCACAAAGTTGGAGATCGCGTATCTGGTCTAAAAATGTTATTTGAATTTGATTCCTCTTTGCTCTACACCCTCCACCCCCCCCCCAAAGAAACAAAAAAAAAAAACCCAACCCCCCCCCCCCAAATAAACCAAAAAAAAAAAAAAAAACAAAAAACAAACAAACAAAAGAAAACAAAAACAAATACACTAAAACCCCTAAAATCAAAGCAAAATAACATTTAAAAAATAACAAAAAAAAAACAGCAACAAAAAAACAACAAAAAAAACAACCCCACAACAGAACCAAAAGCAAACAACAACAAACAAACAGAATAACACAACAGACCATAGCTGTCATCGGGTGACAGAAAATGAAACTAGCCATTGTAGTTTTCCTCCTCTGATCCATTTTCAACAATTTTGAGATTGATTGGATTCTAACAATCAATCACATTCAATCAACCCACGCGATCACATATCGTGACAAATTGCCTAATAAAAAGCACTTAGTCTTGAAAAAAGAAATAAACTAAAGCGAATAAATTTTGAATGGAAAGTCCCTTAAATCAAATGTAACAGTAAATTAACTTAATCAATCGAAGGTAATTGCTACAGTCTTTTATCATCTCGAAAGCAGAGGTAATAAATTTCTACTCACAAATTAAATGAAACAAAAATTCTTAACTGCGATTTCAAATAAAGAGGCTTTGAATTTTTCTACATGTGAATGTTTAAAGAACTCTATTATTTAAAGCCACGATTCATAAATATCTTCACTTACCTCCGGTGGCTTCGCTCAATACGGCTTCTTATTTGCTCCCCTTATTCAATCCAAATGCAAAATCGATCTCTCTTTGATGATCTGTTCCAGGTTTCCGATTGTGACGTAAGTATTGATAATTCCGTCTCCTGTCTGGAAATGTATTAAGGGAAATTATGAAAGGGTTTAAGGTCATTGCGTGGTGTAGGCATGGTTCAACTCAACCGTTCTTTTGATGGAATTCGATTGCATCCAGGAAAAAAAAAAAACTGATCTTGGTGAAAGAGTGAAATAATTTGGGCATGACAGGTTCGATTGGTATAGCACTGTTACGGTCAAAAAGCATACCAAAACAAAACGACAAAACCACAAAACCACCTCCCCATTAAAACCCCGCCCCCATCTCCCCCTCCCCCCAAATAATAATTAAATCCCCTTATAAAACAACCCCATCTCCACAAAAAAACAGCAACATCCCCCTCCCCAACAACAAAAAAAAAAAAACGAAAAAAAAAGAAAAGAAAAGCAAAAAAAAAAAAACAAAAACAAACAAACAAAAAACAAATAAACAAACAAAAAAAACAAAACAAAAACCAACAAAAAAAAGAACAAACAAACCAAAAAAAAACCCCAAACCCCCCCCCCAAAAAAAAAAAAAACAAAAACAAACAAACAAAAATAACCACGTGACACACACACAGACACACACACAAAGAAAAAACAAACAAAAACAATTGACCTGCTAAACTAGATGAACTTGGTGACGGAAGGTTTTAAGTAAAAAAAGTCAGAACACAATTATGATATCGGTAGACCTTAGTTATTTAAAGGCCGTGACTGGTCACTTTTCTAGCTTGCAAGTCTAAGGCCAAATGATTGGTGCACTGATTTTGATTTCTATTGATCTTGGACAAATGGTGACCTAATGCAAGGCAGGCCAAAGGTGCAAACCAGTCGTCCATTGCCGATGGCGAAGTCTTTGTCATGTGAGATATTTTAGGTACAATTACAGTTCAGGAAATGCAATAATGTCCGATATTAGAGACCGTGATTACGTGTTTCCGGTCACGTACACCGGAATAATCGGGGGAAAATCTATTTTTTTTTCTTTTAACCCTCTCATGACGAACACAGGAATTCATTCAAATCGTATTATCTTCAGTTAATTTTCAGATTTTTCGATGACCTAGCCGTTTATACCACTGAAGTAGTTAAAGCGGCACGACATGGACTTCATTTAAAGCCCACATTGCATGACACTCTCTGATCTTTTGCTGAAAAAGGTGAGACTTGGTGTTAGGTTTAAGTAAAATCGCTTCTTGACCCCAAAGGGTTAATCAACGTCACCGCAGACCAGCCCTTGACCAAATAATCGTGACAAAATAAAGTGCATACGGTCCCTACCAATTATGACTATTTGGTCCTAAACATTAAGAGGTTGGGTTGGCATTTATTCAAATTCTTCATGATTTCAAAAGTTCAAGAATTAATATTTAATCCAAAATGGCTGATTGTGAAGTTTTCGATAAAATCTAAACTGGTTAGACATTCGAAAATCGACATTTTTCTCCACAACCATATAATCAACATAAAAAGCAGCGTTCCGGCGCCACCATTTCTCGATTTTTTGGGATGCCGTATCAAACAAGGATGAAAATGATTTATTATTTCCTTTGCATTTTCAGTTTCCGTCGTTCAAGTTCAGCGATTTCTGTAACTCTTGAACCACTATAAAATAAAACAAAACTTCGGTCCTGTTGTTGGTCAACGAACACTTGCATCTTTCCCAATAAAGCATCACATTTAATATCGAAGTCCCATGCAACAAACTCTAGGCTAATTAAGAGGTGGTAGCATCTCTCATTTGTAAGATTGATAGAAATATAAAGTGAGTAAATGTGACTAATATATCACAAGGGAACAACACAAAACATCAACGACGTTTCAGTCTTTGGCCTTCTTGTTTTAAAGATAAGATATTTCGTGTTTAATTGAAGAAGGCCAAAGGCCGAAACGTCGTTGTTTTGTGTTGTTCCCCTATAATATGTCACATTTACTCACTTTATCTTTCTCTCCATCTAATTGGCTCATTTAGGCACCTCTAGTTTCTCATTTGTAACCTGTGTCCGATATGAAAAACTGAAATCATGAAGCAAAAAAAAAAAAAAAAAAACCCAACAAAAAACAAAACAAAATATAAAAAAATAAAAATTCGGAATTTAAACAATCGAAGGCCCTTTACTTACCACTAGGCCAACTTTCATACCCTTGCATAATATGACACTACAGTATTATTTATCAGATATTAATTCATTATCGACGAGATGCGATTCGAATTTTACGGTTTGATCATGAGAAATAATTGCAATGTGTCTTGGCTTGATGCGGTTGGGGCAAAACAGCTTTAAGCTTAAAATGCTGATAAATATTGAAGTAATTATGGATTTTATGAGATTGGGCCCTCTCCCTTAAAGACTTTAAGACAGGGATGCTTTTTGAAACCCATAAGTCGATATAAGTTTGTCTCAAATAATTAGGGAACAATTTTTCTCAACTCAATGTGCGTTAAATAGGTATTACTGTAATGAATGACCACCCATTTACAGCAGGGGCAAAGAAGAAGGTGAGGCAACTAAGTCGGAGGACATCTCTGGCTAAAGGCCAGGATTTAAATGACTCAAATGAGTGAAACGATTTAGAAAAATGGGGAGGGATGGATGGGGGGAAGGGATGCGTATTATTTTCGTTTTCAACTTAGACTCAAACTTGATTCACATTTCGATTTTAAATCACAATAGAAAGCATTGTGATAGAACAGGCATATCTTACGAAATAATGGGACAATAAAATCGCTTACACTTTCCAGTCATGACCTACAGTACAGTCTTGTGTGTGCTTTGGTGTATTAGATAAAGAATTCTATTGTACTAATGAATATAAGACCAATAATGTGCTCTCATGGTTTAGCTGTAATAATATAAAATCAATACGCCAGCGCTAATCGTTCGGGCTTTTGGTAGGGTTAAGGGACAACAGGCCTAATAAGGCTGTCAAAACCCTTTAAACGGGACTCCTGGTGTCTCGCTTTGTTTTGTTACTTCATTCTGATGATGTCATGTAATATATTCATGCGATCTGTATTTAATAATAAAGTATTAATATATTTATAAAGCACCAATCCGCGCTGCCACAGCTCTAGGTGAACATTTACAAGAGGGGAAATCATACATGATATTCATAACAATTACTCAAATCATACACACACACACACACACACACACACACACATATATATATATATATATATAATTTTTTTAAACTATAACTACTATGTCACTAGTGTGCATCTTGTGTGAGTGTGTCTATGTCAATATTGTATTGTTATAACTGTGTAACCAAATGACAAGTTGCCACTTTTGGGGACAATAAAGATATATATATATATATATATATATATATATATAAATACATTGTTGCACTTTAAATCGAAACAAATTTAAAACAGATTATCAAATTATAACTAGCACCAAAGGTGTCAATCAAACCAGCGGAGAAAATCAGTTTTGTCAAACTCACGTGACTTTGTTTGTCAATGTCTAAACTCTATCCAGTGAACATTCCCAAAACTTTCGCTGGCCCAATAAGCCGAATTGCGCCAAAGCGGTTCATTCCTTGACACTACATAACAGTAACAGTACAGTGCTTGGCCAACGACTTACTGGCTATTGTCAGTGACGTCACAATCTGAGCCTAACACCCGTAGAATCGGAAACGGGCCAAGTCTATACCCTACTGAGTACTGAGTATTGGGTCGGTTGTTAAGATCGGCTGCACTTGTATTTTGCACTTATTTTTCTTTGAACGATGTAACTTACAATTTCATCATTTGCTTTCTGATAAATACTTAAATATAGTTTCCTAAATTATGATTTAAATAAGAAATTATAGTTGGTAAAAGTATATAAATTCACACTACGATTACAATTGAAGCTGTAAATCTATAAAAATTTTGACTATTGAACATTTTAAAATGATGCGGGAAGAATGAAGACGAGGAGGAGTAGGAGAAGCACAGGAGGGTGTGAGAAGGAATACGAAAATAAAAAGAACATAACTAGAAAAAGAAGAAGGAAGAGGAGGAGGAGGAGAGGAAGAAGGTGAAGAAAGAGGATGAGAAAAAGGAGGATGAATAAGAGGAGGAAGAGAAAGAGGAGAATGAGAAGGTTTTATGAGAAAGGGGAGGATGACAAGGTTTTTATGAGAAAGGGAATTATGACCAGGTTTTTGAGAAAGGGTATGATGAGAAGGTTTTATGAGAAAGGATATAATGAGAAGGTTTTATGAGAAAGGAGAGGATGACAAGGTTTATGCGAGAGGGGAGGATAACGTTTTTCTGAGAAAGGGGATGATGACAAGGTTTTAGGAGAAAGGGGAGGATGAGAAGGTTTCATGAGAAAGGAGAGGATGACAAGGTTTATGCGAGAGGGAAGGATAACGTTTTTCTGAGAAAGGGGATGATGACAAGGTTTTAGGAGAAAGGGGAGGATGAGAAAGAGGAGGATGAGAAAGAGGTGAGAGGAAAGAGGAGGTGGAGGAGTAGGAGGATAAGCAGGACGGAAATGTAACCAAAGGACGTAGAAACATTCTCATAGTTGGACTAAAAGGTTTGATATTTCAGAGGTCACGAGGAAAAGTAAAATATTCACCAGTTCTACTTGCCAGAACACGTGCTCTTCATTCAATTTCTATCAACGGCAAACTTCATGTGATTGCCTTGCAAATGTTTCTCTAGCTCAGCCTAATGATAGTGATAATAATAATAATAATAATAATAATAATAATAATAATAATAATAATAATAATAATAATAATAATAATAATGATAATAAATAATAATAATAATAATAATAATAATAATAATAATAATAATAATAATGATAATAATAATGACAATAATAATAATAATAATAATAATAATAATAATAATAATAATAATAATAATAATAATAACAATGTTGTCCGAAGAAATAATTATTGTTAGGTTACAGATCTTAAAAAAATGAAAAAAAGTAATACAAAACCAGTACACACAAAATCGTACCCCCCCCCCCCTCTCTCTCTCTCTCTCTCTCTCTCTCTCTCTCTCTCTCTCTCTCTCTCTCTCTCTCTATATATATATATATATATATATATATATATATATATATGAATATGCATACGGTTCAATAACAATGATCGGCAGTTTGTTGCTGTCAAAACAATAACAAACGAGCTGTAACTATCGCACTAACCTGTCTGTAGCGCTAATCACTTTACAGGCCTTCGTGTCAAGCGTGGCGAGAACGTTTAATCTCTCGGGCTTACAAAAGACAACAACAAAATCCTGTGAAATCAATTGCATTTTGCTCACGGCGTTCAATTTTGGATGCGGTTTTGATCGCTCATTACATGCAGTAATCATTCAGAGGCACTAAGCCCCATGCTGTGACGTGAAATAGACAAAAATGATTACTACCCTTAAGATAGGACGTCAGTCTATCGCAAAGTACTTTCCGCCAGATCGAACAAACACAGTTACTCAATCACAGGGTCTTATAATAGGCTGGACAGGATGGTTAGAAAAAAATAATATCGACTGCAATCGGGATTTGATCTATGATCCTTTGCATGTGGGGTGAGTGCTTTACAAGCTGAGGTATCAGGACCTCCCCATAACATGCGTGTACAACTGTTTTTGGGAACCCCCTCCGAGAAGTCATCTATCACAGATCTTCCGCTTCAAACTACAACAACTAGGTTAAATATATGCACTATCGGTTTGTTACCTCTCAAGATTTTTCATAGATTGTTAAAATTGTATAGGTAGGTGATTAGGTGATTGGTCAAAACAAAAAAAATAAAAGCCTGGTATGGCTTAAATTTTTGGTGGGGTTTGAGGGAACGAAGTTGACGTCACTCGGCTCTTTCTTGTTATTTTTAGACAGTCTGTTAATGATTAATTCTCATTAGCTTATATCATTCGGACTATAAACGTTAAAGGTTACACACATTTTGTGTGTTAGTATGAAGTTTATTCTGGCTGGCGGATGTTGATTAATATTTTACATAAACGCATAGCATCACTATTCTCCAAATATTGGAAAGGGAATACAAACATCGATGTTTAATGGTTGACATATATTGGCACATGAAGCGAGGCACCTCAGACACTGGTTTAAAGCATCCTATCTACCAATTCTTAAGAGTCGGATTCGACAACAGAAAGATTAGCATTATATTCTCACTACACCCAGGTGTAAACATGCGTCATTCCTTTTAACACATAAGTCAGGGTATTCTAAAAACTAGCATGGCCTTATCAAGGTAGCAATAAACGTATTTTTTTTTCGTTGACGTCGATTTCATGCCCCAGAAACCAGTTTAATCGCCGACTTAACGCGGTGACATTTTATAACACCAAGCAAGCCATGCCATAAATCTCTCATGCTGGTGAACTGTGAGCCACTACTGTACCGTACACCCACCCCGTTTCCAATATTTATTAGTGATTTCATTACTCGATCTATGATTAACAGGGTATATTATTAGTTTGTCCACCGGCCTGGCGACTTCATAACAGGCTTTGCTGTATTGGTGGACCCTATTGTGCATTCGTCACACACGTCAGACGGCATGGCTCATGCGTGCCCATTGACTAAAATAACACAAATTAGCGAGTCGACGGTTGGTTTCACCCGTTGTCACATGGATTCTGTTCACACTCAATCAGCAATAGATAGGCAAGGAATTGGAAAGTAGTGCGGGGCGGTCCTTGGCAAGCTTAAGGACCACGGTCCTACGGTCCTTGGGAAATGAAGACCGCAAGGACCGGTCTCCGGTCCGTTCATTCTTGAACCGTTAAAGACCGCTACACGATGAAAACCGTGGCCTACAGGAGTAAAACACACGGAGTAGTCACACTCATTTCAAATTGTAACCTAATTAGAGAAGAGGGGTGATGCCTTCTTTATTTGCTCACCGTACTTCATTGTTACTTCGATAATTTAATAAAATTTGAAATTTATCCCCATTAACGGAGATAATGGCATCGCCCAAGGCGTTGATCGAGTTGTTCGTGGCGTTGATACACACACGCAACTCCTACCCCCCCCCCCCCTCCCCCCCACACACACACACATTAGAGGGCAGCGAGCATTGAAGAGTAAGAGAGAGACGTGAAGTTATAATAAGAGGGGGTGGATGAGGTGATAAGAGGGGTCGATGGTGACTTTTCGCCAGATCTAACAAACTCAGCTACCCATTCATTGCTGAGTAGACAGGGATTCAGAAAAAAATCGACTGCACCCGGGATCGATCTCTGGCCCTTTGCGTATAAAGAGAGTGCTCTATCAACTGAGCTATCGGGGTCCCCAAATATTCTATTGGACCTTTTAAAAATACAGACGTTATAACTGGTTTTTTTGGACGGAAGAAACTAATGAAACTCATATTACTTGATTAGTTAAAACACCAAACGAAATTTTAATATTATTGTATTATTTTAAATGACAACAATGCGATAGAAAGGAGTGGCGACAAGAGATGGACAAAAGAAAACAAAAAATCAGACTTGCAACTTGCTAGGTTCGACACACACACACACACACACACACACACACACACACACACATCTTTAGTAGTCACATACATTTCAAACAATAACCCATTAGAGAAGAGGGGTCATGCCTTCATCATAGATCATTGTCATTGCGATCATTATGGTGTAGTAAATTTTGAAATTTACCCCGTATAATGGAATCGTCCAAGGCGTGCGCCTCCTGTTCCCCCCATCTCACACACGAAAGGGCGGTTTGCGGAGTGGAGGGAGGTGGTCGTCTGCCTCTATGGTCGTCTGTGTCGTTTAGTGTATGGCAAAGGGGGGTGGGTGCGATTAATTAAGTGGGATGGGTGGTGATTGGTGGAAGATAGGCAAAGGACCGAGGCAACGAATCGCTGGGGAAGTAGTATGGCGCGAGACCGTTGAAAGGTGATAAGAAGTGAGGACCGCCGGCGGTCTTCCTCTTTGGGACTGGACCACGGTTCACAGCTAAAAGACCGTGGGACCGGTCCTCGGTCCGGTCCTCAGCGCGGCACTATTGGAAAGACAATGCCATTGACGCTAGATTATTTTATTTTATATTGCTAGAGTTGTTGAGCGGTTAAGTTAAAAATTCGCCTGTACTGGTTTGCAAAATTGAAGTAATAAATAGTTGAAATCAATAGACATAAATTTCGTGTGTCTTGTGTATTTGGAAGGCAAGGAATTGACAAAACTCAATTCTTTGTTGTTGTTTTTAGACACTGTCAACAGCCTGGTACTTATTTTCCACCTGGGTACGGTTAGAGAATGTGAGTAAAGAGCCTTTTCCGTGGACTTAACTAAACTCCGCTCAGAACGAGACACGAACCCTGGACTTTCCGATCCATGGGTGAGTGGCATACCACAAAACCACATAACCTTAGGCAAAGCTAATATTATTTGTCTAACGCACTTTTTGAATTGGTTCGTCATGATATGGAAGCTTGGCGATGAGTTCCTACATTAATGAAACTCTAAATCATTGAGATGAACGACCCAATACGCAGTTGTCCCCCTTGTATCAACTTCTCCAATTGCCACAGATACCCAGATAAAGTTTAAAGCCCTCAATACTGTTGTGCGATCTATTTTATCCACGTAATTAGAAATAAACTGCGAACGAGTGACTTATTGAACTCGCGTGTAAAGTTAACCTAAAAAAAAAGAGATATAACTGATGAATCAAGGGAGCTCATAAAGCTTTCTGTGAGGACGTGTGGTCTTGTATGGCACTCGCCTTCGGACAGGTACGTTCTAGGTTCGAATATTACTCACGGCGGGGCAAAGTTGAGTCCCTTTAATCACATTCTCTCACAGCACCCAGGTGGAAAATGAATACCTGGTCGGTAACAGCTATGAATATGTCGGAAAAATTGTAATAACGTATCATAGGAGTTATGTCTCGTACTACATAATGAGTGTTTCTGTCGGCTTGGGACCCTTGTAAATCGATTTGAGGACTTTAAGTGAATAATGCTCTATATAAATGTGTAAGTTAAAAAGAAATCAGGTTGACCAAGTTTGTACTTTTGGACGTAGGGATTTACAAAGAAATCTGAGGCAGAAAAGGAAATGATTTTGATTCACGAAATACACGAAAGACGCCATATTATTTACTCTTGCATGTGACTTCACTCTTATCAGAAAGTAATAGTATGTTATGGTTGATAATAAAATGCCAGATCAGTGCTAAGCCTGTAAAAGATTCCACTAGGGGCTACATTAGAAAAAGATCTGAAAAAATGTGTGTGAAACAGTGGCAGACAAAGCAAGAAAGAAGAATACCAGAAGAAAAAAAAATATTTTCGTCGACTGGGAATCGAACCTCAGAACTCCAGATTTTTGGATGTTTTTTTTCTTGTATTTTTCTTTCTTGCTTTGTCTGGCACTAAATCATACACACTTTTCCAGATCTTTATCTTACACCAGTGTCTGCTCCCTAATTTCTCAATCTGATATGGTCACATTAGAGCTGCTCTGGTGATAATGTGTATGATATACATAAATGACGCCACAGGGCCACAGAGGGTACAACAATAGTTCCTTTTAAAGACATTGTCTGTGCTCCATGTGGAAAAAATTGTGCCATATGTTATTAATCTGTATTGACTGACTTAGTTCAAAAGTGAATGGACTGATTGTGGTTTTCAAGCGATTTACCAGTTTATGCCGGTATCAGAAAGATACGTATTTAAAATTTGGTCAGAAAACTTGTCCTTCAAATATCGATCGATTTAAATGGCCCTCATCTTGGCAAAAAATTCTCAGACCTGGAAGCGGGGTCCCAGGTTTGAGAGTTTTTTTTTTTACCAAGATGAGAATAATTCAAATCGATCAATATTTGAAGGATGATTTTTCTAGCCAAAGTTTAAATACGTGTCTTCCCAGAGTCCGACAATCAACAGCTTGGGAAACCAAGGTGGAATGCCCAACCAAAATCATTATAATCGTAATATCAAAGTGACTGCATCTTCTACGATCTCAGTACAACAAACATTAAATCAATTGCCATACGATACAATTGGATAATTTGGGGACAATCAATGGCGGGAAAACTCATACGGTTTTTATCTATTTTATAATTCATTGTATCTTGGCATCGATACGTTTCAAAACACGTGATTACTAACCCTTCTGACAGATTTTGAAACAAATTATGGGTCTTTTACTCCATTATTGTGCAATGCTATCAACAGTCATTCAATTCGATATTTGAGCTTTTAATGTGATTAAATCGTACTACGAGAGACACTAACAACATTTTAGTTTTCATTTATTATTGATTTAATTTAGTTAATTACTCTTTTCCAATTTTTCACAGTCTAAAGTGTTCATTAAAAAGTGTTCGGGTTTTACATTTTGTATTTTTGCTTACATTGCATTTTTACTGAGAGGGAAAAGTCCGACATTTTGTATTCAAGATTATAGTATTAGTCCAATATTCGTATTAATTTAGTCTTTCTTTGAAAACAAAATGTTTCACAAAACGTTTGTGCATAAATTGTAA
>NC_088361.1:21078412-21135912 GCF_034508935.2 Berghia stephanieae | reverse complement strand
CTGCATCACATAATCTACAAGAGAAACTATTCCATCTGTGAAAAAACACGAACCAAAACATAAAGTGGATGGATGACAAGATCTTGAAACTGATGAATGAAAGACGAAAACTAGAACGCAACAGCAATGAATATAAAGAAGCTAATAAGATTATAAAACGTGAGTGTAAGAGAGCAAAGGAAGATTATATTGAACATGAATGTCACAGAATTGAAAGACTAAAACAATCTAACACCAAACAATTCTACCAGTCAATACAAGATCTAAGTGGAAAACGCCCAGCCGTGGCAAGAAAATGCGTTAAAGACGCAAACGGTAATATACTTATCGACAACAACGAAATATTGGAACGTTGGGCATTATACATAAAAAATCTATACGCGGATGACAAAAGAGGGACGATCTTGGATAAAGAAATCTCTACTGTGAACACGGGTCCCCAGATTATGCGAGAAGAAGTAGAAGCTGCTTGTAAAGAGATGAAAAGGGGGAAAGCGGTAGGCCAAGATAGCTTCTCAATAGAATTGATTGACGCCCTCGACGATCTGGGAATAAACATTCTGACAAAAGCCTTTAATGTCACATAGGAAAAGGGTGAGTTGCCTAATGTCTTAAGACAATCGGTATTCATTACGATAACAAAAAAACAAGGTACTATTGACTTTGACCAACACAGAACAATCAGCATAATGAGCCAGGCCACAAAAATTATGTTAAGACTACTTATGAAAAGAATGAGGAGCAAGATCTCTCCAGAGATAAGTGACGAGCAGTTTGGTTTTGTTAAAAAAAGGGTACGGTAAATGCAATATTTACATTGAAAACATTAATGCAACGGTCAATCGAAAAACACACATCACTTTATCTATGCTTCATTGATTACTCCAAAGCTTTTGTTCAGTACAGCACGATACGCTATTCAAAATCTTAGAAAAGATCGGTATAGACAGTAAAGACCTTCGACTTGTGAAAAACTTATATTGGAATCAAACAGCGTGTGTTAAACTGGATAATGAAACATCGGACTTCTTTAACATCGAGAAGGGAGTAAGACAATGTTGCGTCTTATCACCGGACCTTATTAACAATATTCAAAGAAATTGAAGGAGATATGAAAGGCGTCGTCTTTGGAGGGCAGAATATGAATAGTATAAGATACGCAGACGATGGTAGTCTGATGGCCTACTCTCCAGAACACGTGCAGAAAATTTTAGATATAGTGGTGTGCAAAAGTGAATAGATGGGCCTGAAACTAAATATTAAGAAAACCGAATGCATGGTGGTCTCAAAGAATGACAACAACGCGACCTTCCACTTGTCAAGCAAAGGAGAGACCATCAAACAAGTAAAGAAATTTAAATATTTAGGCACTATCATCACCCATGACGCACGTGACATAGAGGATATAAAACAAAGAATAGCATTAGCAATAAACGTGTTCCATAAAATGCGACCAGTTGCGTCAAACAACAACCTAAACTTGAAGACCAGAATGAAAGTAGTAGAAACGTATGTTATAAGTACCCCTTTGTACGAGGAGGTTAGAGGCATTTGAGATGTGGGTGTATAGAAGAATGTTGAGGGTATCATGGACAGACATGTGTACGAACGAGGAAGTGTTGGAGAAGGTGAGAAAGGGAATAATACTGATCGATAACATCAGAAAGAGGCAGTTACGCTTTTTGGGACATGGTGGAGAAGAGACGGAATAGAAACGTTGGTAGCATCTTGGATGATCGAAGGAAAGAGAGATAGAGGAAGACAAAGAATGACTTATCTGAATGACCTAAGAATGGCCAAATGTGACTTAAAAAGCAACACAGATTTCATGCGCACCGCAGAGGATCGTGATTCGTGGAGACAGCTGACCGGCAACGTGCTCAAGAGCACAAGCCACGATGGATGATGATGTATATATATATATATATATATATGTGTGTGTGTGTGTGTGTGTGTGTGTGTGTGTGTGCGTGTGTGTATGTGTGTGTGTATTTGTGGGCGGAGGGGGGGTATTTTTTTTTTTTTTGGTAAAAATTTCAATCTTTGTTTTCAGATATTCCACATGAACTACAAACACAATCCATATTTCATTGTATTTAACACGAATCAATTTCTAATGGAGACTAAGTAAGTTACAACTCAAGTACAATGATCTTAAATGGGTGTCAATCTGTGTTTCATGAGCATCTTATGGCAAAGTTGGTTTTATCTGCTGGAGATGGTTATATTTCTCTGAGGAGATCTTCCTCTGACTGGTGTAAACCTGTATCGGTGATCATTAGAAGTTGCTCTTCCATCACTCATTGATCGGGGAAGCAGATTCCAGTTATCCTGATGGTTCGGTTAAAAAAGAATGGTTCCATCTGGATCACAACTAACTGCTCTTAGGTCAGTAAAAGTTGGGAATGCTACCATCATTCCTGGCCTGTTTGTGGTTAAGGTGTTACTTCATCAAATGACAGGAAGCATTTGTATGTCAAGTAATGTACTGTAGCTTGTATGGAGTGCTGTGTTCTGTCATATGAGAGGTTTAAAAAATAATTGTATTGTTGTTAGATGGAGTGAAAATGTCAACTTTTGATCAATTGCTGCATTTATTGAGTCGCATACCATCTGATTATGTCCTTTCTCTAAATAAATACTTTTGTACAACTGTGGCGCCTTGCTTCCATATAAATATACTCAACATTCTTGACATCACGTTTCTATACCATCGTTGGAGATTATCATTTTGGTGTAAGTACCAGCTGTTAATTTTGCGCATAAGTAGTTGTAGAGACAACTCGTTAGCGGTCAGACCCCCCTCAATTTGATCATGTAGTAAACAGCAGAGGCTTGGATCGATGGAGATAATAAATCAGCCTGTAGATCTATATAAGATTATAAACTCTCCTCGTTCAACTTTATCCTTTTATTTTTGCCACAACCATTAGAAGCTGCTGTCGTCCATTATTCACGATGAGAATTCCATGCCATTTCATCGACATTTGCACCTTCGTGTTTGACGCATTCATCGCAATTGTCTTTTCTTGGCTTGAAAATAATGATGTCTGTCTTCCTCTGTTACTTTGATACAACTCGTTCCTCTTCCCTTGCAACAACATCTTTCTTTCAATAGCTTCGCTTCCCTTTCAACATATTTCTTTGATTAATCATATTTTCTTCTAACATAACATTCCAGTCTGTGTTATTTTGTTTGGCACTAATTTTGTTACATGTAATTAGCCGAGCAGTCACGTTCACAATTTGGTCATCTGTTGTATCCAAGTGGTTCGTGTTTGAAATGACCTGTAGTGTCTCCACAACTTCTCTATCGTTAGATCTATTATTGAATGCCTTTGTCCATTTCTGTTGGTATTCTTTCTGCACTTTTAATGAATATGCAAATACCTAATATCAAGTCTTTGAAATTAGTTACCAGAATGAAAAAGAAATGTACTGTTACGATTTGTTTAGCTATAACCAAAGCATAAAACAAGACAAAACAAAGCGAAACAAACAAAACAAACAAACAAAGCTAAACCTGTAAAAATGATGTCTTCATAACCTATTATTCATGGAAATATATTGGCAATGCCTTCATCAACAATTTTCTATGAAAAGCTTGACCAAATGGTGTCCGATAGTTGTTCGTGTATTGTGATGAGGCATGTTTGCCGAGGTCGATTATTCTGGTCAGCTTGTGCTTGTATTTTGGAGTCTCGTCTATAAACAAGAACGAAGCATTCCATCCAATAAATTTATTATGTTATAATATACCAAATATAAGATTATGCAATAAATCAGATAATTAGAAAATTAGATTTACTACATATTTGATTAACATTCAGAATTGTTTCACTTACGAGATTTATCATTCTCAATTTTTAAAAAAACTCAAAACGGAATAAACAATATTTGCATAACAATTAGAACAAATCGTCCTGGATTATTTATTGATATTATCAATTTTAGATTCGTCTCGTGCATACCAACAGTTTTCCCACAAAACACAACACATTTAGATAACTATCGTTTTAGGGGTTTTTTTTTCTCATTCCGAGTGAATAAAAAAGTGTTATATTCCTTTAATAGCTTTAATTGTCCGCCTCATCAGTAAAGATGTTGTGTAGCCGATCTCTTTGAACCAAAGTCAAAACTACAATCAAGGTCGGCTTTAGAATGTTTGACACTGATGTCTTGGAGGTTCCATTTACTATCGGTTGTCTCTCTAATTTCATTCGATCGATCTTATGCTGGATAGGGCCTCTCTGACGAAGCTTTCCGTTTTGTCATCTCCACCATCAATTCTTTCTCTTTGAAGAGGAAACATTTTTACCCTTTGTTTTGGGCTTGGATTTGGAATCGGAGCAATAGGCCTAGATAAACCCTTGGAGTGTAATGGCATTTTAAAAAAATCCAACTTCATCAATAATCAAAATAGTGCAACTATGTGGTCTTGTCGTATAACACTCTCCCTCATTAGAAGGGTCTTGGGATCGAGTCCCGCTCTGAGCGGCGCATAACTGAGTCCTTGGAAAAGACTCTTAAACCACATTATCTAGCCGTACCCAGGTGTAAAATGAGTATCAGGCCGTTAACAGCACTGTCTCTGTTGGGAAAATAATAATATCTCTTTACAGGCATCATGTTCCGCCCTACTTGTTAGTTATTGCTGCTGGCCAGGGACCCTTTGCAAAGTGCCCTGACCGCGTTTACTGGATATTGCGCTATATAAATGCTCAATGTTATTTTTTTTAAAGTTTTGTTGTTTTTTGTTTGTTTGTTTGTTTGTTTTTGTTTGTTTAGCTTTTTCTTTTTCTTTTTAAAAAAATAAATCAAAAGATCCTTGTTGTTGTTGGACAGGATGGGTAGGGGTTTAAATGCTGGTATGATATCAGGATAGCATCGGGTGGACGTCATAGGGATTACGTGATTTAATAGGGTGATTGTCATGATCGAGCTTTGTTATTTTAAATTAATAGAGATAGGGAGAACAGGTGATCGGCGTATTATCTTTTTAAATACCCAATCATTATCTCGTACATTATATTTACTAGTAAAGCATAACCGGGAGATAATAGGCTTGAAGTTCAGTCGCATCCTGACTTTAGAAATTGACAATTATTTAACAGCTGTGATCTTTATGGATGCTCAACATTATAGAGTCCAATGTCAATACAACCCTATTAACAGTAAAATGAAATATTGATTTTGTAGTTAAAACACAATCATTCTTTCTCATCCACGAAAACAAACTATACATCATTTACATGACGTGTTTTTGATTGCTTGAAAGTACTTCCCCGTCTCCCTTGAACTCTGAACTAACATCAGAGGTTTGATCATCTTGAGACTAAAGAATAAGATGGCGCGCTTATCTCTGAAGTTGACATCAGAGGTTAGATCAGCGGATTGGCAAAACGCTACCTCAGAGGTTTGATCAACGGATTGGCAAAAACGCTACCTCAGAGGTTTGATCAACGGGCCATCGATATCTTATATAGCGACACTGTGTCACTTGTGACATTAGACCGATGACACCATTACTTATGTCACAAGCAATCACTTGTGACATTAGACCGATGACACCATTACTTATGTCACAAGCAATACCAAATTGCAATTTCGACAATATATCATTAATTTCAGTCAAACCAGTGTAATAACCTCAGGTAAATATGGAATTTAATAATATTTCAGAAACCAAAGACTTTAAAAATAGAAATGTACATGGAAAATAGAGCATCTGAATGTGACTTGTGACATAAGCCGGGTGACACCATTACTTATACTTATGTCACAAGCAACACCAAATCACACTTTCGTCCATACTATATCATTATTTTCAGTCAAAAAAAGCATAATAACCGCACATCAGATGACCATCCAAACCAACAGTCAATTATGGTAAAATGAAATTCAATAGTATGTTAAGAAACTAAATACGTTCAAATTGGAAATATATTTAGAAATTAGTAATACCATTGTTGCTATTACTTTGGTCAAAATCGGCACTAGAACGCAATTTTGCCTCAATAAATCAAGAATAGCAACTGAACAAATGTAATATAGTCTATTAAAATGGAATTCAATGACATTTTAAGCTTTGAAGAACATGAAAACAGAAATACATTAGAAACTTCAAACTTAAGTGTCAACTGTGACATTTTAACCAATGACACCAATGGTCACAAAAAGTACCAGAAGTCACACAAACTCTAGATAAATATCAGCCATGGTAATGAATTCATGTAACCAGACGATAACATCACCCTACTGCTAAAATCTGCTTGTTTCTAGTAATTTAGTGTGTTAATAGTAAAACAAATCAAATTTCTTGACAGTCCTTCTATTTATCTGGATTGGTCAAAAGCTTGAGTTTTGTCTTTTTCTTGAATCATACAACCCTGAAACATAAAAAATTAGAATTACAAGGAAATGATTAATTGTGTCAAAATCACAGTCTCAGATGAGATGTCATAATATCATATTTGTAAATAGAATAACAGAGAGAAACATAATTTTTTGGTGGCACTTTGTAATATCCAATATCAAGTGTTGCTTGTGACAATGTAAAATAGCGATGATACCAAAGTTCAACTTACCTTTTCTGCATGGAGCCACGCTGGAAAGGCAAATGAAAGTGCTGCACTTCAAAGACTGGTAAAAAGTGTGGATGAAAATTGCGAATCGCAATTTAACGAAACAAACTTCCACGTGTTCACGCATGCCGTGTTGCTTGTGACAAATGACACCAAAACCAATAAACCTCAATATCGGTAAAACGGAATACATTTACTCCAAGATTTGAGTTCAGAAGGAAAATATATGATAAAACATTTTATAACCATTAAATATGAGCTTTAAAGTTTCGTGTCGAGTCTTAGTATTGTGCTGTGTTTGATGACACCAAAGGTCACAAGCAATACCAACTTTTAAAGAACTCTATGTGAAACTATGTAATATACTGCAATTGCGTTCAAAAGTAAATTTTGACTTTATACTATTAGTCAAATTTCAATCATGTGAGCTAAAACATCACATTTAATTTCTAAATGCTTTCTAAAAAGCTGATGCGTTGACCTCGTTTTAAGCACATGCCAAACTGCATTCAAATTTGACTTTCAAGTTGGTTATTTCATATTCTGTTGAACAGAATATGTTGAGCTATCTCCTTTTATCTCTTCTTTATATTATCAATTGATTACAAGCATTAACCCAATGAAAACAGCCCATAATTAAATAAAAATCAAATTTTCTTAACACTGGTATCAGACGGGCACCTTTTGACCTTGGCTCATATATATATATATATATATATATATATATATATATATATATATATATATATATATATATATATGATTTCAGAACTGGATACAATGCCTCAAATGGAATATATCTGACTGTATGCTCTTCCTGACCCGACTACAATGAAAAAGTAATAAAGTGCGTGGAATCCAGGAAGACATTTGGAGAAATCTTGCCTTGTAAGGAAATGCCCCGAGCATAATATTCAATAATAAGCATATCATGATAAATTCATGTCTCATTGTTAAAAGTAAACGAAGGAATAAAAAATACTTATACAATTCCAAAGATAACTTGTGTTCAGTTAATAGTTCTCACTTCTTATTTTCCTCATACTTTTACGATGACATCCTTTTACACGTTGAAGGATTAGATGATAAAATATGCAAAACCGGACGCGGGGCATGCACTGACTATGCTCTAAGCAGTATCGGATAAACGGTAGATAAATGAAGCATTCGATTACAACCGATTTCGTTCACAATGATCGATTACACCCCATTTATTGTATAATTCAAACACCAAGACAAATCCGCTTCTATCCATTCCGCCTCGCTACAGAGATTATCCCGTTACGACCAGGTCGCGAATTCACTCGATCCTGACATACATTCTTACTGAATTCACCAAGAGAAAGAGAGAGAGAGAGAGAGAGAGAGAGAGAGAGAGAGAGAGAGAGAGAGAGATAGTGAGTGAAAGAGAGAGTGTGTGTCTGTGTGTGTGGAGAGAGAGAATGAGAGAGAGAAAGAGAGAGAGAGCGAGAGAGAGAGACAGAGAGGGATATAGAGAGATAGTGAGTGAAAGAGAGTGTGTGTGTGGAGAGAAAGAATGAGAGAGAGAAAGAGAGAGAGAGAAAAAGAGAGAGAGAGAGAGGGATATAGAGAGATAGTGAGTGAAAGAGAGAGTGTGTGTGTAATGAGAGAGAGAGAGAGAGAGAGAGAGAGAGAGAGAAAGAATGAGTGAGAGAGAGATGAAGAGATAGTGAGTGAAAGAGAGTGTGTGTGTTTGTGAGAGAGAAAGAAAAAAAGAAAGAGAGAGAGAGGGGATATGGAGAGAGAGAGAGAGAGAGAGAGAGAGAGAGAGAGAGAGAGAGAGAGAGAGAGAGCAACAGCAAAGAGACCCAACCGTTCCTGAAGTTCTTAACGTTCTTCTGGTAGGAATGAGTAGGTCTATGGTTTGGCAACATTATGAAGACATGACGAAGTAATAGAAATTCCGTCCCACCTTTGTGAGGTTAATGATGCATTGTTATCGGGTTTTTAAAAATTCATATGAACGCGGCGGATAGACATCGAGATCGTGGGATTGAAACCCACGGGGCCATGGAGATCGGGTGACAACAACAGATGACTCGTGGTTTGTTTGTTGTTGTTGGGAATAGATGTGTGTGTCTGTGTGTGTGTGTGTGTGTGTGTGGATGGATTGCTGATTGATTATCACACAACGTTCCATTGTGTGAGAGCAGAACTCAGTCACAAAATCACCAATAATCGAATTTGTGTCTATATAATATTGCAAGGTTAGGGTGAAAGTGCAAGGGGTTATTGTTCGATAGTGCCGTTAAGGATGATCTTTGCTTAATGCGTAAGACATTTGTAAAAGATATGCAAAGATGATAGAAATTGCCGAGTGGATAAGGCATTGCACTGGGACCAGGAAGGACCCGGGTTCGAGCCTAGCTTTATCCACTTTCGTGTTTTTCCTTGGGCAAAATTATTAACCCTCAATTTGCTCATTTGGACAACATGGGTGATTTCTGTTGACATCAGACATCTTGTTTGATGAATTATCTATATTCTTTAGTGGAATGCTTAGGCGACGATAGCTTATGATGTCTTGGCGGAAAGGGATATGTTATTTTAAAAACATTAAATTAAAAAAAAATGAAAAGCTGACACACCCCTTTCCCAAATCGCATTTCTCAATTGTGGACCCTTCTAATCTCAAATATTCTGATGGCCAACTTTTGAGGTTTCTCCGCGATGAATATCATAAAAATTAATAAAATCATACACTTTGAAGTGAGTTTTTTTTTATCCGGGACAAACTTTTATTAATCGCGGTACTGAAAAGAAGGGTATTTAGATATTTGGCCAGAAAACTCGTCCTTCAAATATCGATTGAGTTAAATGACTCTCAAACCCGGGACTGCTGGAAGACATCGCAAGGTCTCAGGTTTGGGAGTTTTTGCCTAGATGAGGGTCATTTAAATCGATCGATATTCGAATGGTGAGTTTTCTGGCCAAATTTTTAATATGGGGTTTTCAAGAGTAGGGCAGTCATATATATATATATATATATATATATATATATATATATATATATATATATATAAACAGGCAGACAGGTAGAAGGATTGATTGATATAAACGCAGGGAAATTATTTATAACACACACACACACACACACACACACACACACACATATATATATATATATATATATATATATATATATATATGTATATGCATATACAGAGAGAGATAGATAGATAGATAGAGAGAGAGAGAGAGAGAGAGAGAGAGAGAAAGAGAGAGAGAGAAAGAAATAAAAGAGAGAGAGACAGATAGATAGAAGATAGTATAGATTGATAGATAGATAGATAGATAGATAGATAGATAGATAGAGAAAGGGAGAGAGAGATAGAGATAGAGAGGTAGAGAGAGAGAGAGAGAGAGAGAGAGGGAGAGAGAGAAAGAGAAAGAGAGAGAGACAGAGAGAGAGAGAGAGAGAGAGAGGGGGGGGGGGCATTGGTAACGATTAATAAAAGAAAAAAGAGGTTTATTGACAATAAACCGAGGTGTCGGTACGAAGGGAACAGTATCCGTCTCCAACGCAGAACGGTCATTGTCCCTCCCAGGCCACGGGTCTGGGTCAATAGTAGGTACTTTAATTAACCAAATATTATACTTAAGGGAATTGCTACGTCGGGGAAGCTGTCAGTCAGTTGTAAAGAAATAATATTGGGGACAAAGCAAACTCTCATTTATTTGGAATACTGTCATTGACGAGGAGGTTTTCGAAAGACACGATTTCAACTGATTCATAACTGGAACATTTGCTAACGAAATTTAAAAAAGAAAGAATTCAATGATTGCACAATAAAGTACATGAACTAGTTTCAGAACTAATCCAAGTTAAAAATGATATCACCCACAAAGACGTGAAAAGATTGAAAAATTGGACTCGAAAGTTGTGAGGGTAAAAGTGCCATACACAAGCAGATAGAGAAAGATACATTGAGCAATTATTTCATAATATTATTCTACCTCGGCGTCATCGTTATAGGGTCTTCTGAAAACAAGAGAAAATTCTACTTTGAAAAACAACAAAATAGGTTTGTCCGTGAGAGTGTTTAACCTTTTAATTGCGGTACTCTGGAAATGATTACGTATTTAAAATACCAGAAAACCCTTCCTTCAAATATCGATCGATATAAACGACCCTCATCTTGGCAAAAGCTCTCAAATCTGGGACTCGCGGAGCTTTCCTTAGTCCCAGGTTTGAGAGTTTTTGGAAAGACGAGGGTCATTTAAATAGATCGATATTTGAAGGACGAGTTGCCTGGCGAATTTTTAAAATACTCCACCCCCCCCCCCCCCCCCCCCCCCAATGTACGGCAGTTATCTGGTTAAAGATAAATAAGGACACACACCATCATTGCCAAACGCTGGCTTGATAACAATAGACGTGATTTGGCATGTCGGAAAAGATTCATAATCATATCTGGCTAATTTTGCCGAATGTGATTCGACGTTGGGATAATCTGAATGATTTTGAGACACGTTTTTCTCACCAAAATGAGATAAAATAAATATAAACTATTATATTGTTGAGTTTGTCATGACAAAAGAAAAATATCCGTTGTTTTTATATTGACATTAAATCTGAAATAAACAGAATTCCATCTCCTTCTGTTAATAAATACTTTTGGGGAAAGACATATTAGCTCCTCTTAAAATATTTGGCATATTTTACGAAAACAAACAAACAAACAATCAAAACAAACTCTCTGATCGATGGAATGCAACTCATTAGTTTAATAGACCGGTATCGATATTGCCCTTACGTATTGATAACAATTCTGTGCGCGATTCCAATCAATATCGAATATCACTTACTGTAATAATCCATTAACCTGTTAACTGCTGTACTCCGAAAGAAATCGTGTATTTAAAAATTTGGCCAGAAAACTCGTCCTTCAAATATCGACCGATTTAAGTGACCCTCATCTTGGAAAAGAACTCTCAATCCTGGGACTTGCGAAAACCCAAGTTTCAGAGTTTTTTCCCCAAGACGAGGGTCATTTAAATCATCCCTAGTTGAAGGATCAGTTTTCTGGCTAAATTTTTAAATACGAATTCCTCCGGAGTACGACAGTTGACTGGTTAGATCTGTACCGCCTTCGACTCGGGTAAATGACCTCTAAGCTGGAAGTAAACCACAATTGATTTGGTTATTACAGAAAGCGTCAAAGAATACGTTAATGGACTATTTTGTGTAACACTAACACATGAAGGGAACACTCATTTAGTCTTCTGATCCTCATAAAAATATAAAAGTTGGGTCTGATTTTCTCTCTTAATGCGTTATTAATGCTTATGCACTGTTACAGTTCAGCTATGCGTATAAATATTACTATATTCTAGACGCATGGCCCAGTGTGATCGAATATTATTCTACTCGCATCAGATCAACCATGATTAAGACAAATTGCAGGAGCATAATTCAATAGGGTTCAACAGCCGTGACGTCACTTCCCTCGTAATGGCGCATAGTACCTGGTTCTAAACTCTCAGAACATTGTCGGACGTCGTTACTCCATCACCGCCCTTATGAAATACTTCTCCGACGAGCATAAAAGTGTATCCATTGAGAAAAACATTAAAAAATCTTTTATACATTCTGATCACATGACATGTGAAAAAGTTGTAGCTAGCATTAAGAATAAAAAGTACCGATTTTCTTTGTTTAGAACAAGCTGCTGGTTGTTGGGCTGACGTGACATCAGACTATTTGAATCCAGTATATAGTGAAAGGTTGTTAGCATGAGGAAAATGTGCTCATTCATAACATATTTAAAATGATCCAAAGCAGATGTGAGTTGAGAAAATAATTGGCATGCTAGGATTATCAACGGTACTTATTGATATTGGGTCATCTCGGAGTAGAGAATTGTTAGACAGGTAAAAATATTATTTGATCAAAAGGTAGAAAATAAATATTATTTTTTAAAAAATGAACGTTTATATAGTAAAGTAAACGTGTTCAAAGCTCTTTTTATTAGGGCTTTCGATCCGTCAGCAATACTAAACAATGACGACGATACATGACGCCTGTTAGGTGATACTACATATAAATATTATGTATTGCTAGTGAATAAAGAATTGTTAGAAAGTTAACTCTTTGAGACACATTAACCTCAAAGTGAACTACGTAAGTAATATCAATACATAACACAATTTCACTATTTCCCTTCATTATTAATGACTTTGTTAATGAAATAAATGTCTTATTTCAAAATATCAGTGTGGAGCAGCTATGCCAAGTAAAATTTGAAGACTAGTCGCAGCAGATATAAATTTAATTGTCGCGATCTCCTAAGTACTCACGTCATCGTCGTCGTCGTCGTCGTCATCATCACCATCATAATGATGATGATCATCATCATCATCAACATCATCATCAGCATCATCACAATCATCATAATCATCATCATTCACATGCATTTGTTTACGTTACTTTGATTGATTTCTATATCTGTTTGAATAAACATTTGTTAAGCCTCGCCGGTTTTTTTATTTTGAGATAGTACTTTCTTTGGGATCCCTTTCTTTTGTATTAGACAAGCGAAAATAATAAATATACTTGTGAAACTCATTTTAAAGAATATGTCCTTTGAGATCACGAGGCAGCGCCATTGACACTAAACAAGAACTGGTTAATGATTCATGGAAAGTGTATTTCATTACTTACTTGGTTTAAACGTTGGAACCCCGTTGGTCGTCGTTAATTATCGGAAAACCTTATTACAGTTTCCATCATATTAGAAATTTTGCGAATAACTACCAAATGTTTATACAATATTTGTACCTTGTTGATCATCAGCCATTTTTTTTGCCACCGTAGTGATCACTTTTGAACGCTATCTGAACATGACGGGAAAATCCGAAAAACATACGAGTAACACAATGTGCGCAAAAGATAGTTAAATTATTGAACAAATTTTTAATTTTCGGTGCCAATAAATGTATCTCGATGACCAGTGTTGAAGCTTTAAAGAATTGAAAATGAAAGATGAAGTACAATTTTATCTAGATTTGTTAGCATTGACGAATGACGTGGACGTGTCGACTTTCCCCTGTTTCAACAGAAATACCGATCAGATTAATTCACGAAACACAAAACATAAGGTTGTAATGGTTAATTAAGACGGGTTGATGCTATACATTTAAGTACAATACTCACCACATTTGCTAGCCAGATTAAATATACAAACGAACAGAACTGTGTGTAATCTTTAGCGTTAAAAGCATGATTGATATAATTTAATGTTAGTGAGAACTAATCACTAACAGGCTGTCTAAGAATGATATTAAGAGCTGAGTGATAACAACTTGGTTCCTTCTATAGAATGAATGCCACTCAGTGGTGTCGTTAGCCGAGCCGTAGTGTCTCGTCTTGTAAAAATGTCAAGCCATGCTGAGCGTGGACAGTGGTCGGATGGTTGATAATATCAACAAACTCGGGGCCCAGCGTTTCTCCTTTGTCAATATTATCCCATTTGACTCAGTCCAAGTGTCTGTCTATAGGCAATGACGATACGGTAAGAGGACTATTTCAAAAAGCATGCCCAACCTGTCCTGTATGAAACAAATAATAATGTGAAATTGAATGTAGCTTCAATTTAATAAACGAAAACAGATAATGTGGACGTTTTGGGTTTCCCCTTTATCAACAAAACATGATAAATGAAACACTACAGACGAATGAAATAATTGCCTGTAGTGTTTCATTTATCATGTTTTGTTGATAAAGGGGAAACCCGTAACATCCACATTATCTGTTTTTGTTTATTAAATTGAAGCTTACATTCAATTTCACATTGTTATCTAGTTCTTTGAGCTCCGAGCAGCAACATTTACATTACCCTGCATGAAACAGAAACGTGAGCAGTCGTGATAATAGGGTATTATGAGGAGATGGACCTGATAGTTTGAATTTTAAGCTGAATTTTAAGTTTTTGAAATTTAAGTTGAAGTAGGCTTCATGACTCCGGGGAGAATGAGCTCTGTTCCTTACACTTCGATGATTTTGACTTAAAAGTCCTTACACCTGTGTCAAGAGTCCTTAGAAAAGGCTCTTTACACAGGTGTAAAATAAGTACCTGGCCGTTAACAGCGTTGTCTCTGCTGGAAAAAAAAATGTAATATCGCCCACCATGCGTTATTTCTCGTTCTTCATGTTAAATGATGCTCTTGGTCAGGGAGCCCCTGTGAAGTGCTCTGGGCATGTTTAGTGGATATTTTGGTTTATAAAAGCTCAAGTTTTTTCCAATTTTTTTCTTTACATTTAGTTACTTCTAATAAAATATCAGAAATGGCGTGCGGCTATGTGGTTTGGTGCTATGGCATTCGCCTTCGGATCGGACATTCGTGGGTGCAAGTCCCGCTCTGAGCAGCGCATAGTTGAGTCGTTGGAAAATTAAATGCTCTTTACCCACATTCTCTCGCCGTACTTGGGTGTAAAAAGAGTACATGGCCGTTAACAGCGTTGTCTCTGTTGAATGAATAAATAAAATATAGCCCCACAAGCCTCATGTCTCGTCCGTGTTGGATGTTGGTGTTGGCTACGGACCTTACCTCTTATATTACACGCTTAGTGGATATTGCTCTATATAAATGCTAAAGGCTTTAAACGCACGGAGCACGGTATCGTCATGCACTGTATAAATGCTATAAACACACACACACACACACACACACACACACACACACATATATATATATATATATATATATATATATATATATATATATATATATATATATATATATGAGTGTTGGTGGGTACTTGTAGGTACGAGAGTGCTCGATGATATTGATTAGAGCATATAAAATAAATAAGAACACTCACATTATGCTGTCGAGACGAGATGGAAACCCATCGAAACGATAGTCTCGACAGAATAATGTGAGTGTTATTATTTATTTTATATTTGATATGAAATATAGAGAGACACAAATGACATGCATTGGAATGAATAAACCATTTTTTTGGCGCGAATTGAGCATGTCGGACCCAGGGAAATGCGCTTCATAAAGGTTCATATTCAACATATCTTTATTACTAAGAATGAGTGATAATCAACCATTTCCAAGTCTTTATCTTGTAGATCAACATACATTTACATTTTTCTAATCAAGATTACTCGAATGATAAAATCATTTCCTTTCTCAGACAATGTTATCAAAATATCTAAGATTCACTCTCCCGTGACTTCCGATGTGTTGTTGTCTCCTACGCTGGTTTCTTTGAAGTTTCATGTAATAGTGATGATATCTCCCGACTGATTGAAATGACATTCTGCCTTAATCATAGATAGACATCTTATCTCAAGCATTATGTTCAAGATAAAGAAAAAAAACGGAAGCAGGTACGGGATAAATAAAGAAATAGATAGTGATAGAATGAAGGTGACGTCACTCTGGTCTTTGTTATTGTTTTTTGCCATCCGCGTTTATGAGTAGTACTCACTAAACGGTATTATCCAGGCTATAAACGTTCATGAATACACATAGTTTGTGTGTTGGTCCGTTATACTTCCGGAATGCAATGTTATGAACTTCTTAGCTAAGCGTATACTATCTATAGAATTTGTTTTAAAATGTCATAGATGTGTAAAAAGGATATCATCGACTGCGAAACAAACCTCAAACATTTTACTATTTGGAAAAGCGTGACAACTTTTAACTATGGTGGCACCCAATCCGGATAGTAAAATATTTGAGATTAATTACTTCTCTTATTTTTATAGCACTGTAGTCTGTTTTAACCCCACTATTTTCTTTCAGATGTGAAAGTTATCCAAAACAATATTAAGAATTTCTCTTCTTTTTCTTCTTCTCCTCTTCTTCTTCTTCTTCTTTTTTTTTTTTTTTTCTTCTTCTTCTTCTTCTTCTTCTTCTTCTTCTTCTTCTTCTTCTCCTCCTCCTCCTCCTCCTCCTCCTCCTCCTCCTCCTCCTCCTCCTCCTCCTCCTCCTCCTCCTTCTTGTTCTTCTTTTGCTTAATCATTAACACCACTTCCTTCTTTTTCTCCTCATCCTTCTCCCTCTCCTCATTCTAATCCTTCTCCGCCTACTCTTCACCATCATCATAATCATCATCATCATCATCATCATCATCATCATCATCATCATCATCATCATCGTCATGGTCGTTATAAGCATCCTTTTCTTCTTCTTCTTCTTCTTCTTCTTCTTCTTCTTCTTCTTCTTCTTCTTCTTCTTCTTCTTCTTCTTCTTCTTCTTCTTCTTCTTCTTCTCCTCCTTCCCCACACAAAGACCTGACTCCCATACTAAAGTGAACCATTTGAATGCGTGCCTACCAATCAACCTTCGTGACCAATCAATAGCCTAGCCTTTTCTTCAAATAAGATTTAGCCTTTTGCATGTAGTTCAAAGTAATAAAAATAACACAAAATAAAAATCCCACATACGGAATTAATCACGGGCTTTGTCTGGGGTGTCATTTCACTGACACCACTCTCGTCAAGTCACGAGCATAGTGTCATATGACGTCATTTCCTGGGGACAGACCATCCAAGCTTCATCTTTCCTTCTTTCTTCTTTCTTCTTCTTCTTCTTCTTCTTTCTTCTTCTTCTTCTTCTTCTTCTCTTCTTCTTCTTTTCTTCTTCTTCTTCTTCTTCTTCTTTCTTTTCTTCTTCTTTCTTCTTTCTCTTCTTTCTTCTTCTTCATTTTACTTATTTTTCTTCTATATATTTTATTTTATCATCCCCCTCTTTTCTTACTTATACGCCATCTTCTTCTCTTTCACCACACAATTCCCTCACAGTCTCATAACTTAATGCATGTTTGCCTCTCGTCACGTCACGAACAAATTGTCATGTGACGTCATTTCCTGGGGTCAGACAGTTAAAGCTTCATTTAATTTCTTCTCCTTCTTGTTCTTGTTCTTCTTCTTCATCATTATCATCCTCTCTTCTTACTTATATGCGATCTTCTTCTCTTTCACCACACAATCCCCTCACACTCTCGTAAAGTAAATGCATGTTTGCCACGAGAATAATGTCATATGAAATCATTTACACGGACAGACAATTCTGTAATGGAATGACTTTCTCGACTTATTGCCTATCGCCTCCTAATCTTCGGACTGGGACGCTTTGGCAGCTTCTCTGATTTGTTGAGTTGTTTCCGCTGATGACGGTCTGCTGCGATGGATCTCAGGTGTTCTAAATCCTTTTGCATCTCAGTTTTTGCATGTAATCTAGGCGCTTGAGGTCTTTCTATATGTAATGAAATACTTGCAGAAAATGATGTAAGAATAACTTCTCGTATCATAGTTATTTAAACCAACCTACTAGGCTCTCAGTATTTATCCCAATTTCTGTGACGTGAACAGTACAGTAATTATTGCTTGCCAACCATAGAATAAACACGATGCAAGTCTGTCGCAAACCATTTTTCACTTGACCAAATTCAGACCTAGCTACCCACAATTTTGTGTGGTCAGCTAATTAATCCCTATCCAAAGGTTAGCAAGAAATTGACACTGGACGCTTCAAGTTATAGAAACCGGATTTAATTTAGTCTTCATGGCTTTATAATTGATCTGTATTACAATAAACTTGAGCCTTTAAATAGAGAAATATTCACTAAATGTGCTCAAATCGCTTTATAAATGATCCCTGACCAACAGCAACACGAAACACATATAGAAAGAGACATGACTCTAGAACCCAGGACCTTCCGATCCGAAAGAGAAAACAAACTTGATTACCATGATTTAGGAACACAATGAAAATGTCGGACCGGAACCAGGGGCTTAAGTTCAAGAGGTCAACTGGGTGACCAAATCTAATGATCTATCAGGGTTTAAAACTGATTCGTCATCAGTGGGTCCGGTACTAATAATCCGGATTATGACGAGGCCCTCGATCGGAAACAAACAATACGAAGGTCGAGGGCCTTTGTCTGAAAAACAATTCTATAAATAACCATCGTTATCACGATTTCCAATTGGCTAAGTTCCTTCTGGGATGATTACGAAATCATGACGCGGAGTATTAAGGTTCCGTCGTTGTCATCGTCGTCCCTTGTTCTTGTTGTTGTTGTTGTTGTTGTTGTTGTTGTTGTTGTTGTTCTTCTTCTTCTTCTTCTTCTTCTTCTTCTTCTTCTTCTTCTTCTTCTTCTTCTTCTTCTTCTCCTTCTTCCTTTACTACTACAACAACAACAACTACTACTATTACTACTACTACTACAACAACTCCTACTACTACTACTACTACTACTACTACTACTACTACTACTACTACTACTACTACTACTACTACTACTACTACAACAACAACTACTACTACTACTACTATTACTACTACTAATACTACTACTACTACTACTACTACTACTACTACTACTACTACTACTACTTCTTCTTCTACGTCGTCTTCTTCTTTTTCTTCTTCTTCTTCTTCTTCTTCTTCTTCTTCTTCTTCTTCTTCTTCTTCTCCCCTTCCCCAACTCTCCCTCTTTTGCTGGTAAAGAAAGCTACATCAAACAATAGAACCACATGGATAAAATCTCATTCAGTCAGTCTCTATTGGTCTTTTTGTTCATTAATCTACAATAGGGTTGCTAGACTATAATTGGTGAAAAGTTTACTGTGATTATCTGTCTTCCTGTAACAAGGTGCAAATACCTCTCAACTCAATTGTCTTCCCAAAGCAAATCTCAATGACAGATTAATAACGAAAATAGAGCTTTATATAGCACACTATCCACTAAACGTGCTCAAAGCGCTTTACAACGGGTCCCTGACTAACAGCAACACGTAACATGTAGAACGAGACATGACGCCTGTTAGGGGATATTACAATTTTTTCCGACAGAGACAACGGTGTTGACGGCCAGGTACTCATTTGACACCTGAGTACGGTGAGAGAATGTGAGTAAAGACTCTTTTCCAAGGACTCAACTACGCGCCGAGTGAGGCTCGAACCCAGGACCTTCCGATCCGAAAGTGAGTGTCGTACCACAAGACCACATAGCCGCACAAGAGTGATAGAGAGAGAGAGAGAGAGAGAGAGAGAGAGAGAGAGAGAGAGAGAGAGAGAGAGAGAGAGAGAGAGAATAAATATAATATTATTCAAGCACCCAGTGTGTGTCCATAATTTGATGTTTCAATATCCAAAAATAAGCATCAATACCTTGATCATTCTATAAATTATCCGTACTTTTAGCATCCCTTTATCCATCAAGCAATTTGTAATTCTCAACGACACTTTTAATGAGCACCTAATTTATTCTGGAGTAAACAAAACCACTGTGAGTTGCAGGATCTTTTTCTATAGAATCTGATTGTTCGATAGGTTGAATAAATAATAATTATAATAGAACATTCCCCTTTATTCATCCCATAGGGGAAATTTGTTTCTAGGGAGGTCTGGAATAACCCAGGCGTCAGCCGCAGTGCAGCGCCGTCAATTGAGCTAGGGCGAGGTGACTTTCTCTAGGCCACAACGCGCAGCCGCAGGTGATCGAACTCGGTACCTTTCGGGTACGAAACAAGCACCGTAGCGCTGAGCCACGCTGCCCTCTCACTTTTCATTTAAAATCGTATCATCTATTATATTCTCACAGTCATTTTGTGTGGAATATTTCATTTATTCTTTAACTCACCCAATTATTATGGTGTGATTATCAATTGACTCGTTGTGTGTAATCTAAAATGGATTGGTAAACCCGTCTTCCTCATTCTCTTCCTCCTTTTCCTAACTCATCCTTCTCTCTCTCTCTCTCTCTCTCTCTCTCTCTCTCTCTCTCTCTCTCTCTCTCTCTCTTCTCTTTTTCTTTCATTATCTCTTCCTCCTGCTCTTTCTGGGACACACAATATCCATCCACCCACCCCCACACTTCCGTCATCAAAGCCCATATAATTCTCTCTACGATATTCTCATTCTACTCGGTTTGTTTCCTTCACTTTATTTAGACGTCTCTGTAGAAATAATCCTTACTCTAAATATCGGTCAATGACATAACCAGGCTTTAGTCTTGCCTGAATCTTACATATTATTCTATATATATGAGTGGTATTTTAAATGGTTTTTGATACATATAAAAGCTTTGAATTTTATAAACATGACTAGAGGATTCTTATATAGATATTATCGCATCGCGTCGTGCAATAAAATGTTTGTTTTTTTTCTTCAGGGTTTAAAAGTTTAAATGATTGATTGATTAGCCAATTATATCTGCAATCATTATATGAAAAGGCGTGACCGAACATACGTAGAGGGGAAGTAACCGTGTTGATTTTATGATGACCAGGATTTATCGATTGTCTCCCATCATTAAAATATCTTGGACCCAAATTGGAATGAGTCAAAATAATAGCTTTCTTCATTGCATTTTCTTCACTGGCCAAATAATTGGCATTCTGTATGACTAACATTACTATAGGCTTTTATTTTCACCCCTGTATCTATAAACATACCCCACACTGTATGGTGTCCAATGAGATACGACATTTTGCTGTTTTAAACCAGTTTGATGATAATTATAATATGCTCACAAATTGGAATCCAGTAGAACGCATGTATTTAACTCTCTCCTTAATGTCCAGTTTCAGGATTTTCCCCAAAACGTCACCCAACAAAAAAATATATATTTCTAATTCAAACAGAATATTAACAATTTCGTTCTATGCTATTCTATTTTGTTCAGCAAAATGAGCACTACAACACAGTGTCAAGTTTTTATGCCTATAATAAACAAATTTTCTTCAATTTTTATGAGAAACAACAATATCAGATGATAAAGTTGTTGCGTGCATCGTAACGAATGTGACGATTTTCCTGTAGTTGGTAAGGAGAGGGTTAGTAGCAATGACTATCCCGCACAAATCTTTGGGCCTCTTTTCTGCTCACTAAGTGCCCGAATTCGCGTCAAAATATGGGACGAAGCCCTTTCGTATATGCTATTTTAAAAAATTAATTACGACGCTGTTTATCGATAAATATGACTGAAAGTTGGCATACAGTTAGAAAAAAGGTCATTTTAGATTATGTCAAGCGACAAAACTCGTGAGATTACCAGAAGACCGTTGAAAATAGATTTTTACTCTTTGGAGTAAATATTTCTAAAACTACCGGGCGTGGAGGTTTTGTCGCTGACAAGGTAATACATGAACATTTCTTCTTTTTGGTTGTAAAATTTCATATGAATATGACGAGTACTTTTCCCGTATTTTACAAAACACCATCCTAATTTGCTCTTCAAGTTTCAATCTTTTAATTCACTTATTACGCAAGATACAACCAAAGGTCGAAAAAAAAATGACGAAAAAGCGTCCCATATTTTCGCGTTTTTTTCCTCTTTGCGGGTCATCGAAATAAATGACACCTTTGAAACTGCATAACTTGTTTATTTATGAATGGATTTTCAAAATTCAAAATTATTTTTACTCAGTGGAGATAGGGCTTTGATTTTAGACAAAATTCTTCCTCAAAAAGAGAAATAAACATTTTTCATAGTCATTGCTAGGGTTAGGGTGACATGGAATAGGATCGTATAGTGAGAGAAGTGAGTGGAGCAGGCACTTATGTTGAAAATAACAAAAAAAGAAGTGAGGAGGGCAGTGCTAGAGGACACAATAAAAACTGTCGCGGCGATGGATAGGAAGTTGAACCCAAAACCCCACTGTTACGACACCTCCACCAAGCTACAAGAGGGACGTTCTACAATTTACGCCATCCACAACTTCATCAGGTGGAGGTTTCATTATAGTAGGGTTGTGGGTTCAACATCCATGTGCATTAAAAGCTGATATTATCTATTACTCTACCTGGTACTTTATTACTCACTTCATTTCTTGTTATTACCATAAAGCGTCCAACTGTTTGGGGCATCCATCATACAATGTGACGATGAAATAAGAATCTTATTTTGAGATTGAACTCAATACATTCCTTTTTCTTTTTAAATTAGTGTTGAAGTTTTTTCTTGGAATACCTGGGAACTGATCTACCTTCAAAGGATCGCCTTGTTGTAATCCTTGAAAATGGAAAAATGTAGCCCGGGGCAATATCTGGCGACTTTTGATGACGGCCTATATTTACAACAACAACCCCCCAAAAAAACCCAAAACAAAACAAACAAACAAAAAAAAAAAAAAAACAACAAAAAAAAAAAACAACAAAAAAAAAACCAAAACAACAACCCCCCCCCCCCAAAAAAAAAAAACCCAAACAAAACAACAACATTAAACTTAATTTCTCGAATACTTTTATAGTTTAAGAAGACATAGTCTCATCATTAGGAATTTTGATTCCCTCAGAGAATTGTGAGAGCAAATTGCATTGGAAAAATGGATTACTTTATAGATTATGAGTGTGAAAGTTACTACTTGTAATAACGTTTTATTTTATTCATAGGGTATCTTGTGATCGGTTTGGTTACTCGTAAAGTTGGAAAGATAAATTACATACATAACTTGATTTGTTGATGTGTTGTATTTTACAATATTCGTTAGTGACATGTCTTTGTGCCGTACAATTATCTATGTGTTATTCTAAGAGTTCACAGGTTTCACAATCTTCAAAACAGTTTTAGAAGTATGAATAGTTATTTTAGGAGAAACAAAACAACATCAACTAAAACGTGCATTAAGATAACCGTAGCATGATAAAGTAATGTTTTCTATTCTTTTCCTTCATATACACCGACTTATCTAGTCAAATTGGGAATAGCTGGAGATAAGAACTAATAAAAAAAATACTTGTAATGTTGTTATAAAAATCTGAAGACATAAAAATATTTAATCTCTCCAATGAAATAAAGTAGTGTAAATGTGGCTGCTCGAAGCTCGAAGAAATAAATGAACGTTTCGGTTTTCCCCCTTATCAACAAAACAGGATGATTGAAACACCACAGATGAATGAGATGATGTGGTAGTGGCGTAGTTAAGATGAATGATTCATTTGATCTGTTTTTGTAATTAAATTGAAGCTTACATTCAACTTCACGTTATTATTTATTCCAATGAAATAAATAATATTATCAGATATTTTACCAGCGAACTGCCGTGCTGGAAAAACACGTATTTAAAAATTTGGCCAGAAAACTCGTACTTCAAATATCGATCGCTTTAAATGACCCCCATCTTGGCAAAAACTCTCACACATTGAGAGGTCCCAGATGTAATAAGATAAACGTTTTCCTGTCTTGGGTAGTCAAGAAGGTACATGACGTAACTAACATTAAGATATTTTGAGAGCAGTTTTAATCACCTCTTTAGTACCTAAAGAGTTTGAGGAAATAACGACAAGAGCATATATTCGTCATCGTTGCAAAATTCCGAAGTTGGATATTGTGTATAATGAATGATGAAAAGAAAATAATCAAAAACTTCCTTGAGCAACAAATGAAGAAATTGTCTTGAGGATCTCTATCAAAGAAAATACGTAATGATTTGGCATCGTCGAAATATGCAGAGGCGAAATATCAATAACGAGATTGAAACCTTCATCAATGGAAAAGACTACATTCAAAGAAGGGGCCTAGATCAGGGTCGTTTCTATACAGTATATATTAGATCATTGTCCATTCAGCGATCATCAGGGACGTTTCTATACAGTATATATTAGATCATTGTCCCTTCAGCGATCATATCCCTTTTATACAGACTGCTTTGTACTAATCGAATAGGTAGACATTTAGGTTTCCTTTCCATTTTAATACTTGTATTATAACAAATTAAGAAAATAAGGAGTAGGCGCTGGTGTAAAATAAATATCTGAATATTTTTGTATGAAAGGTGCCAGACAAAGAAAGAAAGATAAATAGCGCATTTCATACAAGCTTGTTGAGTTCTTTACTTGCACAGTAGTTTTGTGATAGAACTGCTTTCTTTGCGATAACTTTAACTTAGAAAATAAAGAACAACTTCTTAGTATCAAACTATTTTGTAAAATCTTTATCAAGATAGTGTTGGATCAATATAAAAAAACCGCTAATGTATATTATGATTCATTCAAACCGACGTGCCGTATTTGCAGGTCTGATTAACCAATTCACTATGGCCTCGTTGTTGTAATGGAAATCTCAAAAAAAAAAAATGACGGAAAATATTGTCTATTACAATGTTAAACTAGGCCCAAGACTGGGTTCGGATGTCAGACTTTCATATGTGTAAACGTCAATCTAAACGTGACTTTATTTAACAGACTCGTCGCCTTTTGACATACCCACCCATTCAAGAAAAACCTTCTTATATTTAGAGCTCATTTTATAGTAAACGATGATGTTAATACTACTGTTCAATGTCTCCATGAAGAATGTCAGTGAATACATTACCATGGCCAAGTTGTGATATCTCCCCAATATTCGTATATCACCATTTATCGTGTACATAAGTAGGAATGTGAAATCTGGAATGTAACAAAATAAGAATATAACCGATATAGAAATAATCATTGTTATTAATTTCTTCTCTTTCTGCATCTTCGAGCTTGTCATAACAGTTTGCTTATTTGTCACCTCGGATTTCGTTTCTACATTTTCCTCTACCGATTTTGATTTTCCCCCACCGCCTCGTTCATTTCCGGTCGCCATGGAGCTCCGCCATGTTTTTGAAAGCTGGACACGTGACGCGGTGATGAGTGTACAGATTAAGACAATGGCCACTGATCCGACGTTGAAGGCGATAGAGTTAATGTACCACATGACGTCAACAACGTATTGCCAGTCTGACGCCAGTACAAGAATAATTCGTGACCTATTTACGATAGGATCATGTCCATACATTAGCTTTTGTTTTATAAATGCTGGAGAGAAACTGCTGAAAAAGCAGACGAAAATCGACGCGATAATAAAGATGGATCGTTTAGGTGTCAGTATAGATTTCACTTTGAAAGGTAAGATGACACAAATACATCTTTCAAATGCCACGTATGCACTTATCGTTCTAGTTATCTGCGCAAACATCAAATGAGGCCATCCTGCTGTGACGTAATAGAATGAAAAAGGCTCCCAGGGGAGGTTAGGAGGGTCCATAACTACAAGAGCAAAACAAAAGCTGACGTAGAGCATTGTGGCGGCCACACAGACATCAGAGATAGCCAAGCCTAAAAGGTTAACAGTTCCACACTCTTTGTGTGCCCCTTGTTTGATAAAGACTATGATGTTGATGATGTTAGTGATTATTCCAAATATACTGACCACAGCGCCGAGGATCACGGTGAACAGTACCTGGAGTATTGTCGCTGCCCTGTCACTGAGAAGGACATCTTTGGAAACAGTAACGTTAATGTACAGCAAATCATGGCTGCTCTCAAATGCTGATATAACAATGTCGGATTCGAAGATTGACCTGTTCATGTCCATTTTTGTTTCCTCCACAAATGAAGAACTGACTTGTAATAAGCTTGGAAAACTAGGCTTAATTTGGATGAATCGATGACATACGAAAAACTATAATTAGCATTGCGGCTTTGGGTTATAATTATACTAAGCTGCTAGAAGCTGTGGACTGTAAAAATTAATATACAAAAATAAATATAACATCTTCAAAAAAGAACAAATTACCAAACACAAAACTTTTCGGGCTCAAAACCCTTCTTCAGCCAACAACAAGAAAAAAATAATTATATTAAAAAAACAATGAAAACATAAATAAGCAGCAATATTCTTAAGTGATGTATTTATGTTTTTATTGTTTTTTTGTATTGTTTTTTTGATGGCTGAAGAAGGGTTTTGGGCCCGAAACGTACCGCGTTTGAAATTTCCTTTTTCTCTTTTGAAGTTGTTATATTCGATAGTGAGTTAGAAAGATAAATACGAGAGCATACGAGTATGCTTTGGACAACATGGGTGATTCTTGTTGACATCAGACATCGTGTTTGATTGACTATCTATATTCCTTCATGGAATACGTAGGCTATGGTATCTAATATTACTGTTGCGGAAAGGCGTAATTTTAAAAAAATTAAA
The DNA here is from genome assembly GCF_034508935.2 of Berghia stephanieae. Taxonomy (NCBI): domain Eukaryota; kingdom Metazoa; phylum Mollusca; class Gastropoda; order Nudibranchia; family Aeolidiidae; genus Berghia; species Berghia stephanieae. The sequence goes on along the minus strand of NC_088361.1, from coordinate 21,109,389 downwards.
TACGAGTATATCAGTTGCGTGTTTAATGTCAAACAGCGTTAATCAATTTAATAGGGTGAAGCAAAACATCAGTCATAAATATAATCTTTTTTCTATATTAAATATTAACAAGTCGGATTTGAATGTTGTTTTTATTTCTTCTGGAAACTACAGTTAAAATCACAGACTTGCGTTTGTTAGTTGTTAGCAGTCACATCATTACATGGATGTATACACATTTTGTATGCCACACTCACATTTAACAACAAATTCTCGAAAATTTACTCAGTCAAAGTCACTTAAACCAACCCTCTTTTTTGTCGCTTTGGCTGCTTAATATAATTTGGTAAAGAATGTTGTACATAATATACAATATTTAAAACAAAAGAGTAATAAGCCCCCCCCCCCTCTCCCATTTATTCTATGGTCGTTAACGTTTTTACGACAGTGACTCTGCAGATTAATTTAAGTTAAGATGTTCGTCGTATAGAGAACCAAATTGCAAGAATACTTGTGAGAATCAATGTGATTTGTTCTAAATAAGACGCATATTTTAAAATCGAAATTTGATGTTCCCCGAAAACTTATATATGAAGTATCCTAGTACAAATAGATTTCTCTTCTAACGAGTAGATAATAGTTTTGTTCAATAATACCCAGTGATCTTCGTTTTATCTGGAAAATAATAACCTAAATAGTCTATACCTATTTCTACCATTTCGATTTCAGATATTGACAATTGCATTGTTATGACAATGGTTTATCGTCAGGAGTATTCTGTTTTCTTTTCTTAAAAATAATCGAGTCGAAAAAAAATGGGAGACAAAATCAATGACTTGCAAATCAATTTTGTGAAGCTTTGTTTGTGGTATGGCATTTGGCTTCTGGCCTTAAAGTCCCTGGGTCGAGTCCACAAATTTTAGTCCTTGGTTAGAAGAGGGCTCTTAACTCGACAATCTCTCAACATTGCTGCTTAATGGATACCTGGCTCAGAATACACTGTCTCGGATGAAACAGCAACCCAAAGGCGTCTTGTCTCGTCCTACAAGTTGTATTGAAAGAACGAACGTGACGTCACTCAGCTGTTTGCTGTTGTTTTCAGCCAGCCATATTCATGAGTAGTTCTAAATTGTATTAATCTATAAACTATTAGGCTATAAACGTTTAAAGATACACATATTTTGTGTGTCGATACGTTATATCCGGCTGGCAAATATTGTGAGGTTTTTTTTTGGTTTAGCGCAAAGCATCAATTTATGTTGGCTTACACTTGTGAGGAGCTTTGAGCAGATATAGTACATATTGCCTTATACAAAGACTCACGATTTTCTTTATCATGAAATTACAATTTTCTGAAGAAATGCTATGGGAAAAGTTTGTTGAACTTCTAAAGCGAGATCGACACAAATGATATGATTGACATAACGATATAATGGATTTTGCAAGGCTTGATAAAAAAGTTGCCTTGAGAAGATAAAAATTCTTTGTTGTTTAGTTAAATAAATTGTATGTTTTATCTTCTTGAAAAAATAAATCCTAACAATAAACTATTTTGACTATTCAAATTGTCATTATACCCATTATGAAAAAGAGATTATCTTCATTTATTCATGTTTGGTTCACTTCCATAACAATTGTCAATTATTTAAACCATTCAAATTCAATAATACGATTTGCAAATAACTATGTTTTATGCTAGCTGAACAAGTTATATTGATTTGTCAACAGGACTGTACATTACCTATTCATCACAGACACGGTTGATTTTGATGATGATGATGATGATGATGATGATGATGATGATGATGATGATGATGATGATGATGACAATTGTTCAAGTCTATTATGACTGGAAAGAAACATAAATGTAAAACTTAAGATGCTGTAATATCATATGAGAGAGAATTACCAAAAACGCCTTCAGATTTGTCAATATGAGGAATAAAATCGACAAAAAAAAAATCAAATATAAATTTTTATTATTTTTTTCAACCTCAAGCATAATGCAAACTCGCAAAAAACAGTAAAGATATAAATGGTTCAAATTCTGGGTATTATGATGTATAAATGACCAAATTAAATCCGTGATATTTTTGAACAAAGTGACAAAGAAAATAATCATAAATGCGTCCTGGGTGGTAAATCTTGGCAAGTGGCATAATTTTAAAAAATGTGGAAATCTTAAAAATGCTTTAAAACATTTCACAATGCTTATCGTGTATTGAAAAAAATTAATATATTAGGTTTAGAAATGAAAAAAAATACTGGAAAAATGGGATGTTTTGGACTAAAAAACAGTCGTCTTGACTGGATTTAAAGCGATGTATTAACGTTTAACGGTTTTTGATATTGGCTGAAGAAGGGTTTTGATGCCGAAACATTCCGTGTTGGATAATGTGTTCTTTTATTAACTTGTTTTATTCTTGGTAAGTGACATATAAATAGTTAGTACTGCTTTAAAAATCCTTGTTTCATCATTATATTTTCTATTTCCGTAATTCGCTCCCTCATAGCATTCTAAACTATCTCCTTCACAAAAATTGCACGGCATCCAAAAAGACAAACAAAAAAAACTTGAGCTTTTATGCGCAATATCCACTAAACGTGTTCAAAGCACTTTACAAGGGGTCCCTCGCCAACAACAACACATAACATGTAGGACGAGACATGACGCCTGTCAGGCGATATTACAAATTTTTGGGACAGAGACAACGCTGTTAACGGCCAGGTACTCATTTTACACCTGAGTACGGTGAGAGAATGTGAGCCTTCTCCAAGGACTCCAAGGACTCAACTATGCGCCGAGCGAGGCTCGAACCCAGGACCTTCCGATCCGAAAGCGAGTGTCATACCACAAGACCACATAGCCATTCTGCTAGGATCAGTCTAAGAAAAAGGGCATAAGATCATATTACACCCATGTTATTTCACTTCATTGGCTACCTGTTGAATTAAGACTCAAATACAAAATTGCTGTTCTTTGCTTTAAATGTATCAACAAAACTGCTCCTTCATATTTATGCAACCTTATTTCATTGAACTCTTCTTCCAGAACTTAAAGATCTAGTCATCATCTCCGAATAAACTGTTCCCCTATAAAGGCTCCAAAAAGTTTTCTGATAGATCTTTTTCTTATGTTGTCCCTTCTATTGGAACTCTCTTCCAGTGTACTTAAGAAAATGTAATACAGAAGCTACTTTTAAGACAAATAGTAACACTTATTTATTATATTTTATTAGGAAATATTTGAAGGATCGATCTAGATTAAAATCAGTTTCCGTTTATGAATTATTTTTCATGATGTGAACGTTTTAAGCATGTTTTGTGTATGACCTGTTATTGTAGCTTTGATGTTTGTATTGAAAAGGCGCCTAGAGCTGTTTGTATGTGGAATAGGCGCGGTTTAAATGATTTACATTTTTTATTATTGTTACATAATCTAATAGAACATTGAAATTTTACAATTGTATCAATTTTTTAAAATGCTGTTTATGTATAGAAATAAATATACTAGCTTTAGAAGTGAACACGATACTTTAAAAGGGACGTTTTGGACAAAAAGAAAAGTTTTGGCTGGATTTAAAGCGATGCACTAACGTTTAACTTTTTTTTGCTTTTGGGCGAGGAAGGGTTTAGAGTCCGAAACGTTCCGTGTTAAGTATTTTGTTCTTTTTTTATTGGAGCTGTTTTATTTATTTTCGTACATCAATTCTAACAGTCCACAGCTACTAGCGGACTCTACTTTAAGTATTCGGCAGTATTATTCTCAATATTCCTGTTGTCTTTAAGAAAAGTATGGTTAAACTTGATCTTTTACATAGATAGGGCAATATCCACTAGACGTGCCCAAAATTCTTTTCGAGGGCTCTTAGCTAAGAGAATTACTTGGCATGTACTAAATAATAATAATAATAATAATAATAATAATAATAATAATAATAATAATAATAATAATAATAATAAAAATAATAATAATAATAATAATAATAATAATCATAATAGTAATAATAATAATAATAATAATAATAATAATAATAATAATAATAATAATAATAATAATAATAATAATAATAATAATAATAATAATAATAATAATAATAATAATACTTTATTGGATCCGAAAAAGGATATTTTTTGTACAGATGTGTTATAATTTACACAATAAGATAAAAATACAATGGAAATAGGATGTATATATAAAAAGGAACAGCTCCATAATCAGAGCTTTATAATATGAATAATTTCAACACTGTAAAATAGTTAAAACTGTCACTATAAATTGAAAATTGAAAAGATTGCAAAACAAATAAATTAATAAATTAATATTTACATTTTTGAAAGTAAAATGCGAAATAATTATATAAAATGATTATTGCTTGTTGTTATAAAGTCTAATACTGGACGGCAGAAAAGATTTTCGGTGTCTCTGTTTTCGTTGAAATAGAGAAAGGGCGACCACTTAGGACTTAGGACGAGACATGACGGTTATCATGCGTTATTACAATATTTTTGACAAAGACAACACTTTTAACGCCAGATAATTGGGTACGGTGACAGAATGTGAGTAAAGAGCCTTTTCTAAGGACTAAATTATGCTCCGCTCGGGACTCGAACCCAGGTCCTTCCGATCCCAAGGCGAATGTAATAGCGCTAGACCTCATAGCCGCACATGCAGGGTGATCATAAAGGCTTTCCGTGTCATAACATCTCTAACAGACAAACCCTACAGTCAATATAATCTAAATAAACATGGATGATTAATACATACATGCTTTACATTTTGTTTACCATCTTTTACTCAGTACGTCTCAGTATTGTTGCCATGGTCACATACAAGAAAACAACCTATTGTTGAGTTCATTCCGTGTGTTTTGTAGCTTTTGTAGCATGATGAATACAGTAACAACCTTTTCATGGTATATATATATATATATATATATATATATTATATATATATATATATATATATATATATATATATATAATTAGTGTATTGATGCGATAAATTTGAAAACCACATTGTTGGAATCAGCTTGAAAAATGGAGAAAAACTGTCTTTTTCTCATAAAAATCGGTCTAGAAATAACCTTTTTTGTAATAGATTTGATTTTTAAAATAGCTTTCTCAAATTTTATAATTTTATGATAATTTCCTTAATTTCTGGTCGATATTCTTGATTTACATATCATTTTTCATTTGTCAATGGCATGAACGTGCTCATGAACCTCGTTTGATTCAATAGTTTAATACACAGATTTCCTTTTTTGATAGTGAGTCTAGCCTTGCTAAGGAAGTCATGAGCGTTGAGATAGTGACGTAACTATACATACAAGGCTCGTGGTCAGTGACTTCTTATAATATAGTATCAGTAGACAAGGCTCGTCGTCCAAGCCACATTGCTGTTGGTATTGCACAACCATTCGTCGCTTTTGGTCAACCATGGTCTTTGAAGTGACACAAAATGTACCGCCTGTGATAGCCAGAAGTGAAAGACATACATTGTGTGTTCAGTCTGTATATGTATGTATGTGTGTGTGTGTGTGTGTGTGTGTGTGTGTGTGTGTGCGTCTGCGTGGGAAAGGGATACACAAAATTTAACATCTACTCGCTAGCCATCAAGAGATGAGCTGAGACATGTTGGCAAGCCAGCTATCAAAAGAGCAATCGTTGATTGGTCAAAAATCTCAGGATCTCATATAAGAACATCAAATTTGTAAAGCGATATCCATCCACCTGTCAGTGGACAGAACTTTTATAATGAAATTAAGGCTCTGTAAAATGTTATATTATGGTAGGCTCCACCCTCTCTTTCTATTCTGGTGTAGATGTGGACGGCGATAGCATTTCCGATATCATATTGACAAGTGGGCAAAGGGTTAAAGCTTCCAAACAATCCCAATCGTTGTCTATCTCTAATCGGCCCCGTTCGCGTCCCGTCGCGCAAACTCAGTAGTATAGGGTAAAGACAGGGCGGCGGATTGTAGACTGGCTCATATAAACAAAACAAAATACCTCCCCGCCACACCTCACCCTCACCTCATTGTCATACCGCTCAGACAACGGAGGCAAGATGAGACGTGCCGTTTTGACGCCACCTTCGTGCGTGGTACCTATCGAGGGAACGACGCACGAGCAGATACTAAATTCAAAACAAAAAGTATATGTGCTAATTTTTTAATTTTATCAAAGTTTTAAAATTGAGCTTTATTGTTTGGTTGAAATGCTAATCTACGGAAAATATAGGGCGGCACAAAACAACTTCGCTCTATTGACCGACCGCCAGTGCTTACAACCAAATGCTATCCACATCACTCCCCAATCTGTCATAGAATCGTAAAGACTGGTCTTATCAGTCATTTACCATTGAAGAGATAAAATTTTGATTTGATTCTGTTTTCAACCGGTCAACGCTCCCAGCTTCATCGTATTTGGTCAGTCTAGCTACTCTGTCGTATGGCGCTGGTGGATCAGGTGGAGGTTCTAGTGTGACCAGTTCAGGGGATCCTGGGTTGAAGCCACAAACAGGGCCAAACAAGCTTGGACCTATGAAATGGCTGTTGGCCCTGGACCCCCGACGCTCAAACATTGTGAACCTGGAATAGATTATGACATTGATCAGATATTACAAATAGTGTATGCTTAGCACAAACACACACACACACACACACACACACACACACACACACATATACACGGAAGGACACACTCAACTCTCTCTCTCTCTCTCACACACACACACATACACACACAAATATTTGTACACATATATAAATATATATATATATATATATATATATATATATATATATATATATATACAATATAAAATACACGTATGTGTGTATGTTTGTGTGTGTGCGTGTGTGTATGTGTGTGTGTGTGTGTGTGTGTGAGAGAGAGAGAGAGAGAGAGAGAGTTGAGTGTGTCCTTGAGTGTGTGTGTGATGCATAGTTAATGTGACGTAAACAGGGCAAAGGTCATGTTAGTCACATCAGTAATCTTGCTGAAAGTCGTAAAATTGAGCAACTCCTTTTTATTTGTGACCAAACGCCCCGAAACGGTATTGCGTTAGGATGAACATGATGCTAAAAATAGAATCCTCAATACATTGTATCAATCAGACTATAAACGGTCAAGGTTACACATTTTTTATGTGTTCATGAGATTTTTTTTAGCTGAGCGCACAGCATCAATATAGATAGAACAAATTGACGTCACTTAGCTCATCGTTATTGTTTTTAGCAAGTCAATTTTATGAGTAGTTCTCATTTAATTGTATTAATCAGACTATAAACGGTCAAGGTCACACACAGTTTTGTGTATTGTACATTATATTCGGCTGGCGGAATGTTTTGGGTAAATTACCTAAGCGTACATCATCTTTTGATCTATAGAAAGAGAAATAGAGATAGAGATGGAAAAATGTGTAGATAATTGAGGGGAAAAGAAAGACATTTAGATAACTAGATTGATAGTGTGGGAAAGAAAGAAAGAAAGAAAGAAAGATAGATAGATAGATAGATAGAGAGAGAGAGAGAGAGAGGGGGAGAGAGAGAGAGAGAGAGGGAGAGAGAGAGAGAAAGAGAGAGAGAGTGAGAAAGAGAGAGAGAGAGTGAGAAAGAGATCTTTACTTGTTATTTTTAAAGAAGAATAAGTTTCCTTTGGAATTCATATGAGCAGCATCAGGAAATACCGGTATCGAGCCGAAATATCGACTTGAGGACCGTGGGTACCCTCGATGGACCTGTTCTGTTCGAGTACTCCACTCCCAAAATTTGTCGTACTGTGAGAAAATAGAAACAAATATAAACACTCTTTAGGTTCCTAAATCTTTGAGAGTGTGTATGTAATTATAATAATGAATAGGTTACATAAAGGTGGCATCAGCTTCCAATGCTGCTCACACTACTATGTTATGACGATCGACCCATTCAGCAGCTTCCAATGCTGCTCACACTACTATGTTATGACGATCGACCCAATCAGCAACAGCTTCTAATGGTGCTCACACTACTATGTTATGACGATCGACCCAATCAGCAGCAGCTTCTAATGGTGCTCACACTGCTATGTTATGACGATCGACCCATTCAGCAGCTTCCAATGCTGCTCACACTACTATGTTATGACGATCGACCCAATCAGCAGCTTCTAATGGTGCTCACGCTAATATGTTATGACGATAGACCCATTCAGTAGCTTCTAATGGTGTTCACACTACTATATTATGACGATCGACCCAATCAGCATCAGCTTCTAATGGTGCTCACACTACTATGTTATGACGATCGACCCAATCAGCAGCAGCTTCCAATGGTGCTCACACTACTATGTTATGACGATCGACCCAATCAGCAGCTTCTAATGGTGCTCACACTACTATGTTATGACGATCGACCCAATCAGCAGCAGCTTCTAATGGTGCTCACACTAGATACTATGTTATGACGATCGACCCAATCAGCAACTTCTAATGGTGCTCACACTACTATGTTATTACGATCGACCCAATCAGCAACTTCTAATGGTGCTCACACTACTATGTTATGACGATCGACCGAATCAGCAGCAGCTTCCAATTGTACTCACACTACTATGTAATGACGATCGACCCAATCAGCAGCTGTTTCTAATGGTGCTCACACTACTATGTTATGACGATCGACCCAATCAGCAGCAGTTTCTAATGGTGCTCACACTACTATGTTATGACGATCGACCCAATCAGCAGCAGATTCCAATGGTGCTCACACTACTATGTTATGACGATCGACCCAATCAGCAGCAGTTTCTAATGGTGCTCACACTACTATGTTATGGCGATCGACTCAATCAGCAAATTTTTTGCCGCACTCGGACCGGACTCAACTATTCGCCGAGAGAAGCTCAAACCCAGGACCTTCAGATCCGAAAGCGACACACTACATAGTCGCACAAATATGAAACATTGATTGCATTTCTAACCATCATTGTGGAGGGAAATATATTATCTGTACATTTTATACGTTGTATAAATAGTATAAATTCAACTGTCAGCATCCATGTCACTTTGACATAATACTTTTTGAGTCGATGGGCCACAAATATGAGACATTGATTGAATTTCTTCATCACCATGGAGGGCAATAATATAGCTATACATTTCATACGTAGTTTTCATGCTCCGTTCGTGGAAGGTAATAATATACCTAAACAATTTTTATACCTAGTTTTCATGCTCCGTTCGTGGAAGGTAATAATATACCTAAACAATTTTTATACGTAGTTTTCATGCTCCATTCGTGGAAGGTAATAATATACCTATACATTTTATACGTAGTTTCATGCTCCATTCGTGGAAGGTAATAATATAGCTATACATTTTATACGTAGTTTTCATGCTCCATTCGTGGAAGGTAATAATATAGCTATACATTTTATACGTAGTTTTCATGCTCCATTCGATTTTTTTAATTTATAGGAGTTCCAGGAATATAATGGGGAACTCACTTCACAAGAAACGGACCGATATCGTAACGACATGAATTTGAGAAGTCTAACGGAGGACTATTTCCTGCTGTTGAAGGATATCGCATAGGTTACAAGGTGCTCCTTTTAACCTGAGTACATTGAGAGATTGTGAGTGAAGATCCTTTAACAAAGACTACAGATTGCTGTAGTTGTTGTGAACGTCATGTACGGCTATTTCCTGCAGCCAAATGACATCATGTACGTTATACGGTGTAATGCTTCACAGCCATTAGGCCAACGAAGCCGGAGTTTATCCCGATTTCGTTTCGATAGCGTGAAACGGACAATAGCAATTGCTATTGGATAGGACGCTAGTCTATCGCAAAACACTTTCCGCTAGATCTAACAGATCCAGCTACCCAATCACTGCTGGGTGGATAGGGGGCTCAGAAAAAAAAATCTCGACTGGACCCCGGAATCGATATGGGTCCCTTTGTTGTGAAGCGATTGCTCTGACAACTGAGCCATCGGGACCCCCTCTACGATACACGGTGTCTACTACGGAAATGACTTTGATTAGGGTTAGCGAAAACTGCTTTAGAAGGTTTTTGGACTTACCCCAAAGATGAAAATCCGAGAGACCCCGTTTGATGTCATTGTGATAGCGGCTGAGGGTTTGAATTGTTTGTCTTTGGAGTAGAGTTTTGGGTAGCCCATGTCAAGGGTAAAACCTGTGAATCTCCAAACATTGACACCTATGGACAACAACATCAAATGTGACCAGTCGTTTCAAGACGGTATGATGGCGGAGTGACCATAACCTTTTATGAATTTAAAATATAATTAATACATTAATTAATTCTTCTTCTTCTTCTTCTTCTTCTTCTTCTTCTTCTTCTTCTTCTTCTTCTTCTTCTTCTTTTTCTTCTTCTTCTTCTTCTTCTTCTTCTTCTTCTTCTTCTTCTTCTTCTTCTTCTTCTTCTTCTTCTTCTTCTTCTTCTTCTTCTTCTTCTTCTTCTTCTTCTTCTTCTTCTTCTTCTTCTTTTTCTTCTTTATTGTTTCGAACAGCTCAAGGTTATGGTTTCGAGTATTGAAGAGAATCACTCTTGCAAATAAAAGCATCGGAATCTCCAGTGATAAAGCAAATTCATATTAGTGGTAGTGTGGCATTGTTGCTTGGTCTGTCCATCATACCTACAAGATAAAGAGTTCGATTCCCCTCGAAGCTGTGTGTGACATTAAGCAAGTCACCTTGCCCTAGCTCACTTTGGGGAGCTGCACTATGGTAAAGCCTGGGTTATCCCAGGATATATTTGGAATATACCAAAAAGAATAATTCTACAACACAATTGGTCGAATTGTGAAATCGTACGAGCGATGAACCCTCTAGTTACAGATCACTTGGAAACTTTCAGTCTAACTGATCACACGCATTTTTGGTCTCTCTCTCTCTCTCTCTCTCTCTCTCTCTCTCTCTCTCTCTCTCTCTCTCTTTCTCTCTCTCTCTCTCTTATCTTTTTATTAAGCTAATGATGTGTTTATTTAAGTGAATTATTGTTCATCGTGTTTTAAATGATTTGTTATATTGATTTAATTTTGTGTTATCACTTTGTCTGGAGATGTAGAGTAAGTTGCCTCATTTAATATCCTGTCTTTTCCATGATTATACGAGCATCACTGTTTCTAATCTTTATTGCGACCAGTGTTGTAGAACAACAGACACACTTCAACTTTGGTAAGTATCGTTTACCTATAGGGAATGAGATTAGCGGAAGAGTAGCGTCCCTAGATTGGACGTCACCGGCGGAGAGTTATTTGTAAACAAACCAACTACAAGCCAAGCGCTCCAAATACAAAAATTTATTATTCATATTTCAGTACAAAAATGCATGACATTGATTATGATATGCATTTTTGTACAGAAATATGAATAATAAATTTTGTATTTGGAGCGCTTGGCTTGTAGTTGGTTTGTTTACAAATAACTTCTCCCCCGGTGACGTCCAATCAAGGGACGCTACTCTTCCGCTAATCTCATTCCCTATCCATTTCCCCTTGCTGATGAATAAAGCGAATTTAGTTTAAATGTTTGAATTCACATCCTCAGAATCCCTTTTGATTTATTCCCAGGTTGTAACAGGAAATAATACAAACCTTTAAACATGTAGGTTTTTCTTGTCTCGGGCACGTAGGTGACCGCGAGGATATTTCCTGGCGCTCCTGGAAACATGTCAGAGATGGCCTTGGGGACATGGACATCGATTCCCGTATCACCAATCTTGTAGATCTTTCTCTCTTTGAACACGTAGATAAACCCGTCAGGTCCTGTTATAATCAATAACCATGTGTATAGACAGGTAGATAACCACGCCTCTCGGACAATCGTCATAATGTAAACAATGGCAGTGATTGGTAGACACAGAAAACTACACATATTTTACTATCGATGATTTGTGCTTAAGTAAAATACTCACTGTTCTACCGCTTGATCAATAGAACCAACACAGAAAATTATGTGTAAACCTAAACGTTTATAATCTGATCAAGAAATTCATGTGATAACTAGTCACCCATTTGGCGGTAAAAAACAATAACAATGATCAGAGAGGGGTCGATTCATGTTTTGATTGGTCAAAAAGCTACTGGTTAATTAGATCAGGGTAATAAGGGATGCTAAGAATGGATGGTAATGGTTCAAGCGTTACTTAGCATTATTAACCAATCAGACTATTCCTTGCCATTTAGCCCTTTCCCTCCACGTGACCATCTATAATCATCAACGATAAGGCCTGACAAACATTCTTTAGTTCCATAGCTACCGATTGTACCTGCCAAAACAAACAAATATGTCAGTCCCGCAGTTAGTGCGTATTTATCACAATATTTTAACATTCTGATGAAGGGATTGCATTGCAACACCTGACGGACTATGTTTTTTTTTTTTCAATTGCCTGTGTTAAAAATTGTGAGTGATGCTCGGGATATCGGGGATTCATTGCTTCGGGTGATATGCAAATACTTAAGTTAGTTATAGATAGTTCGAAAATGACGTCATTCAGGTCTTTGTTATTGTTTTTTGCCATCCGCGCTTATGAGCATTGCTCACTGAACTGTATTAACCTGACTATAAACGTTCATTGATACACATAGTTTTGTGTGTTGGTCCGTTATACTTCCGGATGGCAATGTTATGAGCTTCTTAGCCAAGCGCATACTATCTATAGGTCGTCGATTCACGAACAATATCGGATGACAACAGGGGCAAATTATAGGGAATGAGATTAGCGGAAGAGTAGCGTCCCTTGATTGGACGTCACCGGTGGAGAAGTTATTTGTAAACAAACCAACTTCAAGCCAAGCGCTCCAAATACAAATTTTATTATTCATATTTCTGTACAAAAATGCATAACGTTGATTATGATATGGATTTTGTACAGAAATATGAATTATACATTTTTTATTTGCAGCGCTTGGCTTGTAGTTGGTTTGTTTACAAATAACTTCTCCACCGGTGACGTCCAATCAAGGGACGCTACTCTTCCGCTAATCTCATTCCCTATACTGTTTAATATTCTCAAGACAATGCAAAAAACCTCTAAAATGGGAATTTTAATTTCTACTTTTAATGATTTTCAAAAGCGTATGCACTGTAGTATGTTGATTGATGAATAACCCGAGACTCATGCAATGCGATGATAGTAAAAATAAAAGGCATCCATGTCGTAGTCATAACAACGAGAGGTCACGTGATCATTACGTGGAAGCATCAATTAAATTTCTTGTCAAAAATATTAGCTTTGGGTTTATTTTTTATATTTCATTAACGTTTATTAAACCGACTTATCAAAATTTTAAAATTTAGCACAAAATAACCATAAAAAATTTTTTTTTTGAGGGGAGGGGGGGGGGGGGTTGCATCACTTATATCCCAACACAATACAGTTTTGAGGAAATTGGTTACATATAACTGTTTTTTATGAAAATAAAAAAAAGAACAAAACATTTTAAAGATCAATAACACAAAAAGTAGTCCTTCTGAGCCATTCGTGCCCATGGAACCGAAGTTTATCCTGATTTCTATAGCGTGAAACGGACAATAGAAATTGCTTGCTATCCTTTGGATAGGACGATCGTCTACCGGGATCGATCTCGGACCCTTTGCGTGTGAAGCGAATGCTCTACCAACTGAATTCCCGGGACTCCCTTAATAACACAACATTCCCTTTATTCTTTCTAAGGAAAACATTTTAGGTTTTATCTCAGGAAAATTTCGAGAAAACCCAGACTTAGCCGCAGTTCAATAACGCAAAATAGCTCAAGAGGAGTTAAGTGTCTTGCTCAAGAAAACATTGAGATGCCAATAGTGGGGCTCGATCCCGTGCGTGATGGGTCGTATACCATTTCAGCCATCTCGCACCCAGAGACAATTGTACGAGATAAATTTAAATTTGATGCGAACATCGCCCCGCGGCTAACCAGTTACATTCCGTGCCCTGGAAAAACTCGTTTTTAAAAATTGTAGCCAGAAAACTCGCCCTTCAAATATCGATCGATTTAAGAGACTTTGCCAAGACGTGGGTTATTAAATCAATCGATTTTAGAAGGACGTGTTTTCTGGCCAAATTTTAAAATTATAATAATTTTTCACCAGAGTACGACACTGATTTTGTTACCAATTGTCCTATATGAAAAATCTTCCTTGAAAATGATCACTATCTGTATCTGTATCTGTATGGTTGGCGCTGAAGAAACCAATGGTCTGGTTGTATTTCAGCGGCGTCCTCATTGGGCGCGGGCCCATGTCAGTCGGGCCTTGAAATCGTTGAGGTGTGGTGCCATGATGACCAGTTCATCCAGCCCATTCCACTCCGAGATAGTTCTAATGAATAAAGACTTTATGTAGTTTTGTGCTATTGTCTGTGGGATTTTGAAGCAGTTCGAATTCAGGAATCGATGAGACAAATTTCCACTTCACATTGCCTTCCGTATTGATATAATATTATTTTCCCTGACATTCAAAAATGTGTAAATCTGTCTGTGAATGATACACCTCAAGCTATATGAGATTTTGTCCTTGTAAACTATTGTATACGACATTTAACGCTCTTCTTACCAGCCATTTTCAACATTTTCCCCAAAACTTCACACCCACCCAACACAAAAACAGACATATCTTACTCAAACAGAAAAGCAAAAGCACATTATATACATAATATTGTTCGACAATATAAGATTCTATTACAGATTTTGTCAAGTTTTTATAGCTATAGCAAAAAGAAATGAAAACTGGATGAGAACAGCGACGGTTACATCGTAACAAATGTGACGATTTTCCAATAGGTGGTAAGGAGAGAGTTAAAGGGTAATTACTATATTCAGCCTTTAATAAGATAAGGTAAGGGGGCAGCGTGCTTCAGCGGTACGGTCTTTATTTCGTATCCGAAAGGTATCGAGTTCGATCACCCAACGCTGCGTTGTGTGTCCTTGAGCAAGTCACCGCGCTCTAGCTCTATTTGCGGCGCTACACTTCGGCTAACGCCTGGGTCATTCCAGTCTTCTCTTCGAATAGACCCTAGAGACAAATTAAATTTTCCCTATGGGATGAATAAAGGGAATTTCATTTTCTTATATATTTTTAAAATCAGATAAGATAGATTACCTCTAGAAATTGCATCAAGCCTGAAGTTTGGTCTACAGAAGTCATTGATCGGAGACATTGGTGTCCTTGTCGTGGTCGTCGTTGTTGTTGTCTTTGACTTTACGGTTTTTGAAATCCTCGATCCTGTTTTAAACGGAAGAAGGTTGTTGTAGTTTTAAAAAGCAACAATGGAAGTGAGCAGCAGATCTGCCAACTTGAAAATTAAAAAAAAATTGTAATTATTGGGAGATAAAAATTGTAGTCCCTATAGGGAATGAGATTAGCGGAAGAGTAGTGTCCCGTGATTGGACGTCACCCATAGTCTGTGACGTCACCGGCGGAAAAGTTATTAGAGAGAGAACGTCATGTTGGTTGTGCGCATGCGTCTCTCGTCCTATAATAATAATAATAATAATAATAATAATAATAATAATAATAATAATAATAATAATAATAATAATAATAATAATAATAATAATAAAATTAATAATAATAAAATTAATAGTAATAATAATAATAATAATAATAATAATAATAATAATAATAATAATAATAATAATAATAATTATTATTATTATTATTATTATTATTATTATTATTATTTAAGGACGATTTTTCTGGTCAAATATTTTGAATTACGTGTATTTCTATAGTGTGACAGTTAACTGGACAATAATAGTGTTGAAGAGACTTTATTATTAGTACACACTAAGTAAAATCTTATAAACGTTCTGACACTGTGTAAACAATCTTAGAACATAGAAAGAACAGCAACATTTAACATGTTAGGCGACATTACAATTTTTAGGACAATGACAACGCTGTCAACAGCCAGGTAATCATTTTACACCTGAGTACGGTGAGAGAATGTGAGTAAAGAGCCTTTTCCGAGGACTCAACTATGCGCCGAGCGCGAGGCTCGAACCCAGGACCTTCCGATCCGAAAGCGAGTGTCATACCACTAGACCACATAGCCGCACAATGCCGTACATACCGTAGAGTTTTTGTATACCCCGGATGTCATCTATATGGAGAGAGAGGTTGGCCATGTAGATGTAGTAGGGGGCCATGAGAGAGTCGATCTCCCTGATGAAATGGACATGACGAGGGGGGGGGGGGGGGGGGGGGGGGTTGGAGTAGTATGTAACTATAAATGGACATAATGGGTTATGGTGGTTATGATGATGTTGATGATGATGTTGATGATGATGATGATGATAATGGTGGTGGTGGTGGTGGTGATGATGGTTGTGGTTATGATGGTGGTGCTGGCGGTGATAGCGATAGTGATGGTGGTGATAATATCGATGATTATGCTGATGATGAAAATAATAATGATGATGAAGATGATAATGGTGATAATGATGATGATAATGATGATAATAATAATAAAAATAATAATAATAATAATAATAATAATAATAATAATAATAATAATGATAATAATAATAATAAAAATAATAATAATAATGATAATAATAATAATAATAATAATAATAATAATAATAATAATAATAATAATAATAATAATAATAATAATAATAATAATGATAATGACAATAATAATAATAATAATAATAATAATAATAATAATAATAATAATAATAATAATAATAATGAAAATAATAATAGTATTGGTATTAGTAGTAGTAGTAGTAGTAGTAGTAGTAGTAGTAGTAGTAGTAGTAGTAGTAGTAGTAGTAGTAGTAATAATAATAACGATGGCGATGACGACGACGATGATGATGATGATGATGATTATGATGATGAAGTTGGTGATGACGCCTACGAGGACGACGATGACGACGACGAAAACGATGATGATGATGATGATGATGATGATGATGATGATGATGATGATGATGAAGATGATAATTTTAATGATTACCAGATCAGTTATCATCCTTCGTCTCAATCTCAAGATATATCGAGATAAATCTATTTCCTGACAATAAAATTTCAAGCATTGCGTATACAACTTGAGTTCAAATGTACCCAAGCAATGAACAGAGTAAGTTTTATTTCTCTAACTTGGAAGAAATTCGATTACCAAACCTGATCAAATTATGCTCCAATTTCTTCGATTAAGGCACATTCTTTTTGTTTTCAATTTTGGACAAGATGTTGTAACCCCGACCTTGCTTCCGTTGGACAACATGGGCTATTCCGCGGACATTGGATGTTTTCTTATGTACTCGTATATTTACCATCAAACAAGTAAAGAAATTTAAATATTTAGGCACTACCATCACCCATGACGCACGTGACATAGAGGATATAAAACAAAGAATAGCATTAGCAATAAACGTGTTCCATAAAATGCGACCAGTTGTGTCAAACAACAACCTAAACTTGAAGACCAGAATGAAAGTAGTAGAAACGTATGTTATAAGTACCATTTTATACGGTTGTGAAACGTGGACGCTTGACAAAGAATGTACGAGGAGGTTAGAGGCATTTGAGATGTGGGTGTATAGAAGAATGTTGAGGGTATCATGGACAGACGAATGAGGAAGTGTGGGAGAAGGTGAGAAAGGGAAGAATACTGATCGATAACATCAGAAAGAGGCAGTTACGGTTTCTGGGACATGTGCGGAGAAGAGACGGAATAGAAAAGTTGGTAACATCTGGGATGATCGAAGGAAAGAAAGCTAGAGGAAGACAAAGAATGACTTATCTAAATAACCCTAGAATGGCCAAATGTGACTTAAAAAGCAACACAGATTTCATGCGCACCGCAGAGGATCGTGATTCGTGGAGGCAGCTGACCGGCAACGTGCTCAAGAGCACAAGCCACGATGGATGATGATGTCTTTGGGGTCTGGTTAACCCACTTGGTAGAGTACTCGCTTCACAAACAAAGGGACATAGACAGATCCAGGGTGCAGTCGAGATTTTTTGTTCTCAGCCTCCTTCCACCCAATAGTAATTGGGTAGCTGTGTCTGATAGGTCTGGCGGAAAGTATTTTGTGATGGACTAGCGTCTTAGCAATTGCTATAAATCCGTTTCACATAATTTTAGAAATCGGGATAAACTCCGGCTCCATGGTCCGAATGGCTTTGTGCGGCTATGTGGCCTAGTGGTATGATACTCACATTCGGATCGGAAGGTCCTGAGTTCGATCCTCGCAATCGGCGCATAGTTGAGTCCTTGGAAAAGGCTCTTTACTCACATTCTCTCACCGTACTCAGGTGTAAAATGAGTACCTGGCCGTTAACAGCGTTGTCTTTTTCCGAAAAATTGTAATATCGCCTAACAGGCATCATGTCCCGTCCTACATGTTAAATATTGCTGTTGACCAGGGACCCCTTGTAAAGCGCTTTGAGCACATTTAGTGGATATTGCGCTATATAAAGCTCAATTATTATTATGGAAGGACTACTTTTATGTATATCTATATGCCTAGAACCAGGATCTATCTACATATTAGAAATTTCTGGATTCAGATGATGTCGAATTAGTCCCTGCAGAACTAAGAAAAACTGCAGTACCCTCCGACTAAAGTCATAACAAGATCTCGACAGCCTCAAAACTCTGGCCCAGGACCGTGACCAATGGAAACAATTAACAACATGGATGGAGAGAGCAGCTTTTCTCATTCGAAGTTTTAAAAACTCTGTGGCTGAATCACACAATTCTCAGCAAGCGTCATTCAGACTGCGAGGCTTACTATTTACTTACTTACTTATTCCTTCATGGAATACCTAGGCGATAGCGGAATGACCGGAATGGCGTATTACCAAAAAAAAATTGATATTCTTTATTCGAGAGGATATATTTATATAGTTTCTTTAAATGGAAAGAAAAATGCTAAAGTTAAAAAAATTCTGTTCATTTTAACTTGAAATGGGGCAGAGAATTCATGACGTCACACCTTCTACTCTTCCAGTTCCAAACTCATTGGAAGTGTAATCAGTCCTTCGAAGGACTACCAATGAATAGGTTACATATTATTGAATCATATGGTGGCATAACTAATTTTAGTATCAGAATGTAGCGGCTATGTGGTCTAGTGGTATGACACTCGCTTTCGGATCGGAAGGTCCTGGGTTCGAGCCTCGCGCTCGGCGCATAGTTGAGTCCTCGGAAAAGGCTCTTTACTCACATTCTCTCACCGTACTCATGTGTAAAATGAGTACCTGGCCGTTAACAGCGTTGTCTTTGTCCAAAAAATTGTAATATCGCCTAACAGACGTCATGTCCCGTCCTTCATGTTAAATGTTGCTGTTGGCCAGGGACCCCTTGGTATAGAGCTTAGAGCACATTTAGTGGATATTGCGCTATATAAAGCTCAATTAATGTATAGGCAGATTCTAAGGATTACGGGACGTAAATTAGAGAGGATGGATGATCTTTATTGACGACCAGAATATATTTAGACTAGAAAATGAAATGCCATCACTCTGAATTCAGAAGATCTATTACACAGGGTGTGTACTCAATACTCCGGAATAGTGACTTTACATTTCCAATGAGATTGGAACCAGTTTTTTGATATCACATGAAGACTATTGTTCCCTATAGACTTATCGGTCTCTTATTCAACTATACATAATAATTTTTTAGTGATACTACCCTGCTGGGAGCTGTGGACTGTAAAAAGTAATATACAAAAAATGAATTAAGAGCTTTATAAAACAACATTTCGGGATCAAAACCCTTCTTCAGCTAACAACAACAACAACAACAACATTATCATCAACAACAACAACAAATACACAATGAAAACATAAATACACTACTTAAAACAGATCGATCTGGTTATTCAGTAATGTAGTTATGTATTCATTGGTTTTTGTTGTTTTTGTTGTTGACTGAAGACGGGTTTTGAACCCGAATCATAGCGTGTTCGGTATTTTGTTCTTTTGTAAAGCTGTTATATTCATTTTTGTTGATTACTTATCATATTTTCGTTTTATACCGTTTAGAGGATTTTAGTCACATATGACAAAGACAGGCACCAAGGCCGAGACTCACCTGGAATGGCCCAGTCCCAGAGCGTGTCCGAACTCGTGAGCAGCGACCTGTGTGAGGTCATGACCTTTGCCTGTGTGGACTGTCCAGTCTTCGTCATCGTCAAAATGAGTGTCACCACCAACTCCGGCACCAGGCCCGAAGGCATGGGCGATAGAAGCCCCTAGATTGAAGTAGTAAGTAGTGATGGTGATGATAATGGTTTGGTGGTGGTGATGATGATGATGATGATGATGATGATGATGATGATGGATGGTGATGATGATGATGATGATGATGATGATGATGGATGGTGGTGATGGTGATGATGATGATGATGATGATGATGATGATGAAGACGATGATGATGAAGACGATGATGATGATGATGATGATGATGATGATGATGATGATGATCAAGACGATGATGATGATGATGATGATGATGATGATGATGATGATGATGATGATGATGATGATGATGAAGATAATGATGATGATGATTGTGAATATAGATAAAAACTTTTAGAAGTCTCAGGTTTGAGAGTTTTTGCTAAGATGAGGATCGATATTTGAAGGACGGATTTCTGATCAAATTTTAAAATACGTCTCTTTCCGGATTACGTCGCCTAACCATTTAAGAATCATCACAGCGCCATCTGGATGACAGTCAGTGTGAAATATTATTATGTTCATTTAGTTGTGCCGCTATGTGGTCTTGTGGTATGACACTCGCTTTTGAATCGGAAGGCCCTGGGTTAGAGTCTCGCTCGGCGCATAGTTGAATCCTTGGCAAAGACTCTTTACCCACATTCTCTCATTCTAAAAAAAATTAATTGTATTATCGCCTAACAGGCGTCATGTCTCGTTCTGTATGATACATGATGCTGTTGGTCAGGGACCCTTTGTAAAGCGCTTAGAGCACGTTTAGTGGATATTTTAAAAAATTCTTTATTGAGCTTTTACATAGCGCAATATCCACTAAACGAGCTCAAAGCGCTTTACAAGATGTCCCTGGTCAACAGCAACATTTAACATGTAGGACGGGACATAACGCCTGTCAGGCGATATTACAATTTTTCGGACAAAGACAACGCTGTTAACGGCCAGGTACTCATTTTACACCTGAGTACGGTGAGAGAATGTGAGTAAAGAGCCTTTTTCAAAGACTCAACTATGCGCCGAGCGCGAGGCTCGAACCCAGGACCTTCCGATCCGAAAGCGAGTGTCATACCACTAGACCACATAGCCGCACATATTGCTCTATTTGAAAGCTCAACAACTTTTAGTTATCTATATCCTTACCTCTCCCAGTGAATCTGTTTTCCCTTCCGTCCCCATGTTCCCCTCTGGCAAACTTGAACTCCATGTCAGGTTGTATAGCTGAATATTTGAACGTCAAAGGGGTAACTGACGACCAAAGGTTAAGTGCTCTATGAAAGGCAGCCCTGACAACAACATCAAATTGGATTAAATAGTCTGATATCACGTCGCCCGGCAACGGCGGCCATCTTGGTTCTAAACAAAGTAAACTATTACTTTTTATTCTTCATGCTGGCTTGAACTTTTCATATGCCTTGTGATCAGAATGTGTAAAAGTCAAAACATGATCAAATTTATGGGGTTTTTTCCCCTCTGGATACGCTTTTTATGCTCGCCGGAGAAATATTATTTCATACGGGCGTCCGCCATTGTTCCGATAGTTTAGAGCCAGTGTTACTAAGTTACCATGCGTCATTAGGAAGGAAGTGACGCCACGACTATTGAATCCTATTTAAAGAATGAAAGGAGCCGATACCACTCACCTTTTATATGTTTTTTTTGTTTTTAAGGGTTTTACGGCGCTCGAAACACTTTAGGTTATATCAGCGCCAGTAAAAATGAAGAAAATGGGATAGTCGAAAGTTCTAGAATTACAATTAAAGAACCCAAGAGAGAGAGTAAGACAAAGGGGAATTGGGAACAAAAAGGGATCAGATGTAGATTCCTAGAGCATACCATCAATGTACTTAGTTTGAGATCAACAATAAGTCTCACCAAGACACACGCACAAAATCCAACAAAGAGGAACACACTCAAATGCTTACATTATAAATTCAAAATAACAAATATAATAATACATAACAGAGAGATGATTTACAAGGAAAAAAATATCATCTCCCAAAACAACAACTATGCATTTGACTGTTTCCCTCCCAGCTAGAACTCCGGCCAGGGCCAGGATAAAACCAAGTAATCCCATTCCAAGACAAAGACAGAAAGCATGTTGGAAAACAGATGTAAGGGGATAGAAGACAAAGTATGTACCCCCCTGCCCACTATGGGAGGTCAGGAACCCCACCCAGTCACCTTTTATAGATAGTTCGAAGATGACGTCAATCAGGTCTTCGTTATTGTTTTTTGCCATCCGCGTTTATGAATAATGTTCACTGAACTGTATTAACCCTATTATAAACGTTCATGGATACACACAGTTTTGTGTGTTGGTCCGTTATATTTCCGGATCGCAATGATATGAGTTTCTCAGCCATGCGATTTTTATCTATTCACAGAAATACAATTCTCGGGCATGAAAAAGGTGGACATACAAATTTGAAATAAACACACACATGCAAATGCACAGACAGACAGACAGACACACACACACACACACACACACATGCACGCACACAACGCGCGTAAATAGACAGACAGACACACTTACCATTGCTGACCAGCGCTAAGTTTTTTCGTCAAATTTGTCGGTTTCCAATAAATGATGTCCTTATGCCATTTGTTGTCTGATAAACAGAAAATAAATATATAAATACATAAATAGATAAATAAGTAAAAAATAATATAAAGCACATAGTCACACAACGCGCTTCATACTGTTTAATTTATTCCCCAGCAGCCCATTTGAAACCAAATTTTCATTTCATACGGTACCAGTCGCCTGTTAGACACCATTTTGCATTAACACTCACAATATCCGTCGTTGTCTGTAGTCAGGAACTCAATCACAACTGAGTCGAGTGGGACACCTAGCCTTACCGGAGTTCAGTCTCCATACAGAGGATGAATGTCATGGAACGCCGCCATACTTCACGCTCAAAGACCATTCTATTACCAAACATTCATTTATCCTTTTGCCAGTATTAGCATCCACATTTCCTATCCAGAACATTCTTGGTTTGCTTCGTGCCTTTTTGACTGCTATCTTTCCCTCTAGCAATGATTTTTGGATGGCGTTGCGTGTCACTAATAGTTTAGTTTCTCCTGTTCGAGTAAATCAATGTGTATTTAAAGTGTCTTTCCCAAGGACACAACATTTGGGGCCAGCATTCTCCACGATAATTGAGTGTCACGATAAGCATTGCTTGAATTTCATAACAAGATGAGTAACAAATGACGGAGAAGGCAGTGGTGAAAGATAAAAATCTGAAAAGGTGTGAATAGTAGTATCTAGTGGCGTATGGCTACATTTCTACTGAATAGCAGTATCTAGTGGCGTATGGCTACATTTCTACTGAATAGTAGTATCTAGTGGCGTATGGCTACATTTCTACTGAATATTAGTATCTAGTGGCGTATGGCTCCATTTCTACTGAATAGTAGTATCTAGTGGCGTATGGCTACATTTCTACTGAATAGCAGTATCTAGTGGCGTATGGCTACATTTCTACTGAATAGTAGTATCTAGTGGCGTATGGCTACATTTCTACTGAATAGTAGTTCTAGTGGCGTATGGCTACATTTCTACTGAATAGTAGTATCTAGTGGCGTATGGCTACATTTCTACTGAATAGTAATATCTAGTGGCGTATGGCTACATTTCTACTGAATATTAGTATCTAGTGGCGTATGGCTCCATTTCTACTGAATAGTAGTATCTAGTGGCGTATGGCTCCATTTCTACTGAATAGTAGTATCTAGTGGCGTATGGCTACATTTCTACTGAATAGTAGTATCTACTGGCGTATGGCTCTATTTCTACTGAATAGTAATATCTAGTGGCGTATGACGACATTTCTACTGAATAGTAGTATCTAGTGGCGTATGGCTACATTTCTACTGAATAGTAGTATCTAGTGACGTATGGCTACATTTCTACTGAATAGTAGTATCTAGTGGCGTATGGCTACATTTCTACTGAATAGTAGAATCTAGTGGCGTATGGCTACATTTCTACTGAATAATAGTATCTAGTGGCGTATGGCTACATTTCTACTGAATAGTAGTATCTAATGGCGCACGGCTACATTTCTACTGAATAGTAGTATCTAGTGGCGTATGGCTACATTTCTACTGAATAGTAGTATCTCGTGGCGTATGGCTACATTTCTCCTGAATAGTAGTATCTAGTGGCGTATGGCTACATTTCTACATTTCCTTTTTGAAATAATTACTGTCTCATCTTAAAAATAATTGTCTTGAAGAAAAATGTCAGTCTGCTTATAGGCAACATCATTCGACGGAAACCGCACTTGTTAGGGTTGTAAATGATCTCCTCTCTGTTATTGACAATGGTTCAAGTTCTTTGCTGAATTTGCTTGACCTATCGTCTGCTTTTGATACTATTGATCACAATCTTCTTCTCAAACGTCTTGAAATTACTTATGGCGTGTCTGGTGCAGCGCTTGATTGGTTTAGGTCATATTTGTTAAATCGTAAACAGATTATTACGGTGGATGAATATAGATCTGAGGAAATCTTTCTTGATTGTGGGGTTCTCCAGGGTTCAGTACACTTGGACCCGTTCTTTTTGTTTTGTACGTTGGCCCTCTGTCTAAAATCATCAGAAGTTTCTGTCTGTCTTACCATCAATACGCTGATGATACGCAATTGTACTGCGTTTCCAATACGAGAAATTTACAAGAAGTATCAGCCAATGGTAAAAATTGTATCCAAAGTGTTAAGAAATGGATGAATGAGAACAGACTGAAACTGAATGATGATAAGACGGAGGTGCTGTATGTGGGGAACAGGAAGTGGAAAAGTGAAACAGATTTGAAGTTGGGGATGCCTCCATTCAAATTGTTGACAAAGTGAAAAACCTTGGCACATTCTTAGACTCTGGACTGTCGATGGAACATCAGGTTAATAATTTGGTTAGATCTCTCTTTTTCCAACAAAAAAGATTGCTTCCATTAGACGGTTCATATCTGAGGATGTGACCAAGCACCTGGTTGTGTCCCTCGTACTATCGAAATTGGATTATTGTAATGCTCTGTTGTTTGGCGTTTCCCAATACAATCTGAAACGTCTTCAGATTGTCCAAAACAGCGCTTCCAGACTAGTATTCATGAAGCGTAGGTGCGATTCTGTCAGACCTCTGCTTCAAGACCTGCATTGGCTGCCTGTTGAGAAAAGGATTAAATTCAAAGCTTGTGTTTTAGTGTATCGTTGTCTTGAAGGTACTGCCCCTTCCTACCTTTCAGAACTAATTGAAAGATATTCAAAACCCCGCCCCTTACGTTCGGCCAGTGATTCCACAAAACTTGTTGTCCCTCGAATTCGGAAAAATACTGGAATGAGATCCTTTTCTCATTTCGGACCCTCTATTTGGAACGCCTTACAGCAGAGCATTCGTGAAAAAGAATCTTTGTCTATTTTTAAACGTTCGCTTAAAACATATCTGTTTCGATTTCAGTAGATGGTATGAGAAGCAAGATAGGTTTGGTTTGTGCTGTGTGTTGTGTTGTGTGTGTGTATATATGTGTGTGTGTGTGCTTGTGTGTGTAAATGAGTATGTTTCAGCCAAAGTTATTTGTAATTTAAGCGCTTAGAGGTTGGTGTCTCGGAGTTATAGCGCTATATAAGTTTTCAGCATAATTATTATTATTATTATTATTATTATTATTATTATTATTATTATTATTATTATTATTATTATTATTATTATTATTATTATTATTATTATTATTACGCAAGACGAATTCATACAGACTTTCAATTCGTCATCGCAGGTGAGGACAGCCTCCAAATAATAATAATAATAATAATAATAATAATAATAATAATAATAATAATAATAATAATAATAATAATAATAATAAATAATAATAATAAATAATATATGGTAATAACTACTACGACTCTACTACTACTAACTACACTACTACTACTACTCATACTACTACTAACTACTACTACTACACTACTACACTACTACTACTAACTACTACTACTACACTACTAAACTACTAATACTACTACTTACTACTACTACTACTACTACTTACTACACTACTACTCTACTACTATCTACTACTACACTACTACTACTACTACTAACTACTACTACTACTATACTACTACTATTCTAACTACACTACTACTACTACTACTACTAATACTACATACTACTTTACTACTACTCTACTAACTACTACTATCACTACTACTACTACTACTACTACTACTACTACTACTACTACTACTACTACTACTACTACTACTACTACTACTACTACTATACTACTACTACTACTACTACTACTACTACTACTACTACTACTACTATACTACTACTACTACTATACTACTACTACTACTTACTACTACTACTACTACTACTACTCTACTATTTACTACTACTACTACTACTACTACTATACTACTACTACTTATATCTACTACTATACTAACTACTACTACTACTACTACTACACTACTAACTACTACTACATACTACTACATTACTACTACTACTACTACTACTATATACTAACTACATACACTACTACTACTACTACTACTACTACTACAAACACTACTACTACTAACTACTACTACTACTAACTACTACTACTACTTCTACTATACTACTACATACTACTACTACTACTACTACTACTACTATACTAACTACTACTAATAATAATAATAATAATAATAATAATAATAATAATAATAATAATAATAATAATATAATAATAATAATAATAATAATAATAATATAATAATAATAATAATAATAATAATAATAATAATAATAATAATAAATAATAATAATAATAATAATATTAATAATAATAATAATAATAATAATAATAATAATAATAATAATAATAAATAATAATAATAATAATATTAATAATAATAATAATAATATTAATAATAATAATAATAATAATAATAATAATAATAATAATAATAATATGAATTTATATAGCGCAAAGTTCCTATTAAAATTGACAAATATAGAACTGAATTGTTAATAAAATGATATATTATAATAAATTACATACCAAGAGTCTAAATCATATATTCTACAGAAATGTTCAGTTTTTTACCGTTTTCTAAAAGTAAGTGGCTTTTCACTATTTTTTGTTTCAATACTGATGGAATTCCACAATCGGGGGTCATGGTGGTCAAAGGATTTCTCATGAAAGACGAAATATTTTGGGGGTTCCCTTAGGAGATTTAAATTAGCAGATCTTAAATTTTGACTGGGTTCATAAATTTGGATGAAATCTAGAAGGTAAACAGGAGCAGAATTGTGTAAGTAGTTTAAGTAGTTGAAACCTCCCGTCAATCTCGTCAAAGGAAAGTGCAGGACGAAGGTGTGAATAAGGCAGTCTCAGACAAAACAGAAAGAAAAATACAAAAGTAAATCATCCACAAAAATCGGCCTAGATAAAAACTGTAAAGAGAGAACTGAAAGCCCGGGGCTTCAGCCTGCAGACTGATACCATTGGCAACCACTTTTTGTTGCATCCAGCACCCCACTGCGACTGCGCGGAAAGGACTGAGTTGGTAAGTTTATTTGGCATGACGAGGCTCCGTACGCCTGAGCCACAGATACACAATTTTGTGGAAAAAATATTCTGTTTTTAGTTACAAGAATAGAATGTTCTTGGTGAGTAGAAATAGGACAGTTTCTTCTTTGATAACTAACGATGAGGTGTAAGGGAAATGGATGTAAGTCAGGGGATACCTGTGGATATCGCCTTGTCAGGCAGGTACCTGATTGATAAAACATCCACCTTTTGGCTGAGATAGATTGATAGATAAATAGATAGATAGATACTTAGATAGATAGATAGTTATATATATATATATATATATATATATATATATAGAGAGAGAGAGAGAGAGAGAGAGAGAGAGAGAGAGGGAGGGAGGGAGAGAGAGAGGGAGAGAGAGAGGGAGAGGGAGAGAGAGAGAGAGAGAGAGAGAGAGAGAGGGGGGTAAGCGAGATATGGTATAAACACTGAGCCATCCAGATTTTTAATCACATCAGAGGTCTTGTATCTATGTTCTCTGATCACATACAATTGCAATAGTATTTTAAACCCGAAATCGACAAGTTGTTTGACTTCGAGAAAAGACCCTCGCAGACTCGTTTGGCTCTCGGGCCAATAATATTATAATTCGCTTAATCGGTCAAAAACTGTAGCTCTACCTCATACACCAATTCGTGGCTGTCAGTTCATGTTGGACTGTCGGGAAGGCTGGAAGCGTCTTGTTTTATATAATCAATTAGTGCATTTATATAACTTGTTGAGCCGATGGGTGCCATTTCATTACCTGATACGGTGTAATCCAGAGGACCATTCTGGGCCGCAAAGGCGGCGTTTTCTTCGTCCACGGTGTCATGTCGGTCAATGATATCCGGGTTCCCACACCGAGGAGATTGCATCTTATCAAGTGTGGCCGTATCAAGCTCACCAGTGATCGGCAACCCATTGAAACATTGAAATTTTCTGGAAAGTACGATGATAGAAAAATAATAATAAATGAAAAGAATGAATGAATGAATGAATGAATGAATGAATGAATGAATGAATGAATGAATGAATGAATGAATGAATACTAGAGACAAAAAAAAAGTCAGCGCTTGAATATAACGTAACAAAACACAAAACTGTGTATGTAACCTTAAACGTCTAAAGATTGATATAATTTAGCTAGAATGATTTATTTTTTGGTCCCAATTTAATAACAACACTTAGTATGTAAAACGTTTGTAAAACGTTTTGAGCACATTTAGAGGATATTGCATTAAACGAAATCTCAAGCTTCTACAAATAACATTTTGACTCTGAAATGACCTGAAATAGACATAAGCTCCATAGATCATAAATTTTACAATTTCACTCATCCGATCAATAACCCTGCTCCTCATAGCTTGTCTCTGTAGTAGGACGAGACCACACCGCTAATATACTGCTGCAACAAGGGGTCAATAATAATATGATAAAATGGTAATTATTACCTGACAGCATCTTTAACGACTTCGTATGAGATGAGTTGTGATTTGGAGCCATTGTCATCCCCTGGTAAGTAGCCATAGGTCCTTAACGTGTCCTATTTCACGAATTGGAAAAGAAACAGAGAGAAGATGGTAGATGAGATAAGCAAGAACGAGGTGTGGGATGCAGTGCGCAAGATGAAAAGTGCGAAAGTAGTTGAACCAGACGAGATACCAGCAGAAGTCTGGAAATCACTTAAAGATGAAGGGTTAAATTTCTTGGTATGGCTATTCAACATCTTAAAGAAAGAGAAAATGCCAGAAGAATGGACAACAAGTACGTTGATTTCCATATACAAAAAATAAAGGAGATGTTCAAGAATGTGGCAACTATAGGGGCATCAAGTTATGAGCCATACAATGAAGATATGGGAAAGGGTAATCGGTAAGAGGATTAGAAAAGATGTACACATAAGTAAAGAACAGTTTGGATTTGTCGCTGGTAAATGTACAACGGATGCTATATTTGCTCTAAAAGTGACGGCAGAGAAGTATAGAGAAAGGAAAAGAGAATTACAATGTGTGTTCATTGACCTGGAGAAAGCATATGATTGGGTACCAAGAGAAGAAATGTAGTACTGTCTAAGAGCATAGAGGGTAACAGAGAAATATATCAAAGTTATCCAAGATATGTACAAAGGAAACAAAACAGTGGTAAGGACAGCTGTTGGCTCAAATGATCCATTTACTGTAAGAGTTGGATTACACCAGGGATCTGCAATCAGCCCACTTCTGTTTGCAATATTAATGGATGTCCTAACAGAACCCATTCGGTGAGCGGCACCATGGAACATGATGTATGCAGATGATGTAGTAATTTTGAACGATACAAAAGCTGAGGCGGAAAAGGAACTGGAGGGTTGGAGACGGTTGTTGGAAAGGAGGGGATTAAGGGTAAGCAGATCGAAGACCGAGTATTTATGCAACGGACATCAGAGAGCAAAACCACCAATAAAGATAGGAGAAGAGGATGTGCCAGAGACAAATAAATTCAAATACTTAGGTACAAATGTTCAAGGGGATGGGGGCAATGAGATGGAGGTTAAGAAGAGGATACAGGCAGGCTGGAATAAATGGAGGAAGTTAACTGGAGTTATGTGTGACAAACGAATATCAGCAAAGCTGAAGGGGAAAATATGTACAACAGTTGACCAGCAATGTTATATGGACTAGAGACAGCAGCTGCAACAAAGAAACAAAATAAAGAAGTTGAAGTGGCAGAAATAAGGATGTTGAGATGGTCACTTGGCTGGACAAGAAAAGATAAAGTGAGAAATGAACGAATTCGAAGGTTGACTGAAATGAAGAATGTATCGATAAAGACGACAGAATATAGATTGAAATGGTTCGGCCATGTAAAGAGACGAGAGAGGGAGTACATGGGAAGGAAAGTATCGGATATACAATTACCGGGAAAGAGGGAAAAGGGATGCCCAAAAACTAGATGGTGGGATAAGGTAAAGGATGATATGAAAGAACTGGGCCTGGAGGAAGATGATGCATTGAACCGAGATGCATGGAGATGTGACATTCATTATGGCAACCCTACAAAATGCGGGATGAAACAGAGAGAATTGTGGGGATGGTGGTTTTATTATTTTTATTATTATTATTATTATTATTATTATTATTATTATTATTATTATTATTATTATTATTATTATTATTATTATTATTATTATTATTATTATTATTATTATTATTATTATTATTATTAT
>NC_088361.1:21023412-21073412 GCF_034508935.2 Berghia stephanieae | reverse complement strand
TGACGTAAAAAGATAAAACTTTAAACGAGATTTGACCATTGTCAACGAATCCGAACATCTCACGTGTGATGGGAGAGAGTTCCAAAAATGGGGGGCCAAAAATTGAAAAGATCGTTCACCTATTTTACGCAATGGCTTAGGTTTGACAAGGATTGATTGGTCATTGCTTGACCTCAAGTTTCTATTGGGGACATTTATGTTTAGAAGGTCTTTAATATAGGAGGACTGTTGGTGCTCAAGGGTTTGTAGACAACAGTACAAATCTTATAGGATAGAGTTGTTAAAACAGCATTTGAGGATTGTGACGTGATGTTAACTGTTCGGGGGATCGGGTAACATTTTTAACATACTGTTTATTATCTGATGGTGGTGGGATACATTCTTATCACCTGAACAAAGGGGTATAGAATAAGTCTTCCTCCACATTTAGTAATTAGCTTAATTTTGCCTTGGTTGGGTACCTTGTCTACAGAAGTTTGGTCTTTTGCAGTACGGAGCAATCTGGCGTTAGTTGCGTTAAGTCTTCAGATAATATTCGCACTCCAGAGATTGAAGGACGTTTGATCAGGCCCCCCCCCCCCCCCCCCCCCCTCTGTCTATGGAAGGCGTCCAGATCCAGTTTCATTTTAGTGTTAAGAAGACTCAATATTTTATTCAGACATTTCTCCTTTGATTGATTTTGATCACCTGCCATATTATTATTATTATTATTATTATTATTATTATTATTATTATTATTATTATTATTATTATTATTATTATTATTATTATTATTATTATTATTATTATTATTATTATTATTATTATTATTATTATCATCATCATTCATCATCATCATCATCATCATCATCATCATCATCATCATCATCATCATAATCAGCAGCAGCAGCAGCAGCAACATATCTGTGTGTGAGAGTGTGAGTGACCCACCTCAAAACAGTTTTACCCCAGATCAATTAGCTAGGTGCTGTAAACTATAGATATAGCTCTTGGTTCATAGTTCACATCACTTTGTTTCGGAATTCATTTGGGGGGGGGGGGGGGGGTCAGAGTTACCGGACATGATACGGTCAGTGGAACAAATACTATATTGAGAGGAGTTGGATGAGGTGTCGCAATAATACTCGGAGGTGCCGGGTTGAGCTCTGCCGTCGCAACTTTTCTTTATTTTTATTTTACATTGATGATAAAACGTTCCTGCCATCCATCCATGCTCACTGAACGATGCTTTACTGCGTTTAACACAAAGCTTACCTCACTCAACCCTAACACCGACTATATCCGTGTTATACCGAGGGTTACTTTTACCCCATGCCTATCTATTACATTTTTATAAGACAAATCATAGGCGTAGTTTTAAACTAATGTTTTTAGTTTTTATATATTAATGGCAGTTGAATAAAACCATCTATGTACATTCTCACTTTTAATACATTCTTTTCCAATTTTGAAAAGTAGCAAAACTTTATAGGATTGAGTGAGTTAATGGTAATTTTATTATCCAAAAGTAAAACTCAAAAACAAATATTAAAAAATTTGATGAATATAATTTTATTTTATTTGATTTGATTTGCAATTTTAAAAAAATAATTTGATTGTTCAAAACTGTCCGTATTTAAATTTGATTTCAGGGATTGGACGAAATAAAAACATTGGTGTCATCTGTTTTTGACACGATGGAATTTATTTAAATTTGTCTGAAGATTCAATTGATGAGATAAATTGTTTGGATATTCGGTCGTCATCAAAACAAGTACAAGCCATGTATGGGTAGAAAGCCACTTGATGATTCCTGTTTTTAAAAAAAAAAAACTTTAGCTTTATATAGCGCAATATCAACAGTATGTGCTCAAAGCGCTTTACATGGGGTCCCTGACCAACAGGAACATGTATCTTGAGGCGTGTTAGGCGATATTGCATTTTATTTTCCACAGAGACAACGCTGTTCTCGGCCAGGTACTCATTTTAAACCTGAATACGGTGAGAGAATGTGAGTAAAGAGCCTTTTCTAAGGACTCAACTATGAGCCGAGCGAGGCTCGAACTCAGGACCTTCTGATCCAAAAGCGATTGTCATACCACTGGTGCACATAGCCGTACTGTTTAAAATATTAACTTGAATATTTCTATATTTTTGGTGAGTTCTTTTTTTCTTTTATGATGATAATATATACCAATAATAATGATTATTATCATTTCTTTTCGCGTTTTGGAAGGGCAACAGAATAATATTGTGGAGTCACTGAAAGTGGAAGCGGTTAGTGAATTTTGAATTTATTTTTTATTACAGACAGCATCAAAACATATAAAAATATATTGCAATAATATAATTGTGTAGGTGGACATAATATCATATGTGAAAGAGGAACAAAATGTGCATTCTTCTCATGGACACGGCACTCTGATGAACTATCGGGAATAAATAAAATTCTTAATAGTTGACTTTACGAATGATAACTAATCTATATGTAGCTAATATCAAAAGGGAGCAACTCTTTCCTTTGAGCAACTCATAATGTTAAGTCCATAACACCTCCCGAGAAGCTCTTTAATACAGAAACGTGAGTGGAGCAGGCATATATGTTGATAATAACAAGAGATGAAGTGGGTAGGAAAGCGCCAGAAGACAACAGAGAATAAAAACTTCGCGGCAGTGATGGGGGCTCAAACCCACGACCTTACTGGTCGGACAACGATCCCCCCGGCCAGGTAGGTAACATAAGTGCCTGCTCCACTCACATTTTTGAATTAGAAATTCACCCCAAATACCGGATCATACTCAATGTCTCCTGTTATATGTTTGTGTTGAGAATATAGTTTACCAATAAGGTCGCGGGTTCAAACCCCCATCACCGCCGCGACATTTTTTTTATTCTCTATTGTCTTCTGGCACTTTCCTACTCACTTCATCTCTAATTGTTACCCCAACATAAGTGCCTGCTCCACTCACTTTTCTGAAGTAGAGTTACCAGGATCCAGGATCCAAACACTTTGGTGACAGTAGCGGGAATCCATTTCGCTGCTCCGTCCTTTCGATTACCAACACCTGGCGACTAAATGGGTGTCAAACTTCATAAAGTGTTTTTGCCATCACTGGTTTGGAATTTAAGGTGGGTGATGGGAGAATGGTGACAATCAAAGTATGAATTTGACGTCCTTAAAACAATTCACTCGGTGACGAACCAGACGCTAAAGGTGTGCGACGATAGTGCATAAGAAGTTGTTGCAAGGCTTGTCATGGCGGAAGAGACGATTTCCTTAAAGTATTTTAAAAACTTCTCAGAATCCGTCTGCGGCACCGTTTGTAGCGGGATGATAGGGAGCTGCAGTGAGATGTTTGATTCCCCCCTCCCTACACCATGTCTGAAATTCGTCAGAAGTGAAGCAGGTTGAGTTGTCCGACACGACTGGGTACGGATATCTGAAATGAGCAAAATCCTCGTCTAGAAGGCTAGTTGTTGCTTTCGTCGATATCGAATTGGCCGCATGAATGCATCGGTCATTTGAATGGGCATCGGCCATTACTTACAAGCTCTTACCCATAAAATTCACCGCGTGATCGATGTGTACTCCACTCCACGGTAAGTCAGGCGTTACCATTATCATCTCATGTAGTAAAATTTTTTACTACACAACTACAGAAACAATAGCACCTTAAACAAAAGATCTGAACTGATGACAATGTGCAGACACTCTAACAAATTCAAGCTCAAAACGCAAAAGGCCAAATAACCCCCCCCCCCCTTCCTCCCCCCCCCCCCCCCCCGCTTCCCCCCCCCCGCTTCCCCCCCGTCCCCCCCCTTTCCCCCCCTCCCGACCCCATTATACCCCTCCTCCCCCTCTTCCCTCCCCCCCCCCCGCGCCTATCCCCCCCCCCCCCCCCCCCCCCCGCCGCAACCACGTTCCGCTACAATATCACACACACATGTACACACAACACACAACACACCTACACGCATACACACACACACACACACACACACACACACACTCATAATATAAACATGAGAGCACATCACAATACACATCAACAATAATCACCACTACAAAACGAAACAACTTTAGTTTGGAGTAGGAACTTTTCTACGGACATTACAATGGATTACGCCGACTGAAGAAGTGTAAAAAACACAGAAACGAGTCGTCTCGGCCAAAAAAATGTGAGTGAAAATTTGCATTATATATTAGCTCTAACCACCATTATCGAGCACTTTCGTACCAACAAGTACCCACCAACACTCATATATATATATATATATATATATATATATATATATATATATATATTGTTATTTGATATTACAGCACTTGAATGCTTTCTCAATTTTCTACTGAATGTACACAAAATTATATGTGGCACCACAAACTTATCGGCAAATTCACATCCCTTTTAGTAGAGTGACCCCCTAGTGAAAAATCCTCGAGTTGTTTCACATTCGTGTAAAGTTTATTTTTCTTCACAATTGCTAAGATTGATATATTTGAAAAACATTTGGCCGATGGGAATTACAATTCGACCACTTGAAGGTCAACTAGAGGTCACTGAAGTTCAAATGAAGTCAACTATATTTAACAATTAGTTACTCGTAAACTATCGATATTTTATAACATTTTTAATAACATAAAAACTTTATTACATGTTAAACAAGTCACATGTAGACTTTTGTTAGTATTCTCTTCGATTTGTACGAGTTATTGCCCTTGATTTGTTTTTTTTTTTATATGAATACAAACATTCCTCTTTTTAAAATAGCATGCGAACCGAAGTTTATTTTATTCCTTAGTATATAGTATTTTATACTCTTTTGGATGTCAATAGCAAGCGTACAAAGTTACCACCAAATCAAACAATATTTGATTGAGTTATCGCCCATTATAGTAGGCTCCCTGCATCGTGCGAAGACTCGAGTTGTTTCACCTTCCGTGTGGAAGTTTATTTTTCTTCAAATTTGGTAAGATTGATATTTTAGGAACAATTTTGGCCGATTGGAGTTTCAATTCGAGTTCTTTAAGGTTATCCAGAGGTCAATCAAGTTCAAGGTCAGCTATATTAAACATTTAATCATAATTACATGCAAATTATTGATATCTTATAACATCTTTAAAAACATATAAACTTGATTATATATTAAACACATTACAAGTACACTTTTTAAAAAAGATTCCCTTCGATTTGTACGAGTTATTGTCCTTGATTTGATATTTGGATGAATAAAAGTATTCCTCTTTATAAAATAACTTGCAAATCACACTTTATCGGCTACTAATAAAATAATACAGTTTACAGTTTTGGAAATCAGTAGCAAACAAATCAAGTTAAATGCAAAAATAAAAAAAATACACAGAATTGATTGAGTTATCGCCTATTATGATAGATTTACTGAACAGTGCAAAAACTCAACTTGTTTCAAACTCGTGTGTAAGTTTTTTTCTTCAAAGTTAGTAAGATCGATATCCTTGAAGAAAAAGTGGCTGATTGGAATTTCAATTTGACCACTTGAAGGTCATCCTTAGGTCACTCAAGTTCAAGGACAGCTACATTTAACATTAAATTACTTCTATACCTTTGATAATATTAAACATTTTTGAAAAGGAAAAGAAAAGTTTATTTTTAGTTGAAAATTCACGGACATAGTTTTTGGCAAATTTCATTCAATTTGTTTGAGCTATTGCCCTTGATTTGATTCATATGTTAGTATTAATATTCCTTTTTCAAAGAATGTCTTGCATCAGCTTCCTCCAGGCCCAGTTCTTTCATATCGTCCATTACCTTATCCAACCATCTAGTCTTTGGGCGTCCCTTTTTCCTCTTTCCCGCTAATTGTAAGTCAAATACTTTCCTTCCCACGTACTCTCTCTCACCGTTGTCTCTATTTAAATAATGAATAATAAAAAATAAAATAGCGCTCCAAATAAAAAAAATATTATTCCTATTTCTGTACAAAAATGCATATCATAATCAATGTCATGCATTTTTGTACTGAAATATGAATAATAAATTTTGTATTTGGAGCGCTTGGCTTGTAGTTGGTTTGTTTACAAATAACTTCTCCACCGGTGACGTCCAATCAAGGGACGCTACTCTTCCGCTAATCTCATTCCCTATCCCCCTCATGGCCAAAGAACCTTGCTCGCCTTCTTCTTATTCTGGCAAAAATAGTTCTTTCCTTTGTTTCTTGCCTCAGATAAATACAGGAATAATTGATAAATAGATAATCTAATTATAAAATAAATAAGCGTTTTATTTTAAGCCTAGACTATCTATCAAATATTGAATGGAAGTAAAAGTTTGAATACATTAGCCTCAAGATGTTGAATCTTCGTTTTACTTTAAGGGAGATAACTCAGTTTAAAAATGTGTTTCAAATGTTTATGTCTACAGACGTATAGGGAATGAGATTAGCGGAAGAGTAGCGTCCCTTGATTGGACGTCACCTTACAGAGAGAACGTCAAAATGGTTTTGCGCATGCGTCTCTCTCGTCCTCGCTTTCGGTGAAGTGTCTCATGCCGCTTTAACCAGAAGCGAGGACGAGAGACGCATGCGCAAAACCATAATGACGTTCTCTCTCTAATAACTTTTCCGCCGGTGATGTCCAATCAAGGGACGCTACTCTTCCGCTAATCACATTCCCTACAAAAATTATTTACTCTATCATCTACTTGAGCGTCACAATTTAGTTAAAAAATATTTTGAAAACATCTTTAAATGATGGGTTTATTTGGATGCATTAAAAATCTTCAAGTTGCCAAATTAACCGACAAGGGCACATCCACATTTGACAGAATTATCCGCAAGCTTTTTGTTTTGTTAGCAAATGTTATACTCTCCACGATTCATCATTTAAATTGAATTTTCCACTTCTTTATGGATTATGCTTATTGGTAAATAGGCTAAATCTTGGCGCTCATCAGACATCATGACAACACATTAATAATATAAGGAAAGATGAAACCTTTGATAATTTCGTCTTTAAGTCATGGCGTGGCTTACCAAAGATTAGCAAAAATAGATAATCGACATGTACATTGCTGGATCTCCTGTGCGCCAATGCAGTGCAGTACAATTGCCTCAGACATCTCATGTATAGGAACATTTACGAGTGCTCGTGTTAAAATAAATTCACTACAAGCGATCAAACATGCCCCGTGTGGTGTCCGGGATCCGTCAACTGAGAGGATGCAAGAATAGCCCAGCGCCTTAAAGATGTTATAAAATATCAATAATTCGCCCAAAGGTGTGTGACTCCTTCTTTTTTGAGTCACCTGATCCTCCAGGTTAGGGGTTGTCGAAGGCTTAACATCCCTTCCGTAAATCTCAAACCGTTACAGAAACGCAGACGGACAAATCATATCCTTTTTCTTTAGCTTGGGCGACCCAGTACCACATTGATGAATTTTCCTACGGTGAGAAAAACAGCAGCCCAGTTTTATGTTTCCATGTCAACGATTCGTCGACGATTGAAGAAAGCTGTCTTCCATTTGTTGGTACACCGCTAACTGAAAACAACAGAACCCGGAGCTTTGATTTGGCCATGGGCAACAGTCGTTAGTACCAGCCCCAATGGGATCCCATCTATTTTCTCATATAAAAGTCGTTTCAAACTTTTATTCTCTCATCAAAGACTTTGCATAAGGCGGAGGGAAGAAGATCACTTCTCTACCTCATTCGTGAAGATGTTGTTACATGTATTAATATAGAACACGAATGACATCATAGCAAAAATGCCCACCCTATTTGAAGAATGGTCAAAGGCTGGAGTTTGGTGTGTCAATACGATTTCTAGAATCAAAGTGACGAAAGCCATCAAACATTAACCCTTGTCTATACAAAGTACTGTCGGCAGGTTTAGCAGTTCCAGTTACCCAATCACTGCTGTTTGGTCCCGGGGGGGGGGGGGGGGGGGGTTAGAATAAATATCGACTGAACCCGGTCTTTTGCGTGAGAAGCAAGCGATGAAGTTGAGGTGATTCCAACCACGAGTTGGAAACCCCAGGGTTCTATCGACATAAACATACAATACAAGGACAATATCACCCTAGGATTCCCACCACTGGTTGCTATTAAAAACCACAAGAAAAGGAATGAGTAGGAAAGTGACATGAGAGAACCAGTGAGCTTACTGGTACGACAACTCCGCCTGGGCGGGTAGATCGTGACTCTACCGTATGAGCTATCGGCCAGGCAGAGTTGTCGTACCAGTAGCGTCGCGGGTTCTAGCCCCCATCGCCACCGCAAAGATTTTATTCTCTGTTGTTTTCTGCACTTTCCAACTCACTTCATTTCTTGTAATTATCAACATAAGTGCCTGCTCCACTCATTTTCTATATTAAACCCACACAACCTCGGCCAATTAAACCAGTAGATTATTGACCAATCAAAACGACTCATTTGTGATACACTCTCAAACCCGCTACATGACAAAAATAATATAAGTGGTTGCTTTAAACACTGGAATGAAGAATGTTGAAATTACTCTGCTCGTTGTTAAATCCGCTAGATGTGTCATTTGTCCCCACTAGATTCATTCAACCAGACTATAAACGTTAAAGTTTTCACATAGTTTCTAGTTTTTCGTCATGGTACGGGTGATCAGGCGTGTCAAACTAGTGATTATTTTATTTAAACGCATACCGTGGTTAACTGTGCAGTGTCTAGTATAGCACTGTCTCAGGGGGCGTGGTCATGTTCCCTTCCGCTAGGTGTCTAGTGGTAAAACACTCATATTCTGACCAGCAGGTTGAAGGTTCAACTAAAGCTAGATGGGTAGCGCTTTCAACAAGTGTAGAATAAGTTCCTGGTCAGTGACAGTGTGCGGTTATGTAGTCTTATGGTATGACACTCGCCTTCGGGTTGGAAGTTCCCAGGGTTCGAGTCCCGCTGCGAACGGCAAAAATTTGAGTCGTTGCGAAAGGCTCTTTACTCACATTCTCTCATCATGCTCAGGTATAGAATGCGTTCCTGGTCCTCAGCGTTGTCTCTGTCGGGAAAAATTTAATGAATAAAAGAAATCGCCTATTAGGCGACATGTCTTGTCCTACATGTTAAGTTGGTTTGGGACCCTTTGTGAAACGCTTCGAGGACGTATAGTGGACATTGCGCTAAACGTTTCTGTCGAAAAATTTATGATATCGCTTTCTATGAATCATCTGTCGTCCTATATGTTCTGGCATGCAGTTGACAAGGGGCGTGGCTATATTGGTTGATTTGGTGCCTGGTACCGCATCCATCTTTTAAAAATGGATTACAGCATTTTAAAATAGAATAAAACTGAGAAATGGTAAATACCGCATCTTACGTCTTCCAGTAAGTCTTTTCTTTAATTTTTTCTTCCTTCTTTTGTATTTACAAATATAGAATGTTTTAAGTCATTGTCTTCTTTTTCTTGTAACACCTTATACTGTAATCATGCCACGCCACTGGCAGTTGGCTCGGGACTCATTGTAAACGTCTTTGAACGCATCTAAGGAATATTGCTCAATATAGAACAGCTTCAGTCATTTGTTGAGCAACTATTGACAAAACAACAATGAGTACTCAACATTTGCATTCATTTGTAGAGTTAAAAATTTGTCTATTGCTTTGAATGTTTTAATATCCTCAACTTATCAAACGAAGTTTACCCAGTTAAATGCCGTACTCTGGAAAGGCACGTATTTGAAATTCAGGCCAGAAACTCACCCTACAAATATAGAACGATTTAAAATGACTCTCATCTTGGTAAAACCTCTCAAATCTGGGACTTTGCCAAGTTTTTGCCAAGGTTAGGGCCATTTAAGTCCAAATTCTATAAGTTTCAATGAATGGAAAAGTGTCGTAAACTAGGCAATTTGACCAGCGAAAATGAAGACATCAGAAAACGAAAGCAACTAGCCACCAATGCATTCAACCAACTCCAAAATTTATGGAATAGAAATAACATAATAAGTGAGAATAAACGAATAGAGATTTACGAGGTCATGATTATTCCGATATTGACATATAATTGTGGAACCTGGGGCCTCACAAAAAAGAACTTAGAATGACTCGATTCATACCACCGGAAACAATTACGTCGCGTAATCGGATTTTATTGGCCAGAGACAATTACAAATACTGATCTCTATGAAAAAACCAGGGTCCAACGCCTGAGTACAATATTAAAAGAACAGCGATGGAGGCTATATGGTCACATCTTACGCCGAGAAGATAACATCCCAGCCCAAACTGCAATGACAGAATATTTCCTTCATGGCAACAAATATATAGGGAGACCACCAACATCAATAGTATCTATCCTGAACCAGGACCTCTCTACATATCAGAAATTTCTGGATTCTGAGAGGCCGAATTAATTCCTGGAGAACTAAGAAATACTGCAGTGCCCTCCGTACTAAAGTCACAACAAGATCTTGACAGCCTCAAAACTCTGACCCAGGACCGTGACCAATGGAAACAATTAACAACATGGATGGAGCGAGCAACCATACTTATCGACCGTAACTGAATCACACAATTCTCAGCAAGCGTCATTCGGACTGCTAAGCTCACTACTACTACTACTACTACTACTACTACTACTACTACTACTACTACTACTACTACTACTACTACTACTACTACTACTACTACTACTACTACTACTATAGTGATCTCTGACGTTGCCCAAGAAATTGTTACGGTGGCTCTAGAATAATTACGGAAAGCCTTAAGAACCTTCTGTATCTTGTTGGGGAGCAGCTATCATATATCAAAACACAAAGTGTAGGAAATTTGCCCACCGGAGGAGAGACTGTTTGTTTGACCAAATTATACGACCCCTCGCTTCGTAATGGTGTTATGTCGAAGTATTGCTGCTATAAGTCTTGCTAAGATACTCACAACAACCACAAGCTGGATATAACGTTCCAACACACAAAACTATTTGCATCCTTAAATGTTTATAGCCTGATTGACATATTCTAGTGAGAAACTATCATTATAATGGCTGTCTAAAAGCAACATCAAACGAGCTGAGTGACGTCAATTTTATTTCATCTATAACAGATGACGGAAATTGAGGATAAATGAAATGAGCCGAAATTTTATTTTAAACTCCTTGATTGTTATAAACCTATGTTACAACAACTTACTTATCCGAATCAGGTATTACAACAACAAAACTTGCGCCCTTTTGCAACGGTACCATTAGATAGAGTCGTCAGGGCATTCCATGAAGGAATATAGATACTTCATCAAACAGGATGTCTGATGGCAACAGGGATTACCCAAATTGTTCACATTGAGCAATTGGAGGTTATAAACTTGCCCAAGGAAAAAAAAGCTAAAACTTCCTGAATCGGGGCTCGAACCCGGAACATCCCGGTTCACTGTGCAATGAATGTCTCAACCACTCGGGCACTTCTTTGTCTCTGTCCGCAAAATTGTAATATCGCCTAACCGGGGTCATGTCTCGTTCTACATGTTAAGTATTGCTGTTGACTAGGAATCCATTGTAAAGCGCATTGAGCACGTTTAGTGAATATTGCGCTATATAAATGCTCTAGGTTGGAAAATTTATTTTTAGACAGTTTTTAAAAAATATAATCACAAACGATAAAACACTTGAACTAGACAGTTTTGTCCTATTGTAGTAGAGGATTTATTTGTCTCTAATCACAAACAATAAGAGCCCGGAGCTCGGACAGTTTTGTCCTATTGCAGTAGAGGATTTATTTGTCTCTAATCACAAACAATAAGAGCCCGGAGCTCGGACAGTTTTGTCCTATTGTAGTAGAGGATTTATTTGTCTCTAATCACAAACAATAAGAGCCCGGAGCTCGGACAGTTTTGTCACACTCATTTTGTAGCAATCCACAATTAGTTTCTCAGTACACAATGGGACAAGACTGTCCTCTCCCGACAGGTGCGTTACATTCACAAAACATGCTCAAGGCACTTTACAATCCATTGCCAACAGCAATATTTAGTATGTAGGACGTGACATGGCGCCTGTAAGGCTATAATACATTTTTTTTCTAACAGCGACAACGACGACGCTGTCAACTGGCCAGGTGTGTTAAAATCCCAGGGTGCCGTATTATTAAATAGATACAATTGGGTCACCCAGCATCAGTGTGCCGTTTAGGGAATGAGATTAGCGGAAGAGCAGCGTCCCTTGATTGGAAGTCACCGGTGGAGAAGTTATTTGTAAACAAACCAACTACAAATCAAGGGCTCAAATACAAAATTTATTATTCATATTTCTGTACAAAAATGCATAACGTTGATTATGATATGCATTTTTGTACAGACATATGAATAACAAATTTTGAATTTGGAGCGCTTGGCTTGTAGTTGGTTTGTTTACAAATAACTTCTCCCCCCGGTGACGTCCAATCAAGGGATGCTACTCTTCCGCTAATCTCATTCCCTATTGCAAAACGCGCTAGAATTCGGCGGATTAGAATCCAGCATATGCTGTATATGGTTCATAGAAATAAAACGCCAGATCTAGACGACGGCTCGTAATAAATGTATTTTGTCATCGAATTACATTGTGGATCGATCAATCCCTCTCTATTGACCTCAACGACAAAGAATTATTTAACAAGATCACTTACATTTCAATTACCATCATCGAAGTTCGATCCTTTCACAAAGTTTGAAATCGTTTTAAATAAAATTGAATAATAACACAATAAGAAATTAAGGAGCAGGCACCGGTGTAAGATAAAGAACTGAACAATGTTGTCTGAAGGGTGCCATAGAAAGCAAGAAAGAAAAATACAAGAAAAAACCATCTTAAAAAAATTAATCCACCAGTTTTTATTCTTGTATTGTTCTTTTTTGCTTTATTTGGTACCTTTCATACACACTTGTTCAGTTCTTTATTAGAATAACAAGATAACAATACCAATAATCAGTAACATTGGATTGTTTGGTTATCATAATAACAATTTCGATAGAGCCAAATTATAGTCTTGGATATTGATGTTTTCTGCAACTCCTACTTATGTATTTCCAAAGTATCGAATTATCTAAAATAAATCAATATATTAGTAGTTTATATCAACGTTATTTTAAATTACAATTATTCTTATGAAGTAAGTAAAACAACAAAATTAT
Organism: Berghia stephanieae; assembly: GCF_034508935.2. Lineage (NCBI taxonomy): Eukaryota > Metazoa > Mollusca > Gastropoda > Nudibranchia > Aeolidiidae > Berghia > Berghia stephanieae. Next base: position 21,060,328 of record NC_088361.1, on the reverse strand, counting down.
ATGATTTTTTACAATGCTGTATTATGCTATTTATTTTATCAATCTTTGAAATTGAATTTTATGTTTTAGTCTAAGCTGGCAAGAATATCGGTATAAATCATATTCTTTAACCTACAATTTGGAATAAAATTTAGATTATGTCAAATAAACAGGGTCTTTATTTGCAGCTAAATATGTTTAAGTTGTTTATTTAAAGGATTCTATATGTCATGAGCAATATTTCCGTCCTATATATTCTGAATTATTTATAGAAGGGCATACTTCCCTTATAGACTAACTAGGAAATATTGAAAAGAAATGAGAATACTTATCATTTCTCTTAGTCGTTAAAAAAATAGATAGCAATTTAAAAATTCCTCATTGAGTTCACTCCTACTGGCTTGTAAGCTCATCCGATCAACTAGCCTTCCATATTTTTGACGTAATTTTTGTAAAAATGAAATAGAAGTATATAAACATGAATAGATCTTTTATTCACTCGACCGAGAATCTGCCGTGGTTCGAGGACAACCCTGTCAAAGTACAGACAAACGAGACACTCTCTGAAGATGTCATTCTCAGTGCCGGAACAGCCGCCGTGCTTCAACTTCTTTTCTTTTCTATTCTCGGTGGGTTAGTCAGTATCTTTGGAATCGCCTCTAACATCATCAACATCATAGTATTTATCAAACAAGGCGCCTACAAAGAATGTGGCACAGTCAACCTGCTTGGTCTAGCCGTATCCGATTTGTGTGTGGTCATCACAATGCTTTATGTCAGCTGTTTTTATACCCTTGTAATAGTAAATCCTAGCAACCTTCCCTGGCAGCCGTTCGCCTTTGTCTTTGTAACAGGTGGATGGCCCCATTTGATGTTCGCTCAGATCACAAGAACGATAACGGCTTACGTGGCTTTTGAAAGATGCATGTGTGTGATGTTTCCGTTCAAAGTCAAAACTATTCTTTCCCCTAATCGCTCAATAGGCATCATCGTGTCCATATTCGTGTGCTTTGCCATTAGTTTTTCCCCAGCGTACGTGATGCAACAGTTGAAATACTCACACGATCCTGTCGTTAATAGGTCACGTCTTGTCCTCGTTTTGATGCCAGACTGGCTATACGTTGTTGACGTCATGTGGTACATTAATTCTCTCGCTTTCAATTTAGGATCAGTAACTATAGTTTTGATTTGTACCCTCATCACAGCGTCACGTGTCCAGCTTTCAAAAACATGGCGGAGCACGATGGCGACCGGAAATGAGCAAGGAGACACGGTAAAATCAAAGTCACTAGAGAATAATGACAAGAAAACGAAATCCGAAACATCTAACCAGAATACAATGTCAAGTTCTAAGATGCAAAAGGAAAAGAAATTGATCACTATGATTATATCTATATCAGTTATATTTTTGTTTTGTTATATTTCAGATCTATCCTTTCTGTTAATGTATACAATCAACCCCGATATCAGGACATTCGGAAAATATCATAATTTTGCCCTAGTGATGCATTCAATGACGTTCTTTATGGAAACATTGAATAGTAGCATCAACATCATTGTCTACTATAACATGAGCTCTAAATACAAAAGAGTATTTCGTGAATGGATGGGGCTGTCACAAGAAGGTGACTCCTAAATTAAAACTTCACACGTCAAACAATCTTCATTGCCGGTCGCACTGGACTGTTAGAAGCTGTGGACTGTAAAAAGTAATAAACAAAAATGAATATAACAGCTTCAAAAGAGAACAAAAATACAAAACACGGACCGTTTCGGGCTCAAATCCCTTCTTCGGCACCATAAAAAGCAATGAAAACATAAAAACATTACTAAAATCTCATATCGACGGCATAGACATTCTCTGTTTTTATCTTCAGTCCAAATCGTCTGAAAAAGGGCGATTAATCTTTGTTAAAAGGTCAGCGAATGATAAAAGTGCATATTTTCACCTCATCTGTTTATATTTGGTATATTAACATGATCCTGGGATATACCAGGAGCTTCATTTTTGCCAAAACAACGTTTGTTTCATTAAAAATATTTATCTGTCTTTTTTGTAAAACTCATCCGTGGTCTTTGTGAATTAAAGAACTGAACAAGTGTGTACGAAAAGTGCCAGACAAACCTAGACAGATAAATACAAGAAATCAAACGATCCCAAAAAATCAGTCGTCTTCGACTGGGGATCGAACCTCAGACCTTCTGATTACCGGTCAGACGTGCTACCATTACACCACAGAGACTCCAGAAAGTTGGGACAATTTTCTTTGTGAGTTCCATGTCGGAATGTAAATAATATAATAATAATTTATAATATAATATAATATAATATAATATAATAAATATAATATAATATAATATAATATAATATAATATAATATAATATAATATAATATAATATAATATAATATAATATAATATAATATAATATAATATAATATAATATAATTATTTTACACGTACTTGATAGCAATATAAACAGAATACAGTTCGTTTCAGACATTTTGACGTGTAAAACCAACTATTGCTTTGAGGTTTGTTATGGAAAACAAAGAATGACATCTGGCACACCAAAACAACACATTAATAAATAACAATAGGAAATAGAATATGGACGCTTGAATTTGTGCGGCTATGTAGTCTAGTGGTATGACACTCGCTTTTGGATCTGAAGGTCATGGGTTCGAGCCTCGCTCGGCGCATTGTTGAGTCTTTGGAAAAGGCTCTTTAGTCACATTTTCTCAACGTACACAGGTGTAAAATGAGTATATGGCCGTCTAAAAATTGTAATATCGCTTCACAGGCGTCATGTCTCGTTCTACATGTTACTTGTTGATCTTGGACCCTTTGTAAAGCGCTTTGAGCATGTTTAGTGGATATTGCGCTATATAAAAGCGAATAATAAACGAAAACAGATGATGTGGACGATACTGGTTTCCACTTTATCAACAAAACGCGATGGATCAAGCAATAGAGACACACGAGAGATGTGAGACAGGCGTTGTTAAGGTGAATCATTCAACATTTCTGATGGTTTTCAAGACGGTATCTACCTCTAATTCGAATTTTTTCTTATAGAGTAAAATAAGGTCAGCTCATTGTCGCAGTATAAGGGGACATTATGTTATCATTTTGACACATTTGTGAGGCTGACTGAGAAAACCCGAGAAGATGCGACAAGCTTCGATTTGAGATACGAGTCAAAATCGAAGATATGTAAAGTGTTTCCCAAGGAAACAAATTTTATTCAGAAAAAAAATCATAACTTGGGTTCTAATAGATAAAGAAAGAAAATTTACAGTGGTAAATCATCAGAAAGATGTGGTCTACACCACTGCATACATACCTCGATTTATGAAATTTGTGCATCTTTTCGGGTTTTTCTCAGCCAGCCACACTTTTAACAAACTTCTATTCATTCCATAAATACCGGATTTGAATTTTAAAATACTCAATTTGATAATATTATTATTAATTAGATATTTTTGAACTTATTTGCAGGTCTTACAGCCCAATTCATTATGGGCTCATTGCTGTAATTAAAATCTCAAAAAAGGACGCAAAACATAGTCCGTTTCAACGATGTTAAACTAGGCCCATAAGTGGGTCCGGATGTCAGACCTGCATATATGTACACGCCGGCCAGAAGCACATGTTGGAATTTTAATAGAGGCATATTTGATTTTAAAAATTCACAGTCTCGTGTGTACTGGAATTTCCAATTTGATTTCACTACTCCTGTCCAACTGTGTTTTTGCGTTTAGGAGCACGTTCTGGGTCAAGAAGGTCAGAGTGGAACGAGGTCTTCATCATTAAACTATTTTTTTTGGAAAATTCTGACTGGTAGCTTAAGGGAGTAAATATATGGATCTTAAAGTGAAAATAATAAACAAATCTTCGCCTTTGGCCTTTCTCATGCGACAGATAAAACACATAGATAACGACAAGAAAAAAATAAACCTTAAACATTTTTATTTATGTAATAAAATCATATTATGAAGGCAAAATGGGGGGAGGATGGCGGGAGGGGTGAGGAGGGTGAAGGGGGAGGGTGGGAAAGACTGGAAAAGAGAATGGTATAAATGTTGTGTGCTGTGTGTGTGTGTGTGTGTGTGTGTGTGTGAGTGTGTGTGCGTGAGTGTGTGTGTGTGTGTGTGTGAAAGGGAGAGAGAGAGAGAGAGAGAGAGAGAGAGAGAGAGAGAGAGAGAGAGAGAGATAATGAGATGAAATGGTAATTAAAAATTGAAAGTTGTTGCACAACCAAGTACTGTGGTCAAAGATAAGTAGTAAAAAATGGGGGAGGCGAACGGGGGGGGGGGGGGGAATCTAAATTGATTTTTAAGATGCTGATTCCCCCCCCCCCCAATCAACCTCAGTTAGTAGAGCACTCGCTTCACAATCAAAGGGACGAAGATCGATCCCGGGTTTTGAGTTAAGCAATAAGCATCTTCTCCCATTCTGTTGTATCGTTTCTTGACATGGTCATGGACTGTCTCCCAGTTTAGGTTGTATAATTTGGCGCCACATTTTAGCCCATCCCTCCAGATTGGCGCCACATTTTAGCCCATCCCTCCAGATTGGCGCCACATTCTAGCCCATCCCTCCAGATTGGCGCCACATTTTAGCCCATCCCTCCAGATTAACGAAATTGACATCTGCATGATCAGACGACACCGTCTTTTCTTGTAATTTATCACCATGATTAGCCAATCTCTACAGAAAAAAGAGAAAAACATGAACAGAAATCCCTTCTAGATCCAGCTCTAAAGTAGGGGCATACATGAGTAGCATCATATAGGCCCACAATACGGCTTATTATTCAAACAGTATTAATAGGCTACACACTTCCAAGTCTTTTGAATAATGTGCTTTCCTAAGAAAAACAATAGTAAATTATGTTGGTGCAATTCCACACCTGCTTGGTTGGAATTGCCCCAATACAAAAAAAAAAAAACAACAAAAAAAAATTATGGATACGGATAAATACTATTTACTTGACATGATAGCTGGGGCCTCTATTAGTAAAATAAAACCATTGACAGAGGATATTGACTTAAATATTTTCACGAAAAGAGACACGAGAAATTTGAAACCCGGAGGGTGTGGAATTTCCCTGACCTTTATGAATCTAAAATAGGCACAGCCTCTTACTTAAGGCACCGAGAACAGGTTTTGGGGAAAATGTTACCTATCCGATGAATGATTAAGAATTTCTAGCTTGAAGCAAATTTAATAACATTTTGCAATATTTGAAAACCATGAGTGTTGCACTTACCTTCAATGGACTTGTAAACATTTGTAAAACTGTCAGAATTCAACAATCGTAAAAGTGGCTGCTCCCTGTGTTCAAACAGGAAATAGAAATCAAAGGTAGTTAAAACTTTGAACAGTTTCCAATTGTTATTTTTTTCATTCTTTCTGCGAAGAATTAGATATAATTAATGTGGGTGTGGAAATCCCCTACCACACACACACACACACACACATATATATATATATATATATATATATATATATATATATATAATATATATATGTATATATATATATATATATATATATATATATATATATATATATATATATACATATATATGTGTGTGTGTGTGTGTGTGTGTGTGTGTGTGTGTAACCGCGGCCTTATATGTAAGGCAATATCCTCTAAATTTGCTCAAAGCGCCTTACAAGGGGACAAAGCCAACAACAACACTTTAAGATCGAGACATTACGTTCTCTTTATGGGCGCAATCCTCTTTGACTACACAGAATGACGTCAGAATTAGGTCATACTGAAATTCACATGAGCAGTATTTTTTTCCAAAGCAATGGGTAACACTTGCGCAGTGAATTCCAGATGACAATTGGGTTCAACAGTCGTCACGTCACTTCCCTCGAAATGACGAATAGTACCAATTTAACGATTGCACTCGTTGTACAAAGGACCACGTGATCAAATTTTCTTTCCCGTTCTCTCGTCACAACAATTCAGAACGAAGATGGAGAGCCTGTCCTTCACGTGAGAAGATGAAAACTGTGTGGACAAAAATTACGACTTTGGTGATAAAAAATGACATTGATGATAATTATTGTAACTTAAAAAATGATTATGAATAATTTATAACTCCCTTATTTGTGGGCCGATTTTGTCATTCGTGGTATCAATTTTATTGTAATAGAGAGACTGGAACTTCCGAGTTATTTTTTCTGATGTGAAATTACTACTTTGTATAATTTAGTATCAAGAAAGCTGGTTGGTAGATAAAAATGTAACGGTCTTTGATCTACCGCCACGATCTATTCGTGTAGAATTGTGAGTCCAGCGTCCGAAGTCTTCGACCAATCCCAGGCGCTTTAACCGACCGACTGTACTCGCCTTCTATGTATTACGCTATTTTATGCAAAAACTGTAACAACTCTTTGAGTAGGCTTAATATCTAAAATCTAAAAGTAAAAAATAGTTCTGAAGAATTTGAAAATCAGCTTGAAAAAAGAAGACTATTGGCTCTTATTTCAGAAAAATCGGTTGAAATCCAACTGTAAAAATTTGAGTAAAAAATTGTATTTATTTACTTTAGCTTTTTTAAACAACATTTTTTAAAATTAATGGCCGATTTTCTTGATTTTTATATCATTCTTTACATCCCAATGAGACGAGATCAGTAATATATTTTGTTTCTTTCAAATGTAACTTGAACATACCAACCTTGCCTGTTATAGCCACGACTATTGATCCTATTGCAGACGTTTGTATGGGGTCTTACATTTTGTAAAAAGACAAATACGACTCTGCTACCAGTCAGGAAATCAATTTTCACCTGAATATGGTTGGAGAATGTAAGACAAGAGCCTTTTTCAAGGAGTCAACTTTACTCTCATTGTTGGACTCTAACGGGGCTCAGCCTCATATATGACTAGTCTAATTGTGGGATTCTATCTAGACTGAGTTCACCCTATGTCTAGTCCCATTGTGTGACTCTAACCAGACTCTAACAAGACTCTAACTAATATTAGTCTCATATATGATTAGTCCCACTGTGTGAGTCTACCTGTGATAAGTCTCATACGTGACTGGTCCCATTGTGAGACTTTAACGGGCTAAGTCTCATATATGACTAGTCCATTGTGGGACTCTAGCTAGGCTGAGTCTTATCCTACGACTAGTCCCATTGTGGGACTATAACTAGGCTGAGTCTCATATGACTAGTCCTATTGTGGGACTCTAACTGGGCTGAATCTCATATATGACTAATTCCATTGTGGGACTAACTAGGCTGAGTCTTATCCTATGACTAGTCCCATTGTGAGACCCTAACTAGGCTGAGCCTTATCCTATGACTAGTCCCACTGTGGGACTCTAACTAGGCTGAGTCTCATATATGACTAGTCCCACTGTGAGACCCTAACTAGGCTGAGCCTTATCCTATGACTAGTCTCATTGTGGGACTCTAACTAGACTGAGCCTTATCCTATGACTAGTCCCATTGTGTGACTCTAGGATGAATCTCGTATGACAAGTCTACAAAGCCACACAACCATTTCATTACATGTATTTTTGCACTGACATAGACCTTGACAAATCCCCTACTAAGGTAGGGTAGTCGTGACGTCACATCATCTGCTATTCTGGTTCCAAACTTCCTGAAGGGAGTATGCGTGTGACCCAGTCCTTCGGAGGACTAATAATATAAATGGGTTACATACTGAATCATAAGGTCGCATAACTATTATAGTAATAGGGTATAAATGCTTTTTTTTAGATTACAGGACGTAAAAGAGCAATGATGGATAATCTTTATTGACAACCAGGGTATATTTAGACTAAAAAATGGATACCACCGCTCTGAAACCAGAAAATCAAATACAAATGATATGTATCCAGTCCTCCGAAAGAATGGTTTTACACTTCCAATGAGATTTGAACCAGTTTTTGGGCATCAGTCTTGTGTTCCCTATTATAGGTACTTGAAAAGCATGTTTCTGGAAAATACAAGATAGGAAATCAAAAGAAATGCATTTATTAGAGACTCATTATTTTCTAAGAGCGTGTGAGAAATCGTAAGCCTTACACGCTTTTAAAAACAATGGGCCTCAAAGACTGACATCAGCACAGGATCATATGAGAGTGTGAGAAATCGTAAGCTACCCACTTTCAAAACCAATGGGCCTCAACGACTGACATCAGTACCAGGTCTAAAGAGTGTGTGAGAAATCGTAAGCCTTTTAAAACCAATGGGCCTCAGCGACTGACATCAATACAGGATACAAGAGCGTGTGAGAAATTGTAAGCCTTACACGCTTTAAAAAAACAATTGGCCTCAACAAGGGACATCAATACAGGATCACGAAGTCTCAAAGGAATAGGTATGATCTATATTACCTTTCCATGTGCTCGAGGTCATTGGTCACATTGCAAAAAGTGCTCAAGATAACCCACAGAGTGAAAAGTGTTAACAGTTTGAGAAATATCCAACGTGACAATTGGTAATCTCGCTCTGCATGATTCATGGATAGTTTTACAACTTTCATGAACAAAGCAGCGTGTTTATATTCATTGAGAAATGTCCAATCTTTGTACAGCAACAAATCATGTGATCGATGACTAGGTTGGACGAAAACATGGATATAGATCACTCCCATTGACAACACTTACAATATATTTTATTACTCGTTCTCTCGTGGATTGTAAAAGATATGAAAAAGTGTGTAAAAAAATAGTGCCAGACAAAACAAAAAAGGAGAGTACAAGAAAAAAAATACTGTCCCAAATAATTAGTCCTTTAATCAGGAAGTCGATGCATCACTTGCGCACTTTGAACTTTGACTCCAGCTGGAGTATAGGCCATCAGCGAATCATCTCTATCTTGTCCGGGTTGTGCCATCTACTCTCTCCATTGGTGTTGATTGATTTTTAACATAAAGTCTTCTTTATTGCTTTGTCTGGTTCTGTTTTAAACAAACTTTATCAGATCTGTATCTTACACCAGTACCTGCTGCCTAATTTATCATATATTACTAATGAAATCCCGGGGGTTCCGATAGATCAGCTGGTAAAGCAAAGGGACCGAGATCGATCCAGGGTACAGTTGAGATTTATGTTGACCCACCCGGTATCCCATATCCACCCAGCAGTGACTGGGTATCTGGATCTGTTAGATCTGGAGGAAATTACTTTGCGATAGACTCGCGTCCTATTTAAAGGATAGTACGACATTGCTATCGTTTCACGCAATAGAAACGGGGATAAATTTCGGCTGTATGGGTCTAATAGCTTTGAAGGACTACTAACTATGTGGCTTTGTGGTCTTGTGATATGACACTCGCTTTCGGATCGAAAGGTCCTGGGTTTGAGCCTCGCTTGGCGCATAGTTGAGTCCTTGGAAAAGCCTCTTTATCACATTCTCTCATTGTACTCAGGTGTAAAATAAGTAGTACCTGGCCGTCAACAGCGTTGTCTCCGTCGGAAAAAATTGTAATATCGTAACAGGCGTCATTGCTCTTCTTCATGTTACGTGTTGCTGTTGGTCAGGGCCATTTGTAAAGCGCTTTGAGCACGTTTAGTGGATACTGCGCCGTATAAGATCTCAAGTTTGTTTGTCGTTTTTTACTAGTGAAATCCAGACCTTCATGTCAACCCCACCCTCCTCACAAAATAAAAGCAAAAATAAATAGTTTGCATATAAGATATTGCAAGTAACCAGAAGGAATTAGAAGGGTTTTGCACCAGCCACAACAGTGTGACTATGCGGTCTAGTGATATGGCACTCGCTTTTGGATCGGAAGTATCCTCGATTTTAACCTCTCCGGTCACATAGTTAAATTCTTGAAAAGGCTCTTTATTTACATTCTCTCCCCGTACTCAGGTGTAAGATAAGGTACCTGGCCGATAACACCGTTGTCTATGCCAGAAAAATTGTAATATCTCCTAGCAGGCATCATGTTTCTTTCTAGATGTTCCGTGTTGCTGTTGGCAGGAGACCCCGTCCTAAGCGATTTGAACACATTAAGTGGATATTTCGCTATATAAAAGCTCAAGTTTAAATCAGTTTATAGAAAGATTACGTTGACAAGTCAGGGAGCAGGCACTGGTGTAAGATAAAGATCTGTGTGAATGAACCTATTTCAGCCAATGTAATTTGAAATTTAAGCGCCCAGAGTCTGGTGTCTCGGAGTTATAGCGCTATATAAGTTTTCAGCATTATTATTATTATTATTATTATTATTATTATTATTATTATTATTATTATTATTATTATTATTATTATTATTATTATTATCATCATCATCATCATTAAAAGTGTGTACGAAACAGTGTCAGAAAAGTGTCTGATACTGTTTCATACACAATTGATCAGGTCTTCAGACAACAAAACCTAACATATAGAATGAGACGACACCTGTCAGGCGATATTACAATTTTCTCCCGACAGAGACAACGCTGTTAAAGGCCAAGTACTACGTTTACACCTGAGAACAACGAAAGAATCTGAGTAAAGAGCCTTTTCCAAGGACTCAATTATACACAGAGCTAGGCTCAAACCCAGGACCTTCATATCCAAAGTGAGTGTTATACCAATAGACCACAAAACCGCACAAAGAAGAACGATTAGTACTACTATTTACCAACGACATAGCAATGCCTAAAGCACGACCTGGTGGAGCCAGCCGAGGAGTCCTAGTCCGGTGGCAGAGATGCGAAAGAATCATAAGACAAGCAATACCTATAAAAAGACAATAAAAACGTGAGCTTTTATCTAGCGCAATATACACTAAACGTGCTCAAAACGCTTTACAAAAGGCCCCTGGCCAACAGCAACACGTATCATGTAGGACGTAACATGACGTGTGTTAAACGATATTAAATTTTTTTCTAACAAAGAGAACGCTGCTAAAGGCCATGTACTCATTTTACACATGAGTACGGTGAGAGAATGTGAATTAAGAGTCTTTTCTAAGGACTCAACTATGCACCGTGAGAGGCTCGAACCCAAGACCTTCCGATCCGAAGAGAGTGTCATAACACTAGACCACCTAGCCGCATAATAATGCTCTCTATATATATGGCAATGATGACAGGATGAATCTCCATGGAAAAATCTATACACTTGCTTACATCCGCACTCTCACATGAGCATCATCTGTTATAATGCTGTGTGTTTTTATTCATGTAACCAAACCTTCAAATGCTTCAATCAAATCATTTGACAACACTTACAACCGAAGGAATTAACGAATGATAATAAAGGTCTCTATAAAAACAGCATTTGCTCAAAAAAGATTGTACTTGATACAAATGTTTTTTTAAAATGACAGTTTTATTTTCTCTAATTTGCCTGACTACCACGGTGTGCAGGATACAACACTTACAACCGGAGGAATTAACGATTGATAATAAAGGTATCTATAAAAACAGCCATTGCTAAAAGTAGAATGTACTTGATAAAAAATGTTTTTCAAAATGACAATTTTATTTTCTCTAATTTGCCTGGCTCCCACGGTGTGCAGGATACAACACTTACAACCGGAGGAATTAACGATTGATAATAAAGGTATCTATAAAAACAGCCATTGCTAAAAGTAGAATGTACGTGATAAAAATGTTTTTCAAAATGACAATTTTATTTTCTCTAATTTGCCTGGCTCCCACGGTGGGCAGGATGTCATTTATTTGTTGTGTCTTCTATTCTTCAATATCCGTTTTCTTCGTTAGTTTCTGTCTTTGTTTATGAATGGAATCACTTGGCTTTGTCCTGACCTTGCCGAAGTCCTTGGTTGAGATGAAAACAGTTAAATGTGTAGTATTAGTTTAGGGAGAAACTGTTCCCTTGCAATTATATCTCCAAGAAATTAAGGATCAGGCATCTGTGTCAGTTGTAAGATAAAGATCTGAACAAGTGTGTATGAAATGTACCAGACCAGGAAAGAAAGAAAAATACAAGAAAAAAAATCCCCAATAAATCAGTCGACCTTGACTGGGGATCGAACTTCACTGTAAGTTGTCATTTGCTGTGTCTTCTATTCTTCAATATGCGTTTTCTTTTCTAGTTTCTGTCTTTGTTTATGAATGGGATCACTTGGTTTTGTTCTGACCCTTGCCGGACTCCTTGGCTGAGATGTCGAGGTCGACAGATTTTTTTGGGATGATCTTTTCTTGTATTTTTCTTTCTTGCTTTGTCTGGCACCTTTCATACACACTTGTTCAAATTATCTCTCTGTAATGTAGTGTGATGCTTTTTGTTTGAATATCTTGTTGGTTTGTAAACATCTGAGTGTATTCCTCTTAGTGGGATCCTTGTGGTTATGTCAGGGTGAGACTTTTTGGTGATCTCAAACTTAGAGCACCGACAGTGTGCTCTTGGAATTTACATCGTTTCCCTATTTGAACCATTCCCATTTGTCTTACAGCTTCTTGTGTCCTTCTAACTGTTAATGTGGAAATTTTGACTATCCATTTTCTTCCTTTTTACTGGCGCTGAAGTGATCTGAATGTGTTGCAATCGTCGTAAAATCTTTTAAAAAACAACATAATTTACCTGGGATAGGACAAAGAGTCATCAATTTTAATTGAAATTTTTATAAGACTTATCAAAAGTGTCTCATCGCTGAATAAGAAACAGGACTTGGATTTCCACGGGCAATTGGGTAGAAGACCGCGGAATGAAGGCCTGCAAGAGGCATGATCTGACTGCAAAAAGTAATAAACAAAAATGAACATAACCGCTTCAAAAATATCAAAATACCAGATACGAACGGTTTCGGGGTCAAAACCCTTCTTTACCAACAAACAACCTGGCGTCTATCTCGGTTTTTTTTTTAATGTATCCTTTTTTGATGAAGAAGCGCTTTGAACCCCACACCTTCCGTGTTTGGCATTTTGTTCTTTTTTGAAGCTGTTATAATTATTTTTGTTTATTACTTTTTAAAGTTTATAGTAGCAGTGTTCACAATGCATCGTGTCGTGAATGACTTGGGGGAGAAAATAAGTGTGAGGTCAACAAAATTTCATTGGTGGGTATAACCACTCTTCCGTGGGGACTTGATACATACATTGTGTAGTTCATCTTCTGGTAGCAGAGTGATAGTATCTTATTCTCTAGCCTAAATAAATGCTGGTCGTCAATAAAGATCATCCATCCTCGCTCTGTTTCATCCCTCGATCCTAGGAATCTTCTGTCAATATATCCTGCTACTGAAATAATTAAGCCACCTATTAACGCATTCATTATTAGTTCTCCGAGGGACTAGTTCAATACATTCTCCCAAGGATTTAGGAAACAAAACTGTTGTGGGTATGATGTCAAAACATTTCTACCCTATTAAAGCTGAAACTTGAGTTCATAGTCTAAAATATTTTTTAAAATTGATCAGTTAATTTTTTTTTTGTTTAGAAGAATGGAGTTCCATTAAATACATAAGCCGAAACGTAAATATTTATTTTCGATTAAACTTTAGATTCACTTTCTGGCTTCCGATCTACTGCGACATTCTACCAGGCTGACATTGGGGTCCACATCGTAGAACAATTTTTCTGAAATTGCAAGGCTGGAAAAGAGAAATATTTAATGAATTTACGTCTATTATCAATTCTATAAACTACACATTAAAGTAAAGAGGTGATATAGCAATAGCTTGAGTGTCGTTCAGAATAAGGTTTTCACCAGAAAGTACTCAATTTGAGAGAGAAAGAGAGAGAGATAGATAGATAGATAGATAGATAGAGAGAGAGATAGACAGATAGATAGATAGAGAAAGAGAGAGAGAAAGAGAAAGAGATAGAGATAGATAGATAGATAGATAGATAGATAGATAGATAGATAGATAGATAGAGGGAGAGAGAGAGAGAGAGAGAGAGAGAGAGAGAGATGATGTAAAAGCTCTTCATTCACTTATTGTCACATTAAAAAAAAGAAAGGGTTGGAGTTCCGCTTCAGGTACTTTCGTTCTTTTGCCTTGGGCAAGATTATTTCCCCCCAATTTGCTCACTGTTTGCGATTCCTGTTGACATCAGACTTCCTGTTTGATGGATTATCTATATTCCTTCATGGAATGCCCGGGCGACGGGATCTTATGATGTTGTTGCGGAAGGCGTAATTCTTTTTAAGAATTATAACATGGGTAGAAAGTAATAAGAGAGGCTTCGGATGGAAACACTACAGACAACGGACACTTCGGGTACAAACCTTTCGTCAGCATAACAATGTACAAATTAACGTGGAAAACAAATAAAATAAAATGCAATATTACTTTATCGTCTGTACTCAATGGTGGTTGGAGTCCAGCTTTGGCAGATTCTCTGATTTGTTGAGGGAGTTCTTTCCGCTGATGACCGTCTGCCGCGTTGTATCTCAGGTAATCTAAAAACTTTGTGAATTCAGTTCTTGTGTGTCATCGAGGCGCTTGAGGTCTGTATTTATCGTAGTGTGTAAATTCTTGTTGTGGGTCTTTGTGTTTGTTATATCAGCTTGGTGTAAAGAATAAAGACATTGCTGTATTAGATGGAATATTTATGTCTCTCCTTCACTGTCTCCTTACAAGAAATTTTCAGGATTTTCCCCAAACTTCACACCCAACTAACACAAATATATATTTTTGTATCACTTTGACGCAATAGCAGTAAATGCCATACATAATTTCTCAAGCAAAGCATGCTCTACAACATGATGTTAATTTTCCTTAGTTTTTATGATGTACAAGAGAAATTTGAATTTTTAAAAAATGTTGGTTGTATCTTAACGAATGTGACGTCTTTCCTATAGTTGGTAAGGAGCGGGTTAAAATATGTCCAAATAGTCTCCAGCTTATTTCCAAAATTTGAATCGATAGCGGTGAATTGTATTTACTCTCAATCATAACGTATAGAAATTAATCCCAGGTTTTATGTCTGTCTACAAGGTGTCCATAAAGTCATATAGTTTATCTAGCGCAATATCTATTAAACATGCTCAACTCGGTTTACAAGAATCCATAGCCAACATCAACATTTAACTCGTAGAACGAAACATAACGCCTGTTTGGCGATATTACATGTTGTCGGACAGATACAACGCTCTGAACAGCAAGGTGGTCATTTAACCTGAATACAGTGAGAGAACATGAGTCAAGAGCATTTTCCAAAGTCTCAACTATGAGCCGAGTGAGGCCCGAACTCTAAAATCGAGTGTCATACTACAAAACCACATAGCCGGAGTAAAAGATAATGATTAGTATATATATATATATATATATATATATATATATATATATATATATATATATATATATAGATTTACAATGAATTCAAAACGATCCGATATGTGGGCTCATAGTTGAGTCTTTGGAAAATGCTCTTGACTCATGTTCTCTCACTGTATTCAGGTTAAATGAGCACCTTGCTGTTCAGAGCGTTGTATCTGTCCGAAAACATGTAATATCGCCAAACAGGCGTTATGTTTCGTTCTATGTGTTAAATGTTGATGTTGGCTATGGATTCTTGTCATCACCTCTACCTCACTATGCCCACATATCGGATCTTTTTGAATTCATTGTAAATCTATCTATCTATCTATCCATCTATCTATCTATCTATCTATCTATCTATCTATCTATCTATCTATCTATCTATCTATCTATCTATCTATCTATCTATCTATCTATCTATCTATCTATCTATCTATCTATCTATCTATCTATCTATCTGTCTATCTATCTATCTATCTATCTGTCTATCTATCTATCTATCTATCTATCTATCTATCTATCTATCTATCTATCTCTCTCTCTCTCTACACACACATACACATATATATATATATATATATATATATATATATATATATATATATATCTGGATTTACTAATCATTATCTTTTACTCCGGCTATGTTGTCTTGTAGTATAATGAGTTTAGACTGAATATTAATTCTATTTAAAAAATAAAGTTGAGCATTTATGTAAATCCTTATCCATTAATGCGCTAAAAATGTTTAACAAGGGCTCCCTAGCCAACTGCAACACTTATCATGTAGGACAAGACATGACGCATGTTAGGCAATAATATTACAATTACTTTCCAATATGGACAACGTGCTTAACGGCCAGGTGCTCAATTTACACCAGGTTACGGTGAGAGAAACGATTCAACTATGTGCCACTGGGGACTTAGATCCATAAGACAACATAGCCGCACTAAAGCTAAAGATATGTTTCTATTTGAGTAAAGTGTCTTTGCCTATCTATCACAACAATCGTCATGGAGAAGATGGAGTGATGCATTGTAGCGCCACTGAATTGCAGCGCCACGAGGGGCCACGATGACAACAATCACGAGTTGAGAATCACAGGGTTCTATCGAAATAAATATAAGGTAAGGGCCGATAAAACCCTCCGATTCTCACCCGATATCTTTTAACCAGCTTTTGCTGGAAATGCCCTTCAATGTCCAGCCTCAGGTTTAATCCTCTTTTTCGTTAAAAATGTCACCCAAGACAGCGTATCTTCTTCTTCTTCTTCTTCTTCTTCTTCTTCTTCTTCTTCTTCTTCTTCTTCTTCTTCTTCTTCTTCTTCTTCTTCTTCTTCTTCTTCTTCTTTTTGTTCTTGTGGAAATCTCCAGCAGTATGGCAGATGAACCTACAGTTTGTAGTTTGCTCTGGGCAGCTCAGTTCAGCGATGCGGTCTTTGCTTCGTACCCTGAAAGTACCGAGTTCGAATATCCACTGCGCCGTGTGGCATTGAGCAAATATCTTGGTGTTACTATCCATCAATCTCTCTCATTGAATGACCATATGCCATTGTAACTAACAAAGCCAATAGAATATTGCTTTTTTATACAAAATCATCCGTAAGTACCCAAAGTAAATTAAACCAAGCTGCAATATAACGTTAGTTTGACCTATAATGGAATAAGTCAGCGTGTTTGGGACCCAACAACAACATGAAACATAACAGAAATGATAATGGAACAACTCAGGGCAGCTCGATCATTGTTCAGAAATTTCAAAACAATGGGTAGCGTGCCTGACAGGCTAAAATTTCTTTGGACACTTGAAGAAAAAAGGAAATAGTAACATTTCTTTTACAGTCAATGAGCGATCTCATAGATCTCCCAGATAGTATGGAATAAGAGGAAAGACACGGAAGTGGATGCATGATTACTTTAGTAAAAAACTTTCCAACTTTGGCAGTGACTAAGGGACATGATATGAGATTCCAGATTCCACGATCAAACCTCAAATGTCACGGATAATCGCTTTTTTTACAAGCGCAATTTGATCCTGGAATAAGTTGTCACAAACTGCAGTAGGAGACCATGGCTTTGAACGTCTTAAAGAGCTGATTGAAATGAAATGGATGAATAAATCTGATCATGCGTTGTGCGAGTTTTGTGAAACACTTATTGTTAAATTTGCGATTACTACACCAAAGCTAGATTGTAATTCAATGGAAGAAGAATGAGTATGAGTAAGAGGAGGAGGTGGAAGAGGAGAAGGAGGAGGAGGAAGAGGAAGAAGAAGAGAAGAAGAAGAAGAAGCAGAAGAAGAAGAAGCAGAAGAAGAAGAAGAAGAAGAAGAAGAAGAAGAAGAAGAAGAAGAAGAAGAAGAAGAAGAAGAAGAAGAAGAAGAAGAAGAAGTAGGAGAAGAAGAAGAAGAAGAAGAAGAAGAAGAAGAAGAAGAAGAAGAAGAAGAAGAAGAAGAAGAAGAAGAAGAAGAAGAGGAAGTAGCACTGAAAGTAAATGTATCTTGTAAATCCCTTTCAATAACCTTACTATTTCAATTGCACCAAGAATTGTTTTGTAGGAAACAATGGTAATCAGTTAAAGCTCACACTTCTAGTTTAGATTTTCTATTGCATTTGAGACTCTAGACCACTTTATTTTTTCTTGATCCGCTTTGCATGCATTTATAACGTGCTACCAAATTCTCTTGATTAAAACATAACTTTTTGTAGAACCCTACTAGAAATACCAATTGATGGGGCGTTTCAAGTTTGAGATTGGCATCTCACAAGGGTTTGTTCTAGGACGTCCTTTTTTTTATCACACCTCTTGAGTAGCTATATCATACGCGAAATCTAATATTATTATTGGATAGCTCACACGGTAGAGCCGCGCTCTCACCTGCCAGGCGGAGTTGTCGTACCAATAAGGTCGCAGGTTCAAACCCCACCACCGCCGCGAAAAAATTTTTTATTCTCTATTGTCTTCTGGCACTTTTCTACTCACTTCATATCTTGTTGTTACCAACATAAGTGCCTGCTCCACTCACTTTTCTGAATTAAAAATTCACCCCATACACCGGAGCATACTCAATGTCTCAATCGTTTCTATGTTATATGTTTGTGATGAGAATATTGGCTATTAAGCTTAACTGCTGGTCAAAATTACTTCGCGATGGTGGTGAACGAATCGGCGATCTCAAGAGGTGGGTGAGAGAGGGATCTAGAAATGACTTTGGGTTTGAAACGAATATTTTTGTGTTCGTGGATAGCTCACACGGTAGAGCCGCGCTCTCACCTGCCAGGCGGAGTTGTCGTACCAATAAGGTCGCAGGTTCAAACCCCACCACCGCCGCGAAAAAATTTTTATTCTCTATTGTCTTCTGGCACTTTTCTACTCACTTCATATCTTGTTGTTACCAACATAAGTGCCTGCTCCACTCACTTTTCTGAATTAAAAATTTACCCCATACACCGGAGCATACTTAATGTCTCAATCGTTTCTATGTTATATGTTTGTGATGAGAATATTGGCTATTAAGCTTAACTGCTGGTCAAAATTACTTCGCGATGGTGGTGAACGAATCGGCGATCTCAAGAGGTGGGTGAGAGAGGGATCTAGAAATGACTTTGGGTTTGAAACGAATATTTTTGTGTTCGTGGATAGCTCACACGGTAGAGCCGCGCTCTCACCTGCCAGGCGGAGTTGTCGTACCAATAAGGTCGCAGGTTCAAACCCCACCACCGCCGCGAAAAAAATTTTTATTCTCTATTGTCTTCTGGCACTTTTCTACTCACTTCATATCTTGTTAATATTCAATTCGAAACCAGGTATATTGAAGTCCCATCTTTATTCTAATATTTCCTTATATTTTCAATCTAACATTTCTCTATTATTGTTATTTTGATTTATAGCAACCCTATACCTGATTCACTTACATGCTTAATTTGCTATGAATAATTCTTTTACAATTGCCTAGGAGATGGAACTGCCATTTGATAATAAACAAAAGAGAAAAAATAGTTTATTCAATCCAAGGCTAGGTTTATGGCAACCCCAATACATTCAAGTATACTTGGCTACTTGGGATTAGAATGGCTTTTTATATATGCAATTGCATTACACGTGGTTAAAGCATCTTATTTACAATGAGTCTATCAGCCATAAAAGTTACACATGTGTACCAAGATTTTTCTACCGAAAAGACGTGCCGAATATTTCTATGACGTCGATCTGGCGTTTTAGTAATGCATGTGTGTTTTCATTGATTTTTGTTGTTGTTGTTGACTGAAGACTGGTTTTGAGTCCGAAATATCCCCTGTTTGACATTTTGTTCTTTTTCTTATTTTAAAGCTGTTATATTCAGTTTAGTTAATTCCATGTGTTAATGCGTCAATTATTGTTGTTTTGGCAGTGATGTACGCGAACTAGTTGGAATCATGTAATGTATCTTTAGAGATATTTTAGATTTTGGAAAAATAAGATGGACATTATGTGTAACAAACCTATGGAAACAAATGACAAAAAGAAAGTGCATTGGCCAAAAGAATAATAGATCTGTTAAAATTGACCAGCTCTGATTTGCGGATTTAATCAAAATAGAAAAAAAAGAAAATCAAAAGCTTCACTACTCACAACTTGTTCAAAACTCCAACAGTTCGACAAACATTGAATACCTAATTAATTCTAAACTGTCAGACTTAATTTTGACTAAAGTGGATTTCAGACTTTCTATATAATTTTACCATACACTTGAGTTACGGCCAATGCAGAAAAATAATGAGTGTTTAACGACTCACAACTTTTGAAAAGTTCATCAAACGGTCAGTTTGATCAGCTCGGTCCGACTTGCACATATATGAAGGTCTGATAGTCGAGTGCAATTAACAATTGGGGGAACAAAAAAAATCATCTCTGCCAAGACTGTTGTCCGTTACATGACTGCAACAAACTCGCTCTCTTGGGGAGGACGAACAAATTATACTTGTTATTGGAAAATAATAAAAATCCATCAACTTGTAGAAAACCTACAAAATAATCAAAATAAAACTTATTTGAACTGGAGCCAATTTTTATGAAACATTTATTGACAATTTTATATGCTTCATAGATAGTATTACCAATCCCAGCTGAAATTGATAAATATTTAAATTTGGTATAATATAAGGCAACAAGCCCAAATTGCTCTTAGACTACCAGAGCACATTTAACACAGATTGGTTTAAGTGAGTAATTTTAGAATAATAAAAATCAAGACTCACATAATGTTGAAACATGATGACATCCCATTATGATTATTGTAAAATTTGCTGCGAGGATAATTTGACAAACTTTTGAAATCGAAAATCAATCTTGTTCTGACAAAATTTCGAAATATTGTAACTCTGTTAACCAGTTCTTTGAATATGAAGTCCCCGGTTTTATAGTTTCTGCCAAGATGAGGGTCATTTAAATTGATGGATATTTGAAGGACGAGTTTTCTGGCCAAATGACTAAATACGAGATTTTCTGAAGTACGGCAGACAACTGGTTAAAATCTCTTGAGAAAATGATTTGCCTCTTTATCTTTTTACAATGGATAACAATTTTGATTGATTAAATTGTAATTTAATTATGATAACAGCCCTTCCCATCACCCCCTCACTCTCTCTCTCTCTCTCTCTCTCTCTCTCTCTCTCTCTCTCTCTCTCTCTCTCTGTCTCTATCTATCTATCTATCTATCTATCTATCTATCTATCTATCTCTCTCTATAAAAATGATAATCATAATTGATATCCAATGTAACTATACCATCCTTAAAACTTTCATTTACCAGTCACCTGGTACTCTTGAAAAACACTTAACTCAAAATTTAGCCAGAGAATTCATCCTTTAAATATCGATTGAGCCAAATGCCCCTTATTTTGACAAAAAACTTTCAAACCTGGGATCTCAAAGATATTCCTTTAAAGACCCAGTTTTGAATGTTTTTGACAAGATGAGGATCACTTAAATCAGTCGATATTTGAATGATGAATTTTCGGGCCAAATCTTAGAATACGCGTTTTTCCAGAAATGGGAGATAACGAGTTAAATGGAAGGTTTGTTATCAAACATATAATCATAGGAGACAATTCTAGATTATGTGGAACTGATTGCTTCTATCTTCTATTTGATATTATATTGGAGTGAATCAGATTTATACGATTAGATATGATTAAGGTACACATTTGAATATTTTAAATTTTATAAATTTGTACTCACACTCCTCAATGACAGCATATGAAATTAGCTCTAATTTTCTTCTATTTATTGGTTTTAAATTCGATTTTAACCAGTAGCTGTACTCTCAAAAAACAGTTATTCAAAAATTTGGCCAGAAAACTTTTTTATCAAATATTGATCGATTTGAATGACCCTCATCTTGGCAAATATATCAATCATGGGACTTGAAAGGGTTTTTCCCCTCTCAAATTTGATAGTTTTTGCCAAGATGAGGGACGTTTAAATCGATCGATATTTGAAGGACTAGTTTTCTGACCAAATTTTTGAATACATGTCTTTCCAGAGGTAGACATTTTACTGGTTTATGTTTGGTTAGTTGTAATGTAAGACGGGATTTTTACCATTCATGTCAAACTGACAATGACGCACACCACTTTGCAATTATGGAAAAAGCGTTTTATAATCTTTGTGAATAAAAAGAAAGAACAGAAGCTTTCATAATAACAGGATGGCTATAAATTATCGCTCACGTCGCATACACGCTTTCACTCTTGAACTTTTATATAAAAGGAGTTTTTCTTTACACATATCTACAGTCTTCAAAGCGGGCAATTTGAATGGTTAAAACGCATTGAAAACAGCTCAAGTTTCGTTTAAAATATAATTTGGTTTACTTCATTTCTGAAAAAGTATTTTAAAAATATAAGAAAAAAATCATTCCATAAAATCAGCCTGCCTCAACAGGGAATTGAACCAAAGATCTCCCGATTACCGACAGAGTGATGCCATTACACCACAGATGTTGCTCTTTAGTTGGGACGATTAAATCCAAATGTTATTCTTCCGCTTGTGAACCCGCGGATGCCTAACAAACTCAATTAACGAACACGAGAGATTCGATCCCCATTCAAAGCAGACTGATATTTGGAATGTTTTTTACTCTTGTATTTATCTTTCTGCACTGTTTCTTACATAATATTTCAGATCTTTACTTTACAATAGTACCTGGTCCCTAATTTACTACATTGTTACTAAATGTGTGTATTATTTTATATATCTTTACTATAACATCCATATAAAATCAGACCACATCGTCTACTTCAAGCTTTTCACTTTACAATAAACCAACGAAAAAAATGAACTGGTCTGCAGTCAGTTCTGACAAGATTTCGCCATCTTATGCGGACTATGATGTGGCTCCTCTCAATAGGACACTGACGCAAGATATTCTACTCAGTTACGGGATAGCTGCTCCACTTCAACTACTTTTCACCGTTGCTCTCGGCGCGTCAGCCAGCATTCTCGGAATAGTCACCAACATAATCAACATTATAGTCTTCATCAAACAAGGGGCTTATAAAGAGTGTGGCACAGTCAATCTTTTGGGACTGGCTGTCTCAGATTTTTGTGTGGCCATCACCATGCTTCAAATAAGCCTGTGTCTTACTCTTATTGTTATAAACCCTCCAAGCCTACCTTGGGAACCCTTTGCATTTTGGTTCCTAACAGCAGGATGGCCTCATTTAATGTTCGCTCAGATCACAAGAACGATAACTGCTTACGTCGCGTTTGAAAGATGCATGTGTGTTGTCTTTCCATTTAAAGTAAAATCTATCCTGACACCGAAGCGTTCTATCATTATAATAGTAGTCATATTTATATGTACATTTAGCAGTTATTCTCCCGCTTTCATCAAACAACAACTAAAATACAAACACGATCCTATCGTAAATAGGTCACGAATCATTCTTATACTGGCGTCAGATTGGCAATACGTTGTTGACGTCATGTGGTACATTAACTCTATCGCCTTCAACGTCGGATCAGTGGCCATTGTCTTAATCTGTACACTCATCACCGCGTCACGTGTCCAACTTTCAAAAACATGGCGGAGCTCCATGGCCACCGGAAGTACGCAAAAAACTGCATTGGAAGAAGACCCCAAAACGACAATATCGGAAACCGCGTCCAAGCAAAATGTTATGTCCAACTCAAAGATGCAGAAGGAGAAGAAGTTGATCACAATGATTGTTTTTATATCCGTCATATTTCTAATCTGCTACATCCCAGATCTCACATTCCTGCTTATGTATTCAATTAATCCAAAAATACGAGTTTTAGGAACATACCACAACTTGGCTATGGTTATGTATTCGTTGACGTTCTTCATGGAGACATTTAACAGTAGCATTAACATTTTTATCTACTATAGAATGAGCTCTAAATATAAAAGGGTCTTTCGTGAATGGATTGGCTTATCGACAGACAAAGACTAGTTAGATTAGCTTATAAAAATCTTCGTCTTCCTCTTCTTCTTCTTCTTCTTCTTCTTCTTCTTCTTTTCTTCTTCTTCTTCTTCTTCTTCTTCTTCTTCTTCTTTCTTCTTCTTCTTCTTCTTCTTCTTCTTCTTCTTCTTTCTTTTTCTTCTTGTTCTTCTCTTCATCATTCTTCTTCTTCTTCTTCTTCTTCTTCTTCTTCTTTTCTTTCTTCTTCTTCTTCTTCTTCTTCTTCTTCTTCTTCTTCTTCTTCTCTTCTCTTCTTCTTCTTCTTCTTCTTCTCATCTCTCATTCTCTCTACTTCATATCATCATCATCATCATCATCATCATCATCATCATCATCATCATCTTCTTCTTCTTCTTCTTCTTCTTCTTCTTCTTCTTCTTCTTCTTCTTCTTCTTCTTCTTCTTCTTCTTCTTCTTCTTCTTTTTCTTCTTCTTTTTCTTCGTCTTCTTCAAGGCATTCATGCTGGCTACAAACGCTGCCCTGTATTGTAATCGCTCAGAGCGACCAGAAATTGTTTATGACGTGGTTATGTCTTTATTCTTCGAGGCAGATTACTCCATTCCTTTGGGGATCGTAGGAAAGAGCTCTAACACCATCTATCAAAATTCCTATTCACAACTGCTCTCCTCAGAACGCAGAAAGAGGAATTGTAAGAGGTGAAATATCGAGGCTACATTGAAAAACGAAAATGGAAGTTTTTCATGGAACATTAATGACGTGAGCCTTGTAAGTCATGTTCAAACTCTGAACAATTAGGCTTCGAATTCTGTCGGAAAAAATTAATATCCATTCTTGACGTGATACCACGGTAAGGGCAAGTGAATCTAGAATCTGTTTTGGTTTTTGCTTAATATTTATTTCAATTCAAGAACGCATTAATTGCTTAACACTCTCCTAGATTGGTATTGTCAAGAGAGATGATTTATTTGATTAAATAAAACTTCTATGCTATAATTCAGCTTATGTTGTTTATTGTTATTATTATTATTATTATTATTATTATTATTATTATTATTATTATTATTATTATTATTATTATTATTATTATTATTATTATTATTATTATTATTATTATTATTATCATCATCATCATCGAAATGTAGTGCTTTGAGATATACAATGCCAACCGAAATAAACACAATAATCCACTTTCATTTTCTCTTCCTGGTGAGAGCGAATGCTCGAAATAATATTGTAGAAGTTGATCTTAATTACAACCTGAAATATTTATTTATTGTGTGCGTGAATGGCTGTGGGATATTTGTATTCTGTTTTTGTGTTCGCCTCATCAATAGAAACGTTATGATAATAAACTGAAAAGTTGGGTGTGGAATTCACCAATCTTGCCCTACGCAGAATATGATTGGTCTCGAAAAAATCGCCAGTCAAATCCTGGCACTGATGAATCCTGGAACATCACTGGTTTCTGGGACTCACTAACTCCAGTCATATTTCTATAAAAGCATAGGCCCGGCTATCTCGGTCTCTCAACCATTCCATCATTTCTATCACCAACCTGTTCTTGTGGTGAACTCGAAATTCTATTAAGCGTGAAACATTGTGTAAACAGGGATCGGGGTACCGACTAAATATCCATCGGAGTGCCGAGAAAACATACGTCGGGATACTGATTGAACGTCCATCGTGGTACCGAATAAATGTCCATTTGGTTACAAGTTGATCCAGAGTTGAATCTATCAAGCAATCCACCGAGACAACTGGAATGGAAAAGGCTCCTCCATGAACTAACCAGGCAGAAGAGACCTTAACGCCGCCACCAGTCACATCCAACCAGATAAGAACCGCAATAAACAAAATGAGAAGCCTACGAGAAGGGATGAAATTAACTGCTCATAGCCTAACTGTAAGTAATTAAAAAGTACTGTCACAGTAAAGATTATTCACATTTATTTTATTAAAGTTTTATTTTAGTAAGACTGAATTCATCTCACTCCAGTTATATTTTGGTAGGCTTAGAAGAACTTTAGCTTCTAATATTAGACCATCTTTCCTTTAATAGCCTTCCCTTGAATTCATTTCAAATTAGTGAATACTTTTCGCTCTACATTCTGTCACGTAGCCACTTACTATAAAAGCTGATAGGTCTCACATTCTACACTCACTTCTCTCTACAATCTATGCCGGACGGCCAGCCGCTCCATTCCTCACATTATGTACATATATATTTGAAGATTTTTATCTTTGGGACTTTGTGGATATTTTTATCTTCACCATCAAGACGCCGGAGCTTTTGCCTTTGACAGTGCAGTCATTGACGGATCAAGGTTCAAGCCTGAGACCGCCGTTGGAGAAAGAATACAACCATTCGCCGTTGAAAGTGGATTCTCATCAAACGTACCCGTCTGATAGTATATTGTCATAAGATACGTAATATCTGCTAACTTCTATTTGTAACTGCCATCATAATTATTCGTCTCATTTAATTATATTTCATCTTCCTTTTTATTTCATCTTAAACAAATCGTTAATTGTTCTTCATTTTAAAGTAACTAGTAAATTCTGGGGCCTTATTCTTCATATCTTTGTTTTACGCATAGTCGAGTTAGCTCTTTACTAACTTGAGACCATGACAAGTACTATTATTCTTTTGGCTAATTATGTGTTAACTTGTTATTGTGTGATGCAATTCTGTTGATTTATATTAAAGTAATTCTGCTTTAACTGGTATTAATGCTTACCTTCTAAACTACTCATCCCTATATAACGTGCCAATAATCTACCACTACTATCTGATTCCTATTTGCCTACTCTTACTTGCAATTCTCCTACATAGACGAGACATACACATCAAACTAACCCCCCCCCCCCCCCTCCACAAAAGGATTTAACCGCTTTCGAAAACGATTTATTCTATATCATTCCCACTATCAAATTGAAAGAAACTAAATCAACATTTCAAAACATCCTAGCCACTGATGAAGAGAAATCAAAAAGTCAAAAACCTATTTGTACCTGCAGACAAGACGAATACCATCTACGAGCTCAACCCAAACACCTACCCTTCAACTTATTGTTGTACAATAACACACGACACTATAACAAAAAGCGCCAAATCTCCATCCAAAACCACAGTTTAGAGGGATGCGTGGAGGGAAGGCGGACAAGAGGTCGATCGGCAAGGATATGGATGGATGACATCAAGTCATGGACTGGCCTTACTGCAGCTGAATGCAACACCAGGGCGACGGATAGACATGTTTGGCAGGGAATTTCACGTCGATCTCTGAAGAGATGACACTCCAGACAGACTATAACAAGCTAACGCTGACGCCAAAGGCAATATTGACTTTCGATCAAAGCAGATTGCCTTCAGACTCGACCATGCCGAATGTATAGAATGCATTGCACCAAACGAGGCAATCATCACATTAAAAGATCACAAATATAGATCGATTTAAATGACTCTCATCTTGTTAAAACCTGTCAAACCTGGGACTTAGATGGACTTCGTGAAGAAACAGGTTTGAGATGTTTTTATTTTTGCCAAGATGAGGGCCAATTAAATTGATTGATATTTGAAAGACGAGTTTTCTTGCTAAATTTTAAAATATGAGTTTTCCCAGATTACGGCAGAATTGCAACTGCAGGAAAAAGAACGATTGCCCTTACAAGAAAAGTGCTTATAAAAGTCCATGGCTTTTATAACCACAATAAACTTTAGGACACAATACTTTGGCAGCACAGAAACACCATTCAAAACCAGCTATAACAATCATAAAGGGACTATGAATAACGAAAACAGAGCCAAGAGCACAGAATTATCCATGCACTACTGGGATCAAATAAATGACCCAGATGCAAAAAAAAAAAAATAAAATAATTAAAGAATGTACAAGTAAACATTACTATATTATAATAATAATTGTTAAATTTAGTTCTGGACAATTTAAGAATATTGTTTTAAATCGAGCTTTTATATAGGGCAATATCCACTAAACGTTCTCAAAGCGCTTTACAAAGGGTTCCTGGCCAACAGCAACATTTAACGTTTAGGACGGGACATGACGCCTGTCAGACGATTTTACAACTTTTTTTCGACAGAGACAACGCTGTTAACGGCCAGGTACTTATTATACACCTGAGTACGGTGATAGAATGTGAGTAAAGAGCCTTTACCAAGGAACCAACTATGCACCGAGCGAGGCTCGAACCCAGAACCTTCCAATCCGAGAGCAAGTGTCCTACCACTAGACCACATAGCCGTACACTGGTAGTTTTTCTCTTGACCCACATCTAGAATTTGGACTATAGGGAATGAGTTTTCAAAACAGATTTAAGAATAGCGCCCCTTTGTTTGAAGTCGCTTCTTGACATCCGACAGACGCTATGGCCATTATTAGTACCAATTATTAGCGGGGAGTTCATTAAGTTTAGAAAGGGTTGTCTCATCGCATTGTATTAGCTATCAACATTTTAAATTTTTAATTTGTAGTCTACATCATATTTTGTTAACATTTCATAATGGAGAAAACTAAAAAAAAAAGATCTACGTTGATTATGATATGCGTTAAGATCTAATCACCGGCATGGAATTTAACTTTTGGGATGACAAAATAATAGAGACCATTTTCAATTATGTCCCATTTTGTTTGTGGGAAGTTGCTTGGCACCCAATAACGCACCATCGGTGACCTGACGGCATTTTGTACAGAAATATGAATAATAGATTTTGTATTTGTAGCGCTTGGCTTGTAATTGGAGACGAAGCTTCGGTTTGTTTACAAATAACTTCTCCGCCGGTGACGTCCAATCAAAGGACGCTACTCCCCGCTAATCTCATTCCCTACACTCAATTTTCGTCTCTAAACAATCGCAATATAATATCATTTACCGGCAGAGGGTCACAATTATAGTGAGGATTAATTACCCAAAAGGTGTTTTAAAGATAATATCAAAGGAATTTCGTATGTGTGTTTCGTTTTATTGAGAGGACAAATCATATTGATAGCAACTGGACCTGGTTGAATAATGATTGCACTTATAGTCAAAACTAAAGGCGATGAACTGAGTGCATTCATTTTCATTTCACGTAGTTCGTTTGGCTCTCAGCTTGTCTCAGTCGCATGGATTTTTTGAGTGACGCCTCTCGTTTTCTTTTCCCGAACCGAACTGGAACCGAACGCGAATGTTTCGTCTCGGAATCATCATTTTTTTAGTTTCCTACCTGCAAAATGAAACAAGACACTGCATTGTTTTTATTGATGATACTCTCCTTACCAGCTATTTTTAGAATTTCCTCCAAAAATTCACACCCACCCCACAAAAAATAGACTTTTTCTAATCAAACAAATAAGAAACAAGTGTGCATTCTATACAAAATTTTGTTCAGTATCTATAACTGTAATCAAAGCATTTCTTTACATTTTGTGATGTACAAGAGAAATCAGCATGAGAATATTGTCTGTTGCATCGTAACGAATGTGAGGAATTTCCTATCGGTGGTAAGGAAAGGGTTAAATACTAGAGATGCCTAAATGAGTCAATGACATGTAGAGAAAGATAAAGGGAGTAAATGTGACTCATAAATAAGGGAACAACACAAAACAAACGATGATTTGGCCTTTGACCTTTTTCAAGTAAAAGGCCGAAATGTCACGTGTATTGTGTTGTTCCCTTAATAATGAGACACGTTTACTCGTTTTATCTTTTTATCAAATTAAAAAACAAAATTGTTTTCAGAAAACATTTCGGATGATCAGTTCTCACTAAATAAATGTATCATCAGTAATATAAACGTTTTCAAGTGTGTGTTAGTAGCTTTAATATGTTGTGAGTAAATTACAGAAATGTTTCCCGTCTACACTCTGCTTGTTCACGAACTGGGACCGAACGGAGATGAGAATATAAATGTATTTACTAAGTCAGTCGCGGAGATGAAAATGAATGTACTTAGTCTACAGACTAACTAAGTAGCGGAGATGAAAATAGATGTACATAGTCTACCGACTATGTTGGTCTCTTTATTCTTTTTATTTTGAAATAAGCTGTTATATAGCGCAATATCCACTAAACGTGCTCAAATCGCCTTGCAAGGGGTACATGTCCAACAGCGACACATGACACTTAGGACGAGGCATGACGCCTGTTAGGCGATATTACTATTTTTTTTGGGACAGAGACAACGCTGTTAACGGCTAGGTACTCATTTTACACCTGAGTACAGTGAGAGAATGTGAGTAAAACGCCTTCTCCAAGGACTCAGCTATGCGCCGAGCGAGGCTCGAACCCAGGACCTTCGGATCCGAATGCGAGTGTCAATACCACAAGACTACATTATTTTGTAATTATCAGAATTGGTAGAATTAATATTGTGAGCTTTTAAAATTATTTACAGGAAAGGACAATTCATTAGATATTTGCAAGACAAGTATATTATATAATGTTACGTAACTATCATAATGTGCATGTAATTTTTGCATTTCGGCTTGAGCTTGCCAGATGGGCCGATAACTTCTTCTTATTTTAAAAAAAATTGCCATTTTCATCACTGATCAATTTCTATTATTTAATTTAATAGGTCGCGTCTACGGTCGATTCGAAAACACTATATTTATTAGTTCTCATTACACCGATTAGTTTTAAATGGCATTAATTAAAGTTCACAGCAATAAGATTGATATTAATCATCTGTACCCTCATTCACACAATGTATTACCCTCAATGTGAATTCGAGTAATGATCACAATGGCATCTAGGTATAGAGTGAATAATTGTTAGTTCTGAATCTATAAGTACAGCAGGAGACAGAGACATCAAATGCGAGAGTCAGTTTCCCTCCACGAATTACCTGACAAGTCAATCCTCGATAGAGTATCTCGATCAATCTGGACAGCTTTTCAGGGATTCCATAGTGTCTGATTAATTTGAAAAGACCCTTTCGATATAAGCTATCGACGGTAGTAAAAAATTATATAGAGAGGATTGTTCTTCAACAACACACGGCGAAAGGTTTGGTCCTTGTTAAAGGTTCCTTACCTACTACACTCATTGTTAAGAATAAGATAAGCCTCAGACAGCGCTGTCTCTATAAAATAAAGATATTGCAATATCGTTTTACTGTTGATGTCATCGTGACCCAGACAAGGAAAAATATATTCAAACAAAATTAATTTCATTTTCAATCTTTCATTAAAAAAATAATTATGTATTTGTGAACAAAACAAACAAAATCATATTTAAAAAGAGATTAAAACATCATGAGCAAAACCGCCTCAGCCTGTAATAATGTCATGGTGACCCAGATCAGGAAAAAAATATTCAAAATAAAATTAATTTCGTTTTCATTCTTCCTTTTTTTGTGTTTTTTTTTAAAACTAAAATTTGTAGACAAAACAAACAGATTCAACAATATAGAAACTCATTTTTAAAACAAACAAACAAACAAGTCATGGTGGTTGTATTAGTGATGGCGATGATGATGATGATGATGATGATGATGATGATGATGATGATGATGATGATGATATTGATTATGTGGTAGTGGTGGTTGTAGTATTGATGGTGATGAAGATTATGATGATGATGATGATGATGATGATGATGATGATGATGATGATGATGATGATGATGATGATGATGATGATGATGATGACAACTTTCCATCTAATTGTCTTGAAAAATTGTGTACTCTATATACCTTTCGAAATAGGTCTCCATTGTTCTAAAATTTCAGCTTTGCATCATTTATTTAATTTATTGTTTGGAGGCTGCATGGTTCTAAACTTTTGCCACAGATGACTGCGCCGCAGGTAGGGGGAATCACTCTTTACCGTCCAGGTAGAAAATTTCGATTTCGGAAGTAATGTCCTTCTTCCTCAAGAGGACATCCGTCCTGGCACTATACTAATCCACCGCGGAATATTGCGCTCCAGTGTGGGGTAGAAGGAAGATCGTTGAGAAGGTAGATGCAAAACCTCGCAAGTCCATACACATAGTGTCATGATCGATGTTAACGACCCCTGGAGAATCGTGCCCAAAAAAGGGTAGCAATCGAGCCCCCCCCCCCCCCCCCGCCACCCCAACCCGAAGTCCGGGGGGAGACGATTACAAACAACGGGCTTAACAAGAGAGAATGGGGATACCCCTCTCAAGCACATAATGGACGATGACCCTGTTTCGAGCCTAAATAAGTCAACGAAACCATTTAACTATTTGTGTCATCATCATCATCATCATCATCATCATCATCATCATCATCATCATCATCATCATCATCATCATCATCATCATCATCATCATCATAATCTTCATCACCATCAATACTACAACCACCACTACCACATAATCAATATCATCATCATCATCATCATCATCATCATCATCATCATCATCATCATCATCATCATCATCATCATCATCATCGCCATCACTAATACAACCACCATGACTTGTTTGTTTGTTTGTTTTAAAAATGAGTTTCTATATTGTTGAATCTGTTTGTTTTGTCTACAAATTTTAGTTTTAAAAAAAAACACAAATGTGTATTGTAACACGCCTTGCAGGCTGACACGTTTCAAATTGCTCTGTGTTTTCTATTTATTTTAGCGTTTATTCACATTTTCAATTCTGGATTTTTATACCAATCGAATTGTGACGTTTTAGTCGTCTGAGTGATATAATTATTTCTTATTTTTATCAAAGGACTTGTGTATAATTCGTGAATTTTATGCTAAATTTTAATAATTTCAAGTGTTTTATTTCATGAACAAAGTTGTTTATTTATTTTACTACAAGTGTTCACTGTGCTCTAACATCGATGCCCAGTATTATGAATCTAGAAAATGAAACACACGTCACCATACAGTCCACCGCGATGACAAGTCTTACGAAAACCAACGATTGTCTTGAATACATTTTACACCATGAAAGTGATAATTATTGTTGTGATTATGAAAGCGAATACAAACACCGTGTTGAAACAAGTGAACCGAAACATCGATTGAGTCGAGGAGGGATACGAAAACAAAGGGCCATCCCAACACAGTGTGGCCATCGGCCCACCCCTAAAAATAAAACACCACGGCCACCTACCACACAGACAATTATACCACTTATGAGTGAAAAGAAATCACTTCCAATTTTAAAAGTGGCGACAATAAACGCCCAGTCTTGCCGCAATAAAACATTAGACATTAAACATATGATTGAGGAGAGATCTATTGACATTCTAATAATAATTGAAACATGGTTAAAGGAGAATGGGGATGAAGCAATTGTGTCGGATTTAACACCACTCACACATACAACTCAGTCATTTCCGAGAAAAGGAAGGAGAGGGGGAGGAATTGCAGTGGTCTATAGGTCAAATTTGACCATTAGATTTAATCATGATATCAACAATTTTTCGGCATTCGAATCGGTAGGAATGGTCATTGATTTTAAACATGACTCAGTCAAGCTTTATTCAATATATAGGCCACCACCCAGTGCAAAAAATAGATTAAAAACATCACTATTTATTGATGAATTCGAGGACTTCCTTCTTCGCCTTGACATGAAGTCAAAGAAAAATATTATTGTTGGAGATTTCAACTTACACTTTGATCGAGACACACCGGATATAAGAAATATAAATAAACTACTTTCGTCACATCACATGACACAGCATGTCAATGAAAAGACACATCGGTGTGGACACATTATTGACTGGGTATTGACCAGCGTTGACATGCAACTAGCGACACCTATCAATGTAGATGATCTTTGCATTTCAGACCATCATTTAATATCTTTTGGCATCAGAGGGGGGACAGTACACGACACAAAAACAAAAAAAATAGTTGTTTCTAGAGATATGAAGAAAATTGACATAGAACTATTTAAAGCGGACCTCTCTCACTCTCTAACTACACATTGTGAGAAAGAAGTGACTGGTGACAATTTTGATAGAGCAGTTATGGATAAGCACGCACCTCTCACGACAAGATCTGTGAACATCAGAAAAGAATCACCATGGTACAATTTGGAGGTAAAACGTATAAAGAAAGAAAAAAGAAAAGCGGAGAAGAAATGGAAAAAATCTGGCCTGACAATTGATAAGGAAACTTACATATTATTCAAACATAGACTCAAAGAGGTGACAATTAAGGCAAAGCGTATCTACTATCTTGATAAAGTTGATAACATAAAAAGTCCGAAGGAGTTTTATAAAATCTCAAATAAGCTTCTAGGCAAAGAGATCAAAACAAGCCTGCCACACCACACTGACGACAAGCAACTCGCGGACTGCTTTGTAGAGTATTTCATGAATAAAATAACAACGATACGGAGTGAACTTGACACAGACGAAACAGAAGCAGAATATACCTCTTTTTATGGTGAACCCTTAACATCTTTCAAAGAAATTTCAATAAATGACACAAAGAAAACGATTCTCTCTAGTCCTAGCAAATCATGTAGGCTTGACCCTTTACCAACATCCCTTTTGAAGGAGTGTATTGATGAACTTGCACCTTACATCACTGAATTGATTAATCAATCATTAAGGGAGGGAGTTGTTCCAGACAGCTTCAAGAAAGCATTGGTGAAGCCATTGTTGAAGAAAGCGAGACTTGACAGTGATAATTTTAAAAACTTTAGGCCTGTATCAAATCTACCATTCATTTCCAAAATTCTAGAAAAGATTGTACTAAAACAACTTTCTTGTCACGTGAAACATAATAACCTCGATGAGTGCTTTCAATCGGCCTATCGGCAAAATCATAGCACAGAAACATCATTGATGAGAATCACAAATGACTTGCTGCAAATTATTGATCAAGGAAAAACCACCATCCTTAGTCTTCTCGATCTTTCGGCGGCCTTTGACACCATCGACCATGCCATACTACTTCGAAGGCTACAAGTTACTTTCGGCATATCGGGCACTGCTCTAAACTGGTTTGCATCATATCTTACTCAAAGAACTCAATCAGTTTTAATTGGGGAAGTAACTTCGTCAGAGCGTGACCTTCATTTTGGTGTACCTCAAGGATCCGTTTTAGGTCCAGTCCTTTTTGTACTTTACACTTCCCCTGTTGTGAGAATCTTAGAGCAACATTCTCTCGCTTACCATATGTACGCCGACGATACCCAGATATATAGCATGTGTTTACAATCCGATATAGTTTCAAAGATAACTGTTTACGAACAATGCATCAACCATGTGATGAGATGGATGTCTGCAAATAGATTAAAATTAAATGGCGACAAGACTGAAGCCTTATTCATTGCTAGTTCAAATAATAAGACAGATCCGTTTACACTGGCACTGACAATCAACGATAATGACAAAATACAACTCACAACATCAGCAAAAAATCTCGGCATCACCTTAGAGAGTGATCTGTCTATGAACAAACATATTAACAATGTGAGAACAAGTGCTATCTGCATTCTAAGAAATATCAGAACAATCAGACCATTTATTAATAGGGAAACTTGCAACAAATTGGTAACATCTTTGATATTCCCGAAAATGGACTACTGCAATGCACTGTTTGTTGGTCTCACAAAGGACAAAATAAACAAACTCCAGAAAATACAGAACATGGCAGCCCGCGTTGTACTACTGAAAGACAGAAAAACTGCAGCTCCCGAATTACTACAGCAGCTGCATTGGCTGCCAGTGGACCAGCGGATAAAATATAAATCTTCAACTATCGTTTTCAAATGCCTGGAGGGCTCGTCACCAGCATATCTCTCAAACCTCGTTGAACGGTATAACCCACAGCGATCGCTTCGATCAACGAACGACCTCAAACTGAAAACACCCCGCTGTCGAGTGAAGGCTGGTGAACGCGCCTTTCAGCATTCTGGTCCAAGGTTGTGGAATTTACTACCACTGGAGATACGTTCTTCGTCTTCACTAGAGGAATTCAAGCGTCGATTGAAGACATTCTTATTCCGACAGGCTTTCTTTTGATTATGTGTATAATTAGCGTTGTTCGTGTACTGTGTTAGGGCTTCATGATTAAGTTAATCTATGTTATGCGCCCAGAGCCCTCCTGATGAAGGGATGTTTGGCGCACTATAAATCTATACCATTATTATTATTATTAACTAGCTTCCCTGACTTCGACCAGAGCTGCATATACGAGATGGAAGTCGGGTCAGACTAATCCAATCCCTCAAGGGGGCATTTTCTAACACGCTTAAATCAAGCCCATCATAATTCATTTGCTCGTCCTTACCAGTCACTCACACACAAAAGGATCAAGATCTATCTTGTGTGAAGTCCTAATTTTTAAAGAAATTGACCGCTCAGTCCACCCAAAAGTGATTGGATAAATTGCATTTGTTAGACAAATTGACCCTCAGTCCACCCAAAAGTGATTGGATAAGATAACAAAAATAAACAAAAATTACCCTTTTTTGTTTCAACACACTAAATTCCCAATCTCCGAGCTACATTCAAGAACTTGTTGTCCCCTACTCTCCCAATTCGTAAACTTAAGTCATCGGAGATGTAGAGACTAAAAGTGCCCAAAACATGGCTTACTAATTTCGGCGATCGATCTTTCCATGAAAATATCATGTTTTCTTTTGTTTTATTTTATTTGAGATAGGAAATGAACCAAAAGGAAAGAAATGTGTGTTGTCGACAAACTGGTTCCTATTTCATTGGAAGAGTAAGACCACTCTACCAGAGGATTGGATACATATATTGTATAATTCATCTTCAGGTATCATGTCAGAGAAATAGTTTATTTTATAGTCTAAATAGGACCCTGCTCCCTAATATCTCTGTTTGACAAAGTGGGGACAAGTTATTGTAATAAATGCAAAAAAATGAATTAAATCGTAAAAAATGGATTTACTTTTTTTGTCAAAATAGACTTTAGCAGCGTGTTATATATATATATATATATATATATATATATATATATATATATATATATATATATATATATATATATATATATATATATATGTATATCAAAAAGTTAGAAGCAGTGGAAATTGGGTTCCTTCGAAGAATGCTCCGTATCTGTGGATTGAAAAGAAATCGAATGATGATGTATTGAAAGAATCAACGTGCAAAGGAAATCATTAACCGCATCAGATGGAAGGAAAGCCCCTAGAAGACAGAGGAAAAAGATGCTTGATGACCTCCGGTCTTGGCTGGACTCGGAAGGAAACAACTCCACCATCAGAGATAGATAAATAGATAGAGAGATAGATAGATAGATAGATAGATAGAGAGAGAGAGAGAGAGAGAGAGAGAGAGAGAGAGAGAGAGAGAGAGAGAGAGCCATGACGCT
>NC_088361.1:21003412-21015912 GCF_034508935.2 Berghia stephanieae | reverse complement strand
TGCAGCCCCTATCTAGTGTGATATCCAGATTCAATCTGAGTTATCATTTCATGCAGATGATACGCAAATATATGATTCAGCACCTCTTAGTAATTTACAGTTCTTAATACAACGAATTACGAGCTGTTTTATTGAGATTAAATCTTGGATGTACCACAATAAGTTAAAATCAAATGATAGTAAAACTGGGATTTTAATGTGTGGAAGGCCGAGTATCCTTAAACAGGCAAATAAATCACCTATTACTCTCGGAAATAGCACAATAGAATTTTCAAATAAAGCAAAAAAACCTTGGCGTCATCTATGATAAAGATCTTTCCATGACAAGCCATGTGAATAACAGCATGCAATCTATGTACATAGAAATGAAAACAATAAGCAAAATTCGTAATTTAATACCAAAGCATATAACAGAACTTTTAATTAATTCCCTGGTTTTATCTAAATTGGACTATTGTAACTCCATTTGGGCGAATTTAGCTAAAAACAAAATTAGCAAACTTCAGGTTGCTCAAAATAACGCAGCCAGGCTCATTGTACGCAATAACAAAAAATACCCGTCAGCAACTCTTCTTCTCCGTGAGTTACATTGGCTTCCTGTGGAAAAAAGAGTTGCCTATAAGATTTGTACTGTTGTCTACAAATCCCTGAGCACGAACAGTTCCTCCTATATTAAAAACCTTCTAAACATATATGTCCCCAATATAAACTTGAGGTCAAGCAATGACCAATCAATCCTTGTCAAACCTAAGCCATTGCGTAAAATAGGTGAACAGTCTTTTCAATTTTCGGCCCCCCATTTTTGGAACTCTCTCCCATCACACGTGAAATGCTCGGATTTGTTGACAACGTTCAAATCTCACTAAAAGTTTTATCTTTTTACGTCATAATGTTGCAATATTACTTTATTATTTTGTTGTTGTTAAATTGAATTCGTATCACGTTTCCTTCACACTTGTCTCACTGTAATATGTCTTGTTTTATATCACTGTAAAGCGCTTAGAGCCTGTGACAACGGGGTAAAGCTCTATATAAATGCCATTTATTATTACAATTATTATTATTATCATTAATATTATTATTATTATTATTATTATTATTATTATTATTATTATTATTATTATTATTATTATTATTATTATTATTATTATTATTATTATTACTACTATTATTATTATTATTATTATTATTATTATTATTATTATTATTATTATTATTATTATTATTATTATTATTATTATTATTATTATCATTATTATTATTATTATTATTA
Organism: Berghia stephanieae; assembly: GCF_034508935.2. Lineage (NCBI taxonomy): Eukaryota > Metazoa > Mollusca > Gastropoda > Nudibranchia > Aeolidiidae > Berghia > Berghia stephanieae. The sequence goes on along the minus strand of NC_088361.1, from coordinate 21,014,639 downwards.
TTATCAATATTATTATTATTATTACTATTATTATTTATTATTATTATTATTATTATTATTATTATTATTATTATTATTATTGTTATTATTATTATTATTATTATTATTATTATTATTATTATTATTATTATTATTATTATTATTATTATTATTATTATTATTATTGTTACTATTATTATTTTCTTCATTATAATCATCATCATCATCGTCATTAAAATCATTAAAGATTAAATCGTTTGTCATTGTACTGTATAATGCCGACCGAAACTGATGAAAGCTTAATCATTACTATATTACATTGATTTACACAATATTCAAATCATATCACATTGAATGTCATATGAGGCCATTCGCTTTAACGGGTAACATATTGTTTAAAATTGAATTTGTAAGGTTAAGTTGACCGTCAAAGACCCGTAACGATGTTGTTTATTCGCGCGATTGGTTGTCAGTTTGGCGTTTAAACCCCCCCCCCCCCAAAAAAAAAAAAAAAAAAAAAACCCAACTTAATCATCCTTTGAAGTTTGGCTTTGAAAATTTGGTTTGATCTATTTACTATTAAGTAGATAACTTAACGTGCATTTCACAGCTTCAACTGACATTTTCACCTTCACTTGTTACAGCGGTTTATGAAAATAAAGATAATGTTACGCCCGTTACATTTTGCCGAGAAAAGTTTGGCTTAATTTTATACCAATTGTAGTGTAATTTGTTTAGCATTTTTTTGAAGAAAAAAAAATGACAATCACGCTGTTTATTTGATTTGAGAGTCTCAAACTGAGACCCAGAAAAATTGAGACAATTATGTAAGGCTAAGTTGCACGTTAATTCATCATTCAGACCTCAACTTTCAACAGATTGTGCATCTTGTTCTAACCGGAAATCTGTTATACTTGTAAAGATTTGCCCACGATGAATCCCAAGACAATGATAAGTAAGTGTTTTTGTTGATAAAATAACTTACGTATATTATAATGTAAAATTTCCTAGTTGTCTTTGTGTTAGCAATGCTTAAATTACCAATATGGTATGTCTTTTAGCCACTTCTGTCAAATGTTGCCAAAATTAAACATCCTGCCACGACTCTAATCTTGATGAACTTCAGCACTGAAAAAGATAAATTAAATATCGTGATGAGCTTTCTTGTCTATATTTTTTTTTGCACTCTCAGTGACTCTGAAATTTGAAAAAAAAAACATTTACAAAAGTTTTTGATGTAAGAACAAGTTGTACTTCGACGTCAGGTAACTAAATACAAAAAGGATGTATCGTTCTTGTGAAACATATTTTAAATCACTAGTGGTGAACCCTCAATTTGCAACATTTGAGGAGAAATAAAGGCTATTAGGAACAGGCGGTATTATACATTATACTATCGTATTGTAGTTTTAGATTTGCCAGTAACTATGTGCTCGATTGTAAATATTTAATATTCGCATTAGGGAACAATGTTGATTTCCAACCCTATTTTAAAAATAGAATGGATTAGACGGGTTCTCATTACTTGATAGTATCAAGAGAGATTTAAAATCACGTCATCATTTTGTGTTGCGGGATGAGATTATCATTACTTAATGTAAATGTTGTTGCTCGAATCTCGAAGAAATGAATAATAATGTGAAATTGATTGTAAGCTTCAATTTAATTACAAAAACAGATCAAATCATCTGTGGTGTTTCATTCATCCTGTTTTGTTGATAGAGGGGAAACCTGAAACGTTCATTTGATCTGTTTTTGCAATTAAATTGAACCTTACAATCATTTTTCACATTATTATTTATCATTACTTAATAGTATCAAGAAAGATTTAAAATGACGTCATCAATTTTAGTTGTGGAGATTCTAGAAAAGCGTAGAATATATTACACTCGTAATGAAAGTCAATCGCCAAAAGGGTTGTGTATTACGACCTAGCAGATTTTCTTCGTATTAATTCGACTCAACGGATGATAGAATTGGCGTGAAATAAAAAGAAAGATTGCAAGTTACTCGTGTTTAGTCTTTTAAAATAGTTTTGCAATTTTTAGATTTGCCAGTAAATCTGTGCTCGATGATAAAATTTTGTCATTGGCTGTGCGGAACAGTATTGATCCCTAACACCGTTTTAACGTAATATATTATGACCAGAAATTTTTATATAACAGTATTTAAACTACACAAAAAATGTTTTCACGGTCAGTCAATTTTTAAAGTAATGTTTTGATCACGACCGTGCGAAATTACATATTTCATATGTTACATAAAGATAATGATCATACAAAATGACGTGCTATTATCATCAACCGGTAGACAGAAAAAGGTCAAATTTTGGTAGGAAATAGCTTTAATTATGATCAAAAAGTATTAAAAATTTAATATCTTACGAAATAATGTAGAATGCAGATTGAGGAAAAATTATCTCATGTAATATATAAAACTGGACTTGCTTAATTAAATAAAAAAGCATCTTAAATTTTTGTTGGAGTCAATATTTCCTTCTGAAAATTTATCATGACATCACAAATGATAATAATAAGCACAATGGATGAACCAGCAGTGTTAGATAATAAATAAACCCCCCAAGAAACTCATTTCATGCTACGCCATCCTGTCTTTACTTCTCCCATGCCCGTTTTCACTTCCTTTGTGCTTTATATATTTGTTTTGGAATTATATGGCCTGGTTTTGCTTTGGCCCTGTATGGTATTCTTAACTGACAGGGCACAGTAAAATGGCGTTGTTTTTAATTATTTTTTTATAGAGTATAACTTTTTCATTGTGATTCATTTTTTCTGTTACTATGGGAATATATATATATATATTCTTCGGCATTAAAGAGCTTCCTTTTCAGACAGAATCATGATTTTGTGCCCATCAGATGACCATAGCCCGCGAGTGCTTTGCGACACTGGTTCTCAGATGCTCAACTTTACGAGTGTAGCTGTTAATCATTACATGCTATAACACTTACTTGTAGATGATAACTGGGCAGTCACACAGCTGTCCATTTTCAATATTTTATGATATTTGAATAAACCGAAAAAGAATAAAATGTAGAATTCGTGATTTGGGTCCTTTTATATTTGCGGGTGGAAACCATTGACACTTAATACGGAAAGAAATACGACTTAGCAAACAGTCGCCTACAAAACTATAGTTAAGCCGGTCCTCAAATATCGAAAAGATAGTATGGGATCCCTACATTAAAACTGATTGCATCCAAAGAAAAATCCTTTTTTTTTTCACTTTTGGCCGATTTCCATGAGAGAGCTTTCAAGTTCAGTAAATTGATTTGAACTCGAGACTTAAAACCCTAATTATATTTCTGAACCAATTCTGACCAACTCTCTTTCTATTTCTTACAGAGATTGCCTTTGCTGTCCTGTCAGTTTGCCAGGCTTTTGCTGCTCCTAATGTAAGTTGTCATCAGTAGAGGCTATGAAATTCGTTATATTATTATTGTTTTCGCTAATGTATGTATACATATCTTTAATTTATTTATTTAAATATCGCATTGTGGATTACACACTTATCACGTGATGTTATTACCTACGACTCCGGTACATATTTAATATCACTATCACTTCTCACTTTGGGTGTTGGTTGTTTTGATTTATTTGTGTTTGGATTGAACAAGGCAAAATAAAAGATAGAAATATATTTTTCCCCAATGTACGCAAGGCACGTCCAAGTGTCGCAATATTATGTAAACAAGTTTATCAGCACAGCATTTTTAATGCTTCCAGATGTCTCTTAAGCAAGATTAAGGTTTAAAATGTTTCGGCGTTGGTTGTTTTGACATGTCTGTATTTGATGTGAGCAAAACAAAAAACGTGTTTTTCCCAGTCTACGCCAGACACACGCAAGTTTCAAATTATTATGTAAACAATTTTTTCAGCCCATCCCAACGTTCAATACATCCAAAATGTCACAATAACTTGTAAACAATTTTATCGGCCACTATTAAATAAGAAATCTTAACTAATTCGTGATTAAAGATTGTAAGTCTTCCATATGACATCGTGTCGACTATAATTTGGTGTGTCAGTGAATTTTTACAAATGTACACACCTGATAGATTACTTGTCTCTGTCAGCTATGTGTTAATTTTATTGAAATACATAATGTATTGGAAAAAAAGCAATTCTGGAGAGACTTGTTTGCCTCATCCACCATTAGTGTTTTATCTAACCTATTGATTGGTAGTTTGAGAATATATATTATTATATTATTATGTTTAGTCATGCATCTTTTTTTAAAATATCCACAGGATGAAACAGTCAGACTAAGCAAAAGATTTGATGATGTCTGTGTGCAATGTGAAAAGCGTGATTGTGTATCTAAGTGCAATGGAAAAGTAAGGATTCCTTTAATAGATCACTGGGAGTGGATTAAATTAACTGCTTAAAAATAATAAGAAAATATACTATTAAAAATGACCACCATTAACCTGAAAACTGATATACAGTGTAGCAAGGGAATCATGAAACATTTATGGACCAGGTTTATTTGTTCGAGATTTCACTGTTTTCGAGATCCCATTTTGAGTAATTTACAACGAATAAAACAAATTCAAGGGAGCTAAACGTTGGTGTCTCTGGGAAGATGAAATTGTAAAGATTGCTCCCAGTTATCTCAATAAATGTGTCAAAAAGAGCTTGGCACTGGTAAAAATGACTGGTATTCGTTTAAGGAAAATACTCATAACATCTGCCGGCCAGATTAAACACTCAAATGCAGAAAACAATGCGTAACCTTAAAAGTTAATTAGTCCGATTGATATTTTAGTGAAAACCGATCACGCAATTGACGATCTAAAAACAATAACAAAGAGCTGAGTAAGGTCATCGTCATTCCTTCTATGAATCGGTGCCATAATAGGCTATGTGGTCTAGTGATATGCTGCTCTTGGATCAGCAAGTCTCGCTCGGCGCATAGTTGAATCCTTGGAAAAGGTTCTTTACTCACATTCCCTCATCGTACTCAGATGTAAAATGAGTACCTGGCCGTTAACAGCTTTTTCTCTGTCCAAAAAAACTCAAATTTCACCTAACAGGCGTCATGTCTCGTCCTATATGCTATATGTTAAGTGTTGCTGCTGGCCAGGGACCAATTGTAAAGCGCTTTGAACACGTTAAGTGAATATTGCACTATATAAATAAAATATAAGTTATAAATAACTAAAATGGGTTTTCACTTTTTTATTTTTTTAAATCCACACAATAAGAAAATGGGAAGAAATTCATTTTTTAAAGACTTAGAATTTTTTTATATATGTAAAATTATGTTTATGCGTTGTTTTATATTCCGCTAAATTTGGCACTTTTAGTTATCTATCGAACGTTTCTTATTGTTTACATTGCAAGATTTTTCTCATACAGAGAGGTCATATAGAATATTTAATCCTCTATCTGGATTTTTAGCAATGCATCATAATTATTTTTTTTTTGGGGGGGGGGGGGGGTTGTTGCTGGCTAAAGAAGGGTTTTGAGCTCGAAAGTTACCGTGTTTGGTATTTTTTAAATTCTTTTCTGAAGCTGTTATATTTATTTTTCCTTATTACTTTTTACAGTCCACAATGCTTACAAGTTTAGTATCAGTAAGAAAATGTTCAAAATGTTTTAAATCAAAATGATGTATATACTTGTGAAACATATGTCGAAAGAATTTCGACTACAAAAGTTTAATGATAACAAGATTTGAAACGACGTCTGTACACAACTATGTTTAAGTTTTTTTTTAAATTAAGAAAAATATTCTCGAAAGGAAAAGTTTCTTTTCACCAGCAAGACGAAATAGCATATTTCATATGCTAAATAAACAAAATTATCATTTTAAAATGACATGCAATTCACGTTAACGGGTTTCTTGAATTCCTGGGTAGACGTTCTATTGTTTTCAGACATTTTCTTCAAATTGTCTTTGCAAAATGAGGAAGTGATCTTCAGGAAACATGAATTTTTTCTCATTGGCAAAAAGCTATAATTACAAGCAAAATGCATAAAGGATTAAATATCTCGCGAAATATGGAAGAAAAACATCAGATGAAACAGGAAACCAACCTGCTGATTTTTTTAAAAATCATAAATTTCTGCCATGAGTCAATGTTTCCGTCGTAAACTTCAACATGAAATCATGAATGATAAGCACATTGTTCAAACCAACAATATAAGATAATAAATTAACGTCCTACTAAGAAGCTCATATCATCCTAAATAATTAATTCTGTCTTTGCTTCCTCCATGCCTGTTTTCATTTCCATGCTGCTTCACAGACCTGTCTGAGGATGACATTGCTTAATTATCGGTCTGTGACTCTGAGCGCCAAAACAGTCATGTTTGGCTTCACGAATGCAATAGGGAAGATTCGTCGTGACGTCACACTTCCACTTTTCTGGGTCCAAAACCATTGGAAGTATTTATTTAACCAGTCCTTTGGAGGACTAATAATGAATGGGTTGCATATTGAATGATAAGCTGGATCCCAAATTTACACAGACACTTCAAACACATCGATGCATATACTCAAACACTTGAAATATCAATGAACAAGAACGACTCTCAAACTATACAAGATTTCCAGGTTTATAGTTTTGGTTCAGCTTTGGTTATTTTTATTGATATGTTTTGAGGTTAAAATACATTTTGTGGCCAAAATTAAGAAGAGGTAAATTGTCAGTGACGACAGTTTTAGACTATCGTTCTATTTTGTTTACACAGGATAATGAATGTTACCGTACCTGTATGACAGTTTTAGACTATCGTTCTTTTTTGTTTCTACAGGATAATGAATGTTACCGTACCTGTATGACAGTTTTAGACTATCGTTCTATTTTGTTTCCACAGGATAATGAATGTTACCGTACCTGTATGACAGGGATGTGCCTTGTCCTTTGTGATGACAAAGATGTTACTAGTAGCTGTGCTGAATGTGCATACTCTGATTGTATATTTAACTGGCATTGTCCTAATGGACTTGTAAGGATTCTTTTAATAAATCGTTGGCAGTGGATTATATTAACTACTTAAAAAATAAGAAGAAAATATACTATTAAAAATGACCACCATTAACCCGAAAACTGATATACAGTGCAGCAAGGGAATCATGAAACATTTATGGACCAGGTTTATTTGTTCGTGATTTCAGTGTTTTCGAGATTTCCATTTTGAGTAATTTACAAAGAATATTAACAAATTCAAGGAAGCTAAACGTTGGTATTTTTGGGAAGATGAAATTGTAAAGATTCCTCTCCTTTATCTCAAATGTATCAAAAAAGAGCTTGGCACTGGTAAAAATGACTGGTATTCGTTTAAGTAAAATACTCATAACAACTGCCAGCCATATATAACAGTCAAATGCAGAAGACTTAAAAGTTAGTAGTCAGATTGATATTTTAATGAATACCAATCACGCAATTGGCGATCTAAAAACAATAACAAAGATCTGAGTGACGTCATCCTCATTCCTTCTATGAATCGGTATTACAAGAGATGTTAAAAAAAATTAAAATGGGTTTTCACTTTAAAAATTTTGAAAAACCATTCAATAAGAAAATGATAACAAAGTCATGTTTTGAGAACATAGAATCTTTTTCATGTAAAAACATGTTTATGCATTGTTTTATATTCCACGCAATTTGGCACATCTAATTATCTATCCAACGTTTCTTATAGTTTACATTCCAAGATTTTTCTTATACAGAGAGGACATATAGGATATTTAATCCTCGGTCTGGATTTTTTGGAATGTATTTTTGTTTTATTGTTTGTTTGTTGTCATTTTTTATTGGGGTGTTATTGTCGGCTGAAGAAGAATTTTGAGTTCGAAACGTACCGTGTTTTGATATTTTAAAATAGTCTATTAAGCCGTTACATTAATTTTTTTTATTACTGTTGACAGTCTACAGCGCCCAGCAGCGTAGTATCAGTAAGATTTTTTTTCAAATTTTGACGTCTTGACTAAAAAGTATAAAGGTAACAAGATTTGAACGATACAGAAAAGTTTCCAAAGTCTAAATACAGTTTGTTAAAACCTCAAAGAGAATAAAATACTCGCGAAAGTGAAAGTTCTTTTCACCAGCAAGACGAAATAGCATATTCCATATGCTAAATATACAAAATAATCATTTAACAATGACATGCAATTCACGTTAACGGGTTGCTTGAATTCCTGGGTAGACATCCTATTGTTTTCAGACATTTTCTTCAAATTGTCTTTGCAAAATAAGGAAGTGATCTTCAGGAAACATGCAAATTTGCTCATTGGCAAAAAGCTATTATTACAAGCAAAATGCATAAACAATTAAATATCTCGCGAACTATGGAAGAAGAACATCACATGGGACAGTAAACAAACCAACTGAATTTTTTTAAAAATCATCTTAAAATTTTGCTAGAATCAATTCTGTCTTTGCTTCCTCCATGCCTGTTTTCATTTCCATGCTGATTCACAGACCTGTCTGAGAATGACATTGCTTAATTATCAGTCAGTGACTCTGGGCGCCAAAACAGTCATGTTTGGCTTCACGAATGCAATAGGGAAGATTTGTCGTGACGTCACACATCTACTTTTCTGGGTCCAAAACCATTGGAAGTGATTATGTAACCAGTCCTTTGGAGGACTAATAATGAATGGGTTGCATATATAATGATAAGCTGGAACCCATATTTGCACAGACACTTCAAACACACCGATGCATATACTCAAACACTTCAAATATCAATGAATAAGAACGACTCTCAATTCTTACAAGACTTCTAGGTTTAAGGTATTGGTTCAGCTTTGGTTATTTTCATTGATATGTTTTGAGGTTAAAATACATTTTGTGGCCAAAATATAGAATAGGTCAATTGTCATTGTACGGCAGTTTTATACTATCGTTCTATTTTGTTTCCACAGGATAATGAGTGTTACGGTAAATGTCTGGAACAAAATTGCGTCTCCATTTGTGATAAAATGTAAGTTTGATAAGAAGAACAGATGTAATCCATAACATCTTAAGGCCGATGATGCAGACATGTATCCAGATTTCTGAAGCATCAAATGTGCAGTCTCAATTTCTTGCCATCTTTTGATAGGAAACCAATCTATGGTAAAATACATCTCTTCAGAACCGGCTACTTAATCACTGCTGAGAGAAAGGGTCGGGGTAGATTCGGGAAAAAAAGATAGAATGTACACAGCAAGATATCCGTCTCTATGTTTGTGAAGGAAGTCTGTACCCAATCAACTGACTTCCAAGCAATATATTATGATATTTTACTCTCTCTCTCTCTCTCTCTCTCTCTCTCTCTCTCTCTCTCTCTCTCTCTCTCTCTCTCTCTACATATATATATATATATATATATATAATATATATATATATATATTATATATATCTTTGTTTATTTCTTTATTTATTATGTAACACGCCTAAAGGGCAAGACGTGTTGTACTGTGCTCTTGTGAATTCTAATAATTTTTGTGACTTCTATGTATTTATACCTGTACATTTTTGCATGCCCGCGTGTACAGTGTTTCATTTTAAATACTTTTTAAAATCGAATTTCAAAAAAAAAACGTCAACCCTATGCTATACGTTGTCCTGGAAACTGAGTTTAAAAATTTTGTTACACACTCATTTATTGGTCACTAGTTTACTACAAAACTTGTTCACCTTGTTTTTCGTCGTGACTCACTACAATAAGTCCTAAGAACGTCAGCAGCAGCCCTCTGCTATAACGTCGGAGAATACTGTGCCCCTGATTTGACAAGAAGCCTCCGCACGAAAATTCTCGATATCAAACTCCAAGAAACCATGCGCAAAAGAGCAGGATGCCTTAAATCAACACCTCGCAAAAGTTTACATTTTTTCAGTTACTTTTTTCATTTATCGGCCGATTTTCTTGATTTTTATATCATTTTTCACATCTCAATGAGACGAAAACACTGATTTACTCGTTTGATTCAAAAGAGTGTGAAACAAAAATATCGCTTTTTTATTGCGAATCCAGCCTTATTACTTAATTCATGAGTGTTGAGACAGTGAGGAAACCATTACATACAAGACCTCGTGGTTCAGGTCGCAGGGCTTTTGGTGTTACACAACCCCTCATTAATTTCAGCTTTTGAGGTTACCCAACATACACCGCCTTTATGAATGCTCTCAAACGATATGCAGCATCAGTACTACCGAGAACTCGTTCATGACGACAAGATGTGACGTAAGAGTCTATATCCGGGCTTTTTGTCTCGCATCTCGTCTATGGGAACGATTTAGTTAAGACTCCCAATAACTTTCTGGTACATCCATGGTGCACAACTACAAGACACTGACTACAATATCACGTCATAATCATCATACTCATTTTCATCATCAATATCATAATCACCACTATCATCATCAGTGGTCAAAATAATTGTCATCATGATCATTGATCATTATCATCAACATCTTTGTAACCAGCAACATGTCTGTATAAGTTTTACGCCCCAACAATTTATATTTCTTCTTTCAGAAACCAGTCCCGTTGAAATCCGAAACTACAAAAAAGCGATAAGCTTTTATTTTATTATATTTTATTATCCTTTTTTTTCGAAATTAAAAATTGAAAACTTTTTTGAAAATATAGACCCGTCTATCTCTGAAGATGAATATTTTCTGGAAATGAATTAATTTTGAAAATAGTCCGTTTTGTTCCAATACCTGCACATGTCATATTTTGTGTATGTTTATGTATGGCTTTGAGTCTTGTGGTAGTGTTAATGCTAAGGCACTTGCTCTCTTTCCTTTATGTCCCTGGCTCGAATCCTGATGTTCTGTGCTCACTCACTCTCTCTCTCTCTCTCTCTCTCTCTCTCTATATATATATATATATATATATATATATATATATATATATATATATATATATATATATATTTATATGCACATCTTAGAGAGATGTGTGAGAGAGAGAAGGAGGAGAGAGAAGGTGAGCGAGAAAGGTGAAAGTAAGAGAACGGCAGGGAGCAGAGAGAGAGAGAGAGAGAGAGAGAGAGAGAGAGAGAGAGTGGGGAGGAGGAGGAGAAATAGAGAGAGAGGAGTAGGAAAGAGAGGGAAAGATGGTGTATATATATTTATACATACGTGTCGGACAGTCTGAAATTTTAACTAATGATGCTAAAGAACTTAAAGAATTTCAAAATGCCCTTGATATGGAAAGTTTTGCTTATATTTTAAAAAATACATATAAGACTGACCTTCATGATATGTCAATCATAAAAATGG
>NC_088361.1:20993412-20998412 GCF_034508935.2 Berghia stephanieae | reverse complement strand
CGACGAGTCACACACATTGGTGATACATTTTTCGTAGTAACATAGTTTAGAGTACACGCGATTGACACATTGTTATTGACACAAGTCATAATAACTCCGCATTGTATTGACACATTGCTTTATAAGATATAACGATAAAAGGCATCAAATTCAACATACATAATAGGTTGAAATAAGAGAGAGAGATTTCTAAAAATAGAACAGTTCATTCCAGTAAGTGTAAATAAATAAAACAGTCAGTAACAGTATCCTGTCAATATAATATATATAAAACATCGTAACTAATTTATTGCAAAAATGGAAGCATATAAAAGATACTTAAGTCTCGCAAAGGACTTAGAAATACCCCAGGAAAGAATATTTTCATGGTGCGAAGAGAAAATAAAAGAAGAAAAAGAAGAAAGAATTCGTAGAGAAGAAAATGAAGAAAGAATTCGTAGAGAAGAAAATGAAGAAAGAATTCGTAGAGAAGAAAATGAAGAAAGAATTCGTAGAGAAGAAAATGAAGAAAGAATTCGTAGAGAAGAAAAAGAACACGAAGAAAGAATTCGTAGAGAAGAAAATGAAGAAAGAATTCGTAGAGAAGAAAAAGAACACCAAGAAAGAATAGTAAGAAGAACGAGAAAGAAGAGAAGAAAGAGTCCAGAAAGGAACTAAAAAGACAAATAGCTTTAGCAGAAGAAGAAACCAAAAGGACCCAAATGATGCTGGAAATTGAAAAAACAAAAACCGGTCATGAAAGAAAACATAATAATAGTCATGAATTTTTCGTGAAACTTCCACGCATGCCAACGTACGATGAACGCTCAGACTGTCTAGAATCCTTCTTACACCGATTCGAAGTTCAGGCTAAAAGTTATCGTTGGCCAGAAAGCAAATGGGCCACAGCCTTGATTAACTGCTTATCTGGAGAACCGCTAAAAGTTTTCTATACCTTAACAACTGAAGATGCAGATGACTATGGTAAAATTAAAGACGCTCTACTAAAAAGATTTAGATTAACGGAAGATGGTTACCAGGAAAGGTTTCACACTGCAAAACCGGAAAGTGGAGAAGACTTTAATACATTCGTGAACCGAATTACTCAATTTCTAAATCGGTGGCTTGAGTTGGCAAACGTAAAACAAGACGACTTTGCAGGCCTTTACTATCTCACGCTGAAGAATCGAATCTATCAAGCTTGCAACCCAGATTTAGTCGCATTCTTTAAAGAGAGAAAGCCAGAAAACTTGGACAAATTAAAAATCTACGCAGAAAACTTTAACAGCGCACATCCATTGACACCCCTTAGCAGAACATTGAAGGAACCATACTACGCTGCCGCTGCTCAGAGTCCATGTACACCTAAAGTTCAATACTCAAATAGAACGAGCCGATCAATCACTCGGAACACGCAAGTGAAACAAGATGATCATAGTAACAAACCATGGAACAAACAGTTCAATAGAGACCATAGCCGATCCTATCAAAACAAAACAAGAAATAGCACTGACAATAATACTGAGTATAAGAAAACCAACAAACCTATAATTAAATGTCAATATTGTGGAATGAAAGGCCACACAGCAGACAAATGTTACAAAATCGTGAGATATCCAAAAGAAACTGCAAATGCATCACTCCAAACAAGTGTAAACAATCAGACACGAGTAATGTCAGGAGAAAATATAAATGTGTATTGCGTGAAAGGTATGTCACTTTTAACACAAACTCACAAATCAGGATCGCTATTTTTTTGTGAAGGCAAAGCTAATGGAACTGATTGCAAAATATTGAGAGACACAGGATGCAGTACAGTAGGAATAAAAGCATCTTTGATCAATGACGAAGACAAAACTGGAAAAACGGTACAATGCATCACATTCAGTGGCACAGTCGAAACCTTTGAAACAACTAACGTGTACATAGAAACCCCATACTATACAGGAATAGTGGAATGCTGTATACTTCCCAACCCCGTCGCTGATGTTATTGTTGGCAATATAAAAGGTCTTAAAGACAACCCAACAGATGTAAAAGAATGGTCATTAACCCAAGAAACAGCTTGTCTAGCAGAAACAAGAAAGATGACTAAGACAACAGAGAAGCTAATGACTATTTCTCTAGAACCACAACAATTTGACAGGAACACGTTCATTGAAGAACAGAAAAAGGACCCGACTTTAACATCATATTTCAATATCGAAAACAAAGGGACGAAATCAAAAGTTGAATACATCATTGAAAAAGATATTCTGTTCAGGTTACATAGGAAAAGAAACAAAATAGCTAAACAACTGGTCACGCCGAGTATTTACAGAAACAAAATCCTTGGAATAGCGCACGATTCAATAACTTCTGGACATCTTGGGAGCTCTTCCACATTGAAGAGAATATCCGAGAATTTCACATGGCCTGGAATTACTAAAGACGTCCGAGAATATGTGAAATCGTGTGACACATGCCAAAGAAGAGTCGCAAAAGGCAGAATACCGAGATTGCCATTAGAGACAACCCCAGTTATTGAAAAAGTTTTTCAAAAAGTTGCAATTGACATTATAGGCCCTTTAACAAAATCAGATAGAAACCATACACACATACTAACACTAGTCGATTACGCAACCAGGTGGCCAGAAGCGATAGCATTGAAATCAACTACATCGGATCACATAGCTGAAGCATTGATGACAATTTTTACTAGGATAGGCATACCAAATGAGATACTGTCGGACAATGGACCCCAATTTACATCACATATGATGCATGAAACCATGAAACTCATGAGAATCCAACACTCATTCACAACTCCCTACCACCCCCAAGCAAATGGTCTTTGTGAAAGATTTAATGGCACTCTAAAGAATATGTTAAGAAAAGTGTCAGCAGAAAAACCAGATGATTGGGACAGATACTTACCAGCAATCCTATTTGCATATAGAGAAATACCCCAAGAATCTACAGGCTACTCCCCATTTGAGTTGATGTATGGACGATCACCTCGCGGCCCGATCAATATAGTAGCCGACATTTGTAAAGGGAATGAGGAGGACAATAACGAAATTATGTTTGCTTACGAATATGTAAGAAACCTGAAAGACAGAATAGAGGACACGTGTAAGCTAGCACAGGAATCCGTCACTAAAAAAGCAGAGAAATACAAGGAATACTCCGATCGAAAAAGCAAGTCAAGAAAATTTGAGATTGGTGACAAAGTACTAATACTCTTACCCGATGACTCGAGTAAACTTTTAGCTACATGGAAAGGACCATTCAAAATAACAGCAGTAAAATCTAATGTTAATTACGAGATTAAAATTAACAACACAACAAAGACATTCCATGCAAATATGCTAAAAAAGTATTTTGATAGAGACACAGTGTCGCAACCTATGTTTACTAATATCGAAGCTTCAAATGCAGGATCAATCATACCGTTGGTCATGGGACACAGACACCCGAGACAGAAAAACAAACAAAAATCGCACAATTGCAACCACCTAAGACAAAAAAAGAGGTACGCAAAGTACTTGGGCTCCTAAATTTTTACAGGAAATGCATTTACAACTTCGCGCACATCGCGACACCGCTAACAAATCTGACAAAGAATGGGTCACCGAACAAAATTGTTTGGACAGAAGTGTGTCAGAATAGCTTTAACCAATTAAAGGCATTACTCTGTTCAGAACCAATTCTTAAATTACCCGACATATCAAAAGAATTTGTTGTAAGAACTGACTCGTCTGATAAGGGCATCGCAGGTGTACTATTACAGGAACATGAGGGAACTCTAATGCCTTGCTTATATGCAAGCAGAAAATTATTGGACAGAGAATCACGATACTCTGTAATAGAGCGTGAAGGACTGGCCATCGTCTTTGCTTTAAAGACATTCAGCAGATATCTACTGCTAAAAGAGTTTGTGGTCGAAACGGACCATAAACCACTCACGTACATAAGAAATAAAAAAATGAATAATAGTAGAGTACTAAGGTGGAGTCTATTTTTGCAAAATTACACTTTCAGTATCTCTCACATACCAGGCTGTGAAAATATTCACGCCGACCTACTTTCTCGATTAGTATAAACACGTGAGAAGGGTATAACTTAACCTCCCATGCATACTGTTAGTTACCTCGCAAACTATGCCAAATCAGAACGCACAATTTCGATAATTTTATTTGTAAACATGATGACCCAACTTAATGTAACATTGAGTATTGTTTGGATATATATACCATACCCATTCATGATTTGGGAAATCTTCTCTTTATCTATTATTGTTATGAATTTTCACTCATTTATGATTAATAATTGAAATGTCAATATTCCATTTACATTTTCATTCATTTCATTCAGTAAATTACCTTCATATCATCGACTTAAATCATGCTTCATTGCCATCACTATTGTTTATCACAATGATTTGTAATCACATTGCCATCATGTTGTTCATCACAATGATTTGTAATCACAATCTTTCATTGTTATTGTCACCCATTCATATACCTACGTTAATATAAACATTTCCATGTCTAGTTAATAAATAATTTAATTGTAGCACAAATCATAACAATGGATTAATGCTAGAGTATCATGATAGTAAATTTACTTCCGTTTGTAAAATCTATCTTTCCCATAATGGTTAAAGAGTATATTTTAAACGTGGGCGGGGGGTGTCACAGTAAAGGTTGTTCACAATTATCTTATTAAATTTTATTTTATTAAGAACTGAATTCATCTCACTCCAGTTATATTTCGGTAGGCTTAGATAAACTTTACCTTCTAATATTAGATCGTCTTTCCTTTTATAGCCTTCCCTCGAATTAATTTCTAATTAGTGAATACTTTTCGTTCTACATTCTGTCACGTAGCCACTTATTATAAAAGCTGATAGGTCTAACATTTGACACTCACTTTCTCTCCACAATCTATGCCGGACGGCAAGTCGCTCTATTCCTATATATATACTGGAAGATTTTTATCTTTTGGGACTTTGTAGATATTATATCTACACCATTAAG
>NC_088361.1:20988412-20990912 GCF_034508935.2 Berghia stephanieae | reverse complement strand
ATGTATCATACTTATCATTACTTCTATGTTGTCTGAATAATACGCAGCATATTTGCGACAATAAAGAAAGTTTTAATTTGAATTTAATCATTAAGTTATTGCAATCCGTTACATTAGCATGCATATTTAGTATTTGATGCTTTATTAATTTAGCGTCAAGTTTTTTGAAATACTTACATGTATTGACTGTCAAAACAATGACAGATATCAGTAACCAACAATTCAACGTCTGTGTCGTACTTGTAACTACATTTTGCTATTATCATAACCATGTTGGTTGACCAAAGAATGTGATTAGAATTATTACCATGTCCACAGCTATCGACTAAAATTATTCTTAATAGTCAAAGCTAAGCTAATTACTTCTTAAAGCGAAACCCTGCAATACACACACCCGGCTTACATTTACAATTTAAACCAAAAACAAATAAGCTTTACGCAAATAAACAATTTAAAAAAAACCCGAAAAAAATAATGAAAACAACATACAAAAATCATAAGAAATCTGGGTCCAGTATACTTATCTATTTTTGACTTGCTGAGCTAAATTGAAATTAAACTTGGTGTTTGTTTTTCATTATCCTTGCAGCTTCGGTCATCGTGTCGTCCTTCTTGCTGATGACAAGCGCCTCGCTGGCACTGAATCTGCCATAGGCTGAAACATCATGATGACACGCCTGATCTACACGAGATGTATGATGACGACATTGATTATGACACACTTGAAACATCATGATACACCTTTTCATTACAATCAAAATGGGATGAATTATGGCGACATTGATTATGACACACTTGAAACATCATGATAGACCTTCCCATTTCAACCAAACATGGGATGCATTATGGCGACACTGATTATGACACACTTGAAACATAATGATACACCTTTCCATTACAATCAAACATGGGATGAATTATGGCGACACTGATTATGACGCACTCTAGAGATAATGATATATCTTCCCATTACAACCAAATAATATGAGATTAGAAACTAATAAAGATCCACTATGATTTGAAAAAAAACAAACTTCTGAAATGGTTGGATTGAGAATAGCTTGCATGTTTTGATAGCATACTGTAACAAAACAGCTCTGCTTCTGCTTAAGGCAGCAGCTTCTTATGGTTCTCGTACTACTCTGTTATGATGAACGATACAATCAGCGAAGTCCGGTCCGCATTCGTGCACCGTCGCGAACCCGCCCGGTAGCATCGTCACAACACACCGTTCAAAAGGATGCTCTGCGGTTTCGGGTTCTTGCCCACATCGGGTACATGTACTGCCGTTGATTTTATAAACACAGTATATGCTATGTTAACCAAATAGATCATACGGTGTTCTTTAATAAAACGGCAGTGTCTGTAGGACAGGTGGAAAGTCCCGACTGACGAAGCGCACTTGTCGTGAGATGCTTCCATCTCGTATATTATGCATCTCTGTTCGTAGTCAGGGAAGCTGCGTACAAGGGCTGCCGGGACTTATTTCGGCTCGAAACGGGGTCACCGTCTATAATTCGCTTCAGAGGGTATCCCCATCCCCTCTCTCTCACTTTGATCTTATTTAGCCAGTTCGCCGTAATCGTCTCCCTTCGGACATCGGGGGGCTGGATTGCAGTTTCCTTTCTTCAACGGTTCAAATAGTGTATACTAGTATTAACAGAATGGATGTGCATAGAGTTTCCCAGGCATAGCAACAAGTGTCTTCTTTAAAGAATTACAAAATTTAGGTGGTATACAAGATTTGATTTTATTCAAAAACAACATTCTATGTAACAGTCTTTTCGATTTTGGAGTCAGTGACACGTTCCTTCATTGATTTAAGTCATATATAAGTAATAGAACACAATCCGTCTTGATTGATGGCAAATAGTCAATTGATTTACCATTTAATTTCGGTGTCCCACAAGGCTCGGTCATTGGCCCAGTGCTCAATACTCTATACACTCGGCCCCTTGGGCGCGCGATTGGGCCCCATGTAGTGAATAATCACATGTATGCCGATGATACACAGTTGTATAAGTCTGTCGTCCCGTCTGGCATGCATGTGGCTTTGCTTCATTTGGAACAGCAGTAAAGGGCATTGGATACAGAGGATATTGGATACAGAGTCATACACTAAAACTTGATGAAGAAAAAAGATAAATTTTATGATATGATATACCCTCTAATGTCAGGAAGAATGGTATACATAGTATGTCTATTTTAAACAGCCACTTCTCCCTTAGATATAGAGCAAACAATCTTGGTTTTGTACTGGACGACTCTTTAAATCTGGAAGACCAGATTAAGCAGGTGGTGAGGACCATGTATTTTGAATTTAATAGATTGCAAAGAATGAAACGGTTTCTCCCATCCAACCAGCTTAAAGCAGGCGTCTGGGCTCTCATTCGGTAACGCCTCGACTTCTGTAATTCGCTTTTGGTGGGCTTTCCTGTCAAGAAACTTACTTACCGACTTACTTAGGCCGCCCCTTGGGGCGCCTAGCATGAGCCACAAG
>NC_088361.1:20948412-20983412 GCF_034508935.2 Berghia stephanieae | reverse complement strand
AACAACACAAAACAAACGACGTTTCGGCCCTTGGCCTTTATCAAGTAAACACAGAATACAAATATATTTATATTATATATATATATATATATGTATTCTGTGTTTACTTGATAAAGGCCGAGGGCCGAAACGTCGTTTGTTTTGTGTTGTTCATCCATGAGTCAGATTTACTCCTTTCATCTTTATCTCCTTATGATAATACCGTGGCGGAATGTCGGAATTAAGATTAATTACTATTTATTTTCTGTTGCAAATCCTTTAGACTACAAGGCTAAATACTCAATCCAAACTAAAACTCAGGAATCATGAGGTGTATCACAGTCATCGTTTTCTATGCCCTAGTCACCTTAGGTCTGGGTGCCCAAAAAACATTCTGGGACTGTCCAAAGGATGGTAAGTGAAAATAAAATAAATTAATCTCCCTTTATTCATCCCATTTGGGAAATTTGTCTCTAGGGTCTGTTCCAAGGAAAGACTGGAATGACATAGGCATCAGCCGTAGTGCAGCGCCGCAAATTGAGTTAGGGCGTAGTGACTTGCTCAAGGCCACACAGGACAGCGGTAGCTGAACGAACTCGGTACCTTTTGGGTACGAAGCAAAGATCGTACCGCTGAGCCACGCTGTCCATGTTAATGATAATAATAATGGTATTAATAATGATAATAATAATAATAATAATAATAATAATAATAATAATAATAATAATAATAATAATAATAATAATGATGATGATGATGATGATGATGATGATGATGATGATGATAATAATAATAATAATAATAATATAATAATAATAATAATAATAATAATGATAATAATGCTGATAATAATAATAATAATAATAATAATAATAATAATAATAATAATAATAATAATAATAATAATAATAATGATAATATTAATTTAATAATAATAATAATAATATAATAATAATAATAATAATAATAATAATAATAATAATAATAATAATAATAATAATAATAATAATAATAATAATGCGAGGACGAGAGACGCATTCGCACAACCAACATGACGTTCTCTCTCTGATAACTTTTCCGCCGGTGACGGCACAGACTATGGGTGACGTCCAATCAAGGGACGCTACTCTTCCGCTAATCTCATTCCCTATGAAACCATGAAATACCTTTTATGTAGTTACACATCCGAATATTTAATGTGTATATATTCAGATGAGGTTTTGTATAAACATTTGCTGCATCAAGGCAGGCCATGGTTTTGTTGACATAATCCAACTACAATCACTTACTCGACGGATAACTGTGGGTATCTTTACCATTATAGCCCGGTCGATGGTGATTATTGTATGCAATAACGTTAACACAGTAGCTGCAACACAGTAGTAGTTTTATTGACATAACTGAACTTGAATCATGATCTATAGGGTTCAACACTTAGTAACTACGAGTAGTTCTTCTAAACAATCGGTACTCAGTTGTAAAATGTGTACGTGGCCGATAACAGCGTTGCCTCTGTCCGAAAAAAAAACTTATATGTTACACGTTGCTCCTGGCCAGGGACCCCTTGTAAAGCGCTTTGAGCACGTTTAGTGGATATTGCTCTATATAAAAATCTCAAAAAGCTCCAAGATTTATGGATGGAAATTCGAGAATTTATGGATGACCGCTGTTAACAAGTATTTGAACAAGTAGTTCTCTACTTTGTCAATTCTCATGATTTGGCCAATGACAAGTTAAATGCAGTTTTCTAGAAAGGCGCGTATTTAAAATTTTGGTAAGGAAACTCGTCCTTCAAATATCGGATTTTAAATTATCTCAATGTGCTTCGCATCCCTTTTCTTTTGCTGTGCATCCTGCCATAAATGGTACAACTTCTCTTTGGACTTTCTCAATCAATGTTTACGTCCTTCTACGAATGCAAAACCCAAGCCGCACTCACATTGTCTCACAATACTCAGGTGTAAAATGAGTACCTGGCCGTTAACAGCGTTGTCTCTGCCCGAAAAGAAATTGTAATATCGCCTAACTGGGTCATGTCTTGGCCAATATGTTAATTGTTGCTGTTGGTCAGGGACCCCTTGTAAAGTTCTTTGAGCACGTTTAGTGGATATTGCGCTATATAAATTCGCAATTTTAGTTGTTTTTTTTCTCTGGTAGTTGAGTGGGAAAACAAAAACGTCCATGACATCTCTTGATTTGATTCTACCCATCATCGCTTCAATCACTGTAAGTCAGTGTGAAGGGATGGCGCCCGGACAAAAAAAAATGATGAATAGCAGTTTATCACAATGGATGAAAAACAGGCCCGAAACGTCCAAAGCATTTGTATCCTGAATAAATTATTCGACAATCGATGTATAATTTGAAATTTAAAGTACTGGGTCTAGAAAGATGAAATAAGAATTCATCAGATGAAGGGGAAACCAAAAACGTCCGTCACATAGATAAATTACAAATGCCATCACTTCCATCACTGTATAACTCAATGTTATCTACTAATTCTTGATCTCTCCGGACATTATTAAAGTGGATGATGGCCAAAGTCGAAATGTCGATAACATTAAAATTTGTCTGAATAGATTGTACTTGCCATAATCTCCCTCACTCCATGAGTTTTCTACGTCTCAAAAAGGAAAAAAAAATAGAGATAGAGAACAGTTTATCACAGTAGACAAAGGGCTAACCTGAAACGTTCATAATATACATCATTGGAATACATATCACCTAACATTATCTATCTCACTATATATCTCAATATGATTTACAATGCCTTTATATTTATCGGGAAATTGAAAAAAAATGAAGTATAGTTTATTGAAAAACTGCCTGCTATTCGACCTGATAATAAATGTGACCCTCCGTCTCAAAACGGTATTATGTCGGAATGATTCAGCCCCCAAAAAGTGAATTTAGAGATAGAATGATGAGAAATTTGACCTTAGAAGTTTTTGTAAAGCAAGAAATAGCAGTTATACTCCAGCATAACGTACAGAAATTAAACCCAAGTTTGATATTTGTGGCAAAGAATTAAATTTCCCTAACCGAGTGGATCCCGACATAATACCGCTTTGACACGGAGGGTCACAAATATGCAAAATATAGAGCTGAACAAGAGTGTGGGATAAAGCGAGAAAGAAAAATACAAGAAATAAAACATCCCCAAAAATCAGTCGACCTCGACTGGAGATCCAACCTCGGACCTTCTGATTACCGGTCACACGTACTACCATTACACCTGCTCCTTAATTTCTGAATTCATAAATATGCACCTGCATTCTTAATTCTCTCCTTACCAGCTATTTTTAGAATTTTCCCCGAATATCGACAACCAGTACAAAAATAGACTTTTCTACTCAAACAAAAAAGTAACAAATAAGCTCTACAACACAGTGTTTAGTATTTATCAGCTGTAATCAAAGCATTTCTTTAAATTTTGTGGTGTACAAGAGAAATCAGAGTGAGAAAATTGTCGGTTTCATCGTAACGAATGTGACGATTTTCATATGGGTGGTAAGGAGAGGGTTAAAATGAATGGACATCCAACGTAACAGATAGATAACTCACAGATATAGTAAAAGTCAATTAAGGTTCCACCACCCAGCTAGTTTTGACCTGAAATTCACGCAAGGCAAACGAATGAAGAGCCGACCAAAGAACACACGGGGGGGGGGGGGGGGGGGGGTGTAGAGAGGAGATGTAGTGGAGGACTTTGTTCCTGTAAAATTCAAAGGTCACAGATAGTAAGTAAGTAAGTATGATTACAATATGTGAAAATTAACTTTTTTAAAAAAATCATTTGTTTACATCATAGCAACGAGTCAGGGCTGCTGCAGAAGTACAGAGCTGACAAATGGCTGCGTATGTTTTAAGAAACCATCTTTTTGGTCATTTTTCCAAGTCGTCACACAGTTATTGAGCCCAATTCCAAGTTGTCCAAAAGACCTTGGTGTTGATTTTTTTCTATACACCAGGTCACACAGGAACATGAGCAAAAAAATTAAGGTTGGTGTGAATCTTCCATCCGCCCTTCTCCCTTTCTGTTCCTTTGTTTCATCTTCGTTGTCATCATCATCATCATCATCATCATCATCATCATCATCATCATCATCATCATCATCATCATCATCATCATCATCATCATCATCACCATCACCATCATCGTCATCATCATCATCGTCATCATCATCATCATCATCATCATCATCATCATCATCATCATCATCATCATCATCATCATCATCACCATCACCCTCGGCAGCAGCAGCTGCTACATCATCATCATCATCTTCATCATCATTATCCATCATCTTCATTATCAGCATCATTATCATCATCATTATCATCATCATCATCATCACTATGATATAATTCATAAATATTGTGGCAATCTACAGTGAACTACGATCTGAAAGCACGATTTGGCTATATAAGCACGCTCGGGACTCGAATCAGAATTCTTACAGTTTTTAACCGATAGCTCAGTTGGTAGAGCACTCCCTTCACACGTAAAGGGACCTGGTGCAGTCGAGTGTTTTTTTCTGACCCCCACCCAACCCCCCCCCCCCCTGTACACCAAGCATTGATTGGGTAGATTTGTCTGTTACATCTGGTAGAAAGTACTTTATGCTAGGCTAGCTTCCTATCAAAAGGATAACAATCAATTGATATTGTCCGTTTCACGCTATAGAAACCGGAATAAACTCCGGCTCCATGGGCCTTAAGGCTCAAAAGGACTACTTTATAAGCACTCAATTTTCTCTTCAGTACTTAAAAATAAAAGAAAATTACTAAACAACTAAATATTATAGAATAATATTTTGACACATAAAATTGACAGAGTTACCAGAATCCATCAAAAAACTGGCTGAGACTATCTTGTGTACACGCGGATGGCCAGAGCAGACGAAGGAGCACATCCTTAGAGAATGCCAGGATGAGCCCAGCAGCGCTGACCATGGCTAAGAGTCTGCTCCCCAGATGCTGTGTAGTGGGTTCGGGGTTGGAGTAACATAGGATACATACCTCACTATTCCTGGGCATACATCCGGGATCATTATTCCATCCTTATTTCCCTTTCACAAATTAACTGTGCGGCTATGTGGTATGACACTCGCTTTCGGATCGGAAGGTCCTGGGTTCAAGCCTCGCTCGGTGCATAGTTGAATTCTTGGAAAAGGCTCACATTCTCTCACAATACTCAGGTGTAAAATGAGTATACCTGGCCGTTGACAGCGTTGTCTCTGTCATAACAAATTTGGAAAATCGTCTAACAGGCGTCATATTTCGTTATACATGTTACGTATTGCTCTTGGTCAGGGACCTCTTTTAAAGCGCTTTGAACAAATTGAGTGGATTTTGTTCTATATAAAAGCTCAATTTAAAATAATTAACAACCCAGTGAAAAATGGACAACCGTTAAAAAGGAAATAGGTTGAATAAACCATATTTCCTACTTGTGGTAACGTTGATACGGTGCTGGAAGCGGGGTAAGCTTAGGCCTAGACTGTCATCAGATGTGTCATAATGAATCATCAAGAAAGACTGTCATTTTAATGCTCACAGTATGTTTACAGAAATGTAAAGTGTGCCTACGATATGAGGTATGGTGATCGTGAAGACAAGGTTCGCACGCGGACTCAACTCTGTGAACTTGTGCGGCTATGTGGTCTAGTGGTATGACACTCGCTTTCGGATCGAAAGGTCCTGGGTTCGAGCCTCGCGCTCGGCGCATAGTTGAGTCCTTGGAAAAGGCTCTTTACGCACATTCTCTCACCGTACTCAGGTGTAAAATGAGTACCTGGCCGGTAACAGCGTTGTCTTTGTCCGAAAAATTGTAATATTGCCTAACAGGCGTTATGTCCCGTCCTACATGTTAAATGTTGCTGTTGACCAGGGACCCCCTGCAAAGCGCTTTGAGCACGTTTAGTGAATATTGCGCTATATAAAAGCTCAATTTAAACTTCTTGATTCAGCCATGAGTCTGCCACATCCCCGCCATTTCTCTCATTCCCCCCCCCCTTTTCTCTCCCACTCTCGCTCTCTTTCTCTCCCTTTCTCTCTCTCTCTCTCTCTCTCTCTCTCTCTCTCACACACACACACACACACACACACACACACACACTCAAGCATAGGCATTTTCGTTACAGTATTCAAATATTTTTAAAATCTATAAATAAATAAGCTAAATGACAATAAAAACACGACGGCGAAGAAAAACGTCGCTATAACAAATTGTACACTAAATTCAACTGAATGAAAAATCTCCTTATTCGGCTCTAATGTTTCCGATTCAAAATGGCATCGTAAGTCATAGAGATCAAAGAAAATTAATGTAAATTGAACAGGCCGTTTTAAAAGCGACCTAGATAGCAAAATCCCTGTTTTCTTGCGTTGGACCATTAGCTTTATATAAAGTAATAATTTCTCCCTACCTTTATGTGTAGCAGAGCACTTAATCTTTGAAATAGAATTCAATGTATCATATTTCATCTGATAAATTTGGAATAACTATTTCGGGTTTATGTTTTGTTTTTTTTGTTTTTGTGTGTTATTATTTGCTTTTGAATGTCCTTTGACTATTATCTTAATTTCCAACAAACATCTATAGAACTTAATGCTAGCTTATTCAAATATTTTATGGGTTTTGTATTTTTTGGGGGTTTTTTTTTTTTGGGGGGGGGGGGGGGTTCTTTTCTTGTATTATTTTTCTTGTTTTGTCTGGCACCTTTCATACACACGTGTTCAGATCTTTTTGTGTAAAGGGTGCCAGGTTTCTGTTTCTGTTCCAATTATGATACTAAACCTAGTAATATATATTTTCATCAATCATTTTACTATAGTAAGGAGAGAATCATCAGGTCATCTATTATGCACTCCGAGGACAGTTTTAAAAAAATTGATCTTTTATATAGCGCAATATCCACTAAATGTGCTCAAAGCGCTTTACAAGGGGTCACTGACCAACAGCACACGTAACACGTAGAACGAGACATGACGCCTATCAGGCGATATTACAATTTTTTCCGGATAAAGACAACGCTGTTAACGGCCAGGTACTCATTTTACACCTGAGTACGGTGAGAGAATGTGAGTAAAGAGCCTTTTCCAAGGACTCAACTATGCGCCTATGCTCAAACTCAGGACCCTCCGATCCGAAAGCGAGTGTCATACCACTTGACCACATAGCCATTTAAGGTTCTATAACATAAATCTTTAACCAAGGCTTTCTTTTAAAATTCATGGGATATTTTTTATCAAATGTAAATGCCATATTATATAGATTAGATCTTCCTTTCTTCCAGGATGCAAAAATGGTTTCTGTTGCTTCCTCCAAAATTTTCCCATTTTCCTAAGTTAAGATTTTTTTGGTGAAAAGAGTGTGGCGTGCGGGTCCTAAATCATTGGGTGAAATAAAACCCACTCCATGTTAAGATTGAAAATAGTTATGCCAACCAGTATAATTGTCCCAGGTTTGGAACCAAGATCCTGTTTTTCAAAGGGGTACAATCGTACTTAAGTCTCATTTCCATTGTTTCAATTATTCTGGATATTCAAATAGTAGATGATCCATAAAATTGAGTCAATGACCTATTGAAAGCATTGAGAAATAGAGCTTCTGGATTATGTTTTCGTAATGCATAAAGTTGTTTTTTTTAATTTTTAAAGCAAACCATTCATTATTAAACGTCCAAATAGAGTTGATATTGACTCAAATATTTTCGAATGGATCTTCCACGTCAGCTCAGCCCATCTCATGTATTCCTGTTGATACTTAATATTTAAATATGTTGTTGTGTTGAATAAATATAGAAACAAGCACGCCAACAATTTAATGACAAAAATAATAAATTCCAAAGCATTTTTATGACATTTTACCCTTTCCGTTCCCAGCCCATTTGTCATCTCCACTATCCTAAAGATTCCGCAACTATCTTTGTATCCATCGGTGTCCATTTCTGTAGAAAAAGGAAAGTTACATCAGGATTTGGATCGTTGCTTAAATTTTTTGATCCGCCAGTGTATACATTCTTTTTTCTTTATCTGACAGATCTATTGCGTTGAATGCCCATTGTCTGTAAAAATACAGGTGCTTTTTAAGAATAGCAGCCAGTTTTTCAAGACGTACTGCTAATTCTCTGATTGTAGGATGCTTTACTTGAAGGATATTGTTACAAACATTGTTGCTTTTTTCTGATATCCTTTCTGTTGTTCGAATCGTCAATTCTCCTGTACCATATTTAAAGAATCCCGAAGACATTCCATAACCTTGCTAAGGACAGTAATAGACTTCCGGATCGTAGGTGCTATAGCTTTGATTGACATGTCTGTAACAAAACAGTCTTCCGTATTTCCTTTCAATGTGGAATGTTGTCTCGTCGGAAACAGTGACACGACTATTGTTCAAGAGTCCATCATATGTAGTTCCGAGCGAACCCATTGTTCACGATTCATACTGTGCTGGTCGGTCAGCATTGGACGAACAGTGGGACGTCTGGCTCGCTAACCTGTCTCTAGAAGTCTGCGTCGTTAAAAAATAACAGCTACCTGTGTTTACACTGAAACCAGCTTCCAGTCATCATTATAGCTTGTCGCTCCAACACCGAAACCACTCCACAGCATTTGGGGAGCAGACTCTTAGGTCAGGATTAGTGCAGTTGGGCCCATCCTGGCATTCTCTAATGATGTGCTCCATCCTCTGCTCTAGGCATCCATCGGTACACAAGCTAGTCTCAGCCAGCCCCCACCTTTTCATGTTTCAAGCTGTTTTCCCGAGTTTTGACCAAGCTCTGTTTAGTGTTGCCCATTCATTCCTGGGAAGCTCAGAGTTCCTTTGAGTAATTCGTATCTTGGATCTTCAACGGCTTCATTTGCATGCTTGTCCCGCTCCCTCCATGTGGAAAGTCTGTTTACAGCGGCATGATTAGGGTTGAAGCTCTTTCTTGATTTCAGTCTACTTGTCATGGCAGGAATGCCTTGGGTCCATTTCCTGTTATATTTCTGGGCTGTGGAAGCAGTGGTTCTTTGAATGCGGGAAGGTGCAATAGCAGCCAGCCGATGGAGGACTGGAACTGCAGTCGGTTTCAAGTTACCAGTGATGATCCGGCAGGTGTTATATAGCTCAGGGTATAGCAGGATATTTCCCAGACTAGTGAGGCGTATTCGGCTGATGAATAGCAGAGGGAAAGTGCGGGTGTCCTGA
The DNA here is from genome assembly GCF_034508935.2 of Berghia stephanieae. Classification (NCBI taxonomy): domain Eukaryota; kingdom Metazoa; phylum Mollusca; class Gastropoda; order Nudibranchia; family Aeolidiidae; genus Berghia; species Berghia stephanieae. The sequence goes on along the minus strand of NC_088361.1, from coordinate 20,974,234 downwards.
CTGTTTTTGGATCTGCTCCCCATGTAGTGTTTGCCAGTTTTCTTAAGAGGTTGTTTCTTGTAGGCACCTTTGCTTTTGTTTTCTTTGTGTGCTGAGAGAAGGACAGTGTGCGGTCTAAGGTTACACTATGTACACGGGGAATGTGTTTTCTCCATTACGTTCCCATTTCAGAAGATGTTCAGCTTCCTGTTGGCTTGGCAGTTTTTTTTTCTAATGGAAGGCGCGCCCTTGAAATTTTCCTGGGTTGGCATTTAAATGTCAAATCAACATTGCTCAATCTTCACACTTTAGTTTCAGCATTGTAAAGTGTCTGTATAAAGAGGTTTTGACAGAGAAATATTAGAAGAAAATCTAGACCTAGATGTCAAGAAAAGAAAACAATTAACAGAACAGAACAGAGGGTTTAACTTGGTACAATGGAGGTACAGAAATGATCTACTTATTTGAAATACGATGGGAAAACTTGCAATAGTGAATATATATTTTGTGTACAATTCTACGTTTGCAAATTTGGATCATCAAGTGATCATATTGGAACCACCAAACATTTCGCTTCCAAAGATGTATATTATATGAGTATATTTGGTGCCATTGTACTCAGAATTACATTTCCTTCAACATACTCTATAGTTTAATTATAAATATATATCCCACTCCCCTCTCTTTCTCTCTCTCTCGCGCTCTCTCTCTCTCTCTCTCTCTCTCTCTCTCCCTCATCCTCTTTCTGTCCATCTACATTTTCAATCTATCTCTTTTAATTGTCAATTCTCTTTTTCACTCTTTTCTACCCTTTTATCCAACTTTTATATTTTGACCCAAAAATCGATATTTCAGGTGTCGCCCCTCCCCTTAAGACAGAATCCATCACTTATGACATATGATTTAATTCGTTTAAAATACTTTTATTCATTCATCAGGCTGATGACAGCAGTATATCTAAGAGTGAATTCAATCCTTCACGCCCTACAAAATTTATCATCCATGGCTATCAAGACAAGGGTCCCGTGCATTGGTCAAAGAAAATGAAGAATGAGCTTCTAGACAAGGTAAATCCGTCATTTTTTCTTGTACGTCCAGAGTCGGAAACGATCTCTTCAATGAGAATTAGAAATGCCCGAGCAATATATGATAACAAACAAAGGGAAATCTGAATTTTAAAAAACATGAAAGTTTTAATTTGAATTACTCTCTAACACACTGGTTGAAATGTGCAAGTATTAATGAAGGACATCCATTGCTTCTCTCAATAAAAACGTGTCTTCAAAATTCAAGTATTTAATTACTTATCTCTAACTCAACAACTCGTCTCCAAGTTGTTGTTTTTTTCTTTCTCTGGACCATTCCCTTTGTGGTCAAATGCAGAAGCTACATCCTTCTTATTTTTCTATTTTCATGCCTACCATTAATCTAACATATTCAATGGCGATGGTGGCTTCTCAGACTTATTACTCGGTAATGGATGGGGTTGAGAGTGGGTGGCATTATTTGCATATAAGCCAACATAATCCCAAATCAAACACGTTTAATGTTTAAACTTAAGAAAAATCACAAAACTATTCTTAAATCATGAATTGATGTGTTTGTGACATCAAGCGTTTTCCTTTAAAATATCACAGCAAAACTATTCTCGCTAGGTCCCAGGTTTAAAAGTTTTTGCCAAGATGAGGGTCATTCAAATCGAAAGCTGTTTGAAGGACGAGCTTTCAGACCAATGTCTAAAATAATATGTGTCTTTTCAGAGTACGGCAATTAACTGGTTGATATTTATGCGCTTAGGTTATATTTGTTTAGTGATCTGGCAAAAACCGGTGGAATTGAATCAAATATTATTACATATTCAAAGAAAAGCACCCTCTTTGGAGTAAAAGCAGTTGTAATTTATCTTAATTATGACTGCAGATTCTCACATTTGAACAGAAGATGGGAGGGAGTGTTCAAAAATGTATTAACGGAGAAAATTGGTTATAAAGACGAGACATGAATATTCTACAATTTAATATAAATACTGTTACGAGTAGATTATCAACATAATTTATAATAAAAAAATAAATAAAACACTTCTGTAACGTAAATCTAAGATTTTGACTTTTTTTTCCCTTTTTTCCCTTCTTGACTATCTACATGACGTGGTATTTTAGGATGTTTATGGCTTCTTCATCCTCGCTGGCCCATTGCTCTCTCAGTACTCTCAGTTACTATGTCGTTCGTGATATTGTTAATGTTTCCAAATATTGATATCGACGATTAGATATATCATATTGTAAATTGTGATATACAATTGAATGAAAGATCCATAAGTCGCTTGATTTTATTGATGGCATAATATTTCACACGGGACAGGAAATGGACTGTTGAACTATTGATTATCGCGTTACACGTTTTCTACAGCTATGCGCAGTCGTTATTGTAAATCAATGATAGTTTCTATTCATGCGCACTGACTTGCATTTCAAAGAGCAAAGAATGACAAAAAGAATGATATGTAATATGTTGGGATTTGGTAAAAATTTCGGTTCTCAGCGCTGAATTGAATTTTTTTTACATAAATTATGTATCAGTTTTTCATTGTATGATCATTTCGTGAGAATGTCGTTGGATGTATTATAAAATCGATGAAATGACAAAACAAAAATCTTGCAGATAACGATTTTCACCTTTATTTTCTCGTTTCTCAAAACTACCTTAGGCAACATCCGACGGGTTCTGCAAAGTCCGCACACATTTGTTGACAACGAAGGATTATAAAGTTTAAAAATCCATACTCCAACTTAAATGTTGATGAATAAAAAATATTGATATAAAAAGTTCATTAATCCCTTACCTTTTGTGAAATTTTTTTTTTAGGATCTATTTAAAGAGAAGACTAGAACATTCCAGATGATGGCAGTTAACCCTTTTGATAAAGAAATAAAACAGAAAAAGAAATAGCTCTCTCGACATCTCTCACTAGTTTAAAGTTTCATCCGAGTTATCTAGATCTGACTTTGGGATAGACCAGTGTACTACACAAAAGGTAGTAGGCTACGGATTTATATTTTTCTCTAGTTAAGCAACACATTTGTGACAAATTCATATTTTATGCGTCTTACGGCTCAAAATATTATTGACACTTTTGTTTTATCTGTTGTGTATTCCAGGAGGATTTGAATGTAATCATTGTCAACTGGGAGAAAGGCGCTAACACGTTTGTTTACCCCAAGGCAGCCGCGAATGTACGATCTGTTGGGGCTATGATAGCACAATTAATCAGAGTATTATATCAGCGACACGGAGCAAAACTGTTAGTAAGTGTGTGTCCTTTTAAAAAAAGCCAACTCCTTACTATTCTAACGTCTCTTCAAAGACTGATTATTATTATTATTATTATTATTATTATTATTATTATTATTATTATTATTATTATTATTATTATTATTATTATTATTATCATTAATAATCATTATTATCATTATTGCAATGAACATGCACACTCTACATCGGATGATTGCGTACAAACTTCATTGGCTGTATGTGGTGTAGTTGCAGACACATGTAATGGCTTATGATCTTATAGTGGCATTTTGATAGATGGTAATGATATACATTTGTGTTGTGTTGTGAATGTTAATAACGACTAAAGAGTTCAAGGGTCAATGATGATAATTGAATATCAAAACATCAAGAGTCAAATACAAATCCAGATTCCCAAGTTTCATTTCTTACTGCTTTATTTGTTGTGATAAATTCGAATTCCAAATCAAAAGGCATGGTCAAAATTCAATCAGTTTCATAAAATCCAAATCTGTAAAATCAGTCCAAATGTAATGTTACTTTGCTATGTAACCATTTTCGATATACGTGAAAGTAAAGTTTCTTAGTAGGAAGTTGAAACTTGCAGTATAATGCAAAAATGCAACCCAAGAGAAGTAGAATCCAGAATCGTAAAGACTGTAGAATCCAGAATAGAATCAAAAGGTAGAATCCCGGTTTGATCAGACACACTCTTTTTTATATACTATTGTAAACCGTTCCCACAATTCCTGACAAACGGTCAGTTTGTACGCCCAAATAATCAAAGGTCTTACGCCCAAATAAAAATTACCGTACGCCCAAATAATACCGTACGCCTAAATAATAAATACCAACTATATTAGTAGTATAGTGATGCTCAGGAGAAATTGAGAAGAGCAAAAGAGTGGAATAATGGAATTAGAATGCGAAAGAGTAAAATATTATGAATTTGAAACGCTTTAACTAGCGTGAAATTAAATCTGTTTGCTAGAGATTGATACTCTTAGTTAAAATGTTTTATGTATAGAGATAATAATTTTAGGGTTCGAATCCTATAGATATCTGGAATAGTTTGTTAAAGGCTGTTGTTGTAGTAAATCAATAGAGTTGTATAATATCGATTGATAGATAACATGAATGGATGGAAATAGTTATATTTGGATTGAACGGTGATAGCGTCTTGGGTTCAAATCCTAAAATCTTTGTTTAAAAAAACGTATCGTTTAAACGGTGTCCGATTCTATCACATATTAAGGTGTTCTCGAGTCTGACTCTATGTTGAAATTTCGCTCTTTACTCACATTCTCCTAATGTGTTCAGGATAGTACCCGGTCTTTGACAGCGTTGGTAAAAAAAAATTGTAATATCGCCTAACATATCTGGTTCTATTTGTTTCGTGTTGTCGTTCATCAGCGATCTTTTTTAAAGCGCTTTGAACCTCTTTAGTGGATATTGCGCTATATAAATGTTCATTAAAAATTAATTATCACGCGTGTCCAATTATGCGACCGTAAAGATAATTTACCCACCAAACGACGAAGAGATAAATCAAAGATAGTACAGGGTGTAACAAATACATTCGTTTCGTTTCAAGAAGTGAACTCAACACTGAAATTATGATGAACACTTTTTATTCGATTCAGATTGTTGTTAATAGAAAAAACAGATTAAAGTAGGTACCAAGTCAGTCAAATCCCCTTTCTTCATATTCTCCTCCTCTCTTTGAAAATGGATTTTAGAATCGATGATACCAAACGACTATTTTTCGAATTAACAAATTATGATCTGGACTTCATATACCGTAATCACAGACACTTTAGTAGTTGCATTGTCCTGATTTATTGATGTCTGTGAATCTTAAATACGAAAATGTCCGAAATAACACGATGTCACGCACTTAATATTACTCGCGGTAATCAATGTTGATATATTTTTTAATAATCATAGGTTCAAACTGACTTAAAATAGGTGTAATATCTCTATACAGATTTAATCATGAGAAGTTTTGTTTAATAGTTAAACGCCTTACCACTTATCAACGAAAGGGATCACCATATTTTAATCGACACATGGTTAATTGATGAATAAAGCAACAAAGTGTCTGTTTGCTGTCACCCTTGTCGTCTCAAACAATCAATTTTAAAGAATTATGTAGTTTTTCCAGTGATTCACTGTACTGGGATGGAAGCATTAATGTATGGTTGTGTTGTTTTTTTTTTCTTGGGTCATTTTTCTAAAGCGGGTCTTGTATTTTGTGATTTCCATCTTAAATGCCATTTGCTTTATTTTTTATTATTATTTTTTTTAATAAGACGACGGAGAATTTTATTTAATGCAATTAAAGTAGATAACGTTCTTGTCTAGGTCTGGTAAAATAAATGAGATGACGTCATACACTTAATACAATCCCCGTAGACAATGTTGATATTGGAGAAACCTCCGGTATAGAGATTAGAACATGAATTCGAAATCAAGACGTTTTGGTATGGTAGTTAGACAATCTATCCATCGACCAATTAAAGCCTCTTCACTATGTGAATACGACTAGTAGATGGGTACAATAGCAATACCTAGGAGGTGAATGTTTTCATTGAAATTTCACCTGGGATCAATTAAATAGAAATACGACCGATAAGCAATGTCCATGCGTCCACACGAGTAAAACCCAATATCATGTTTTACAGTCATATTCTCTTTACCCAATATCATTTTTGGAAACATTTTGATTGGGTTAATGAAAAATTTACATCTGAATCAAAACTAAAATTATTGATGACAAAAGCTTTTATAAAACCCAACAACTTTTAACACACATACTTATTCAACTGTGATTGCTTCTTAATAAAAATATTCTTGTCTGATATAATACTTGTACCCGTCATTTCAACATGCGGCGGGTTTCGTGTTTTGTATCATGGACTTGAATTTTTTTTCGCAGCAAGAAATAAATAAATGAAACACAACAATCATTACAATACACAATATTGATTGATCAAGTACTTAATACAATAATATGTCCTTGCTCAGTTACTCACTTCATGAAAGAGATATTGATGAAAAAAAAATGAAAAGACAATTCCATCACTCCATGTCCTATATTATGGTTATCATACCAAGACATAACCTAATTGAAAATGTAACAAAAATGTTGTGTAGGAATAGTAAATTTTATGAACCAGGTATACATTATCTCTATTTATGACATTAAACCATCAATATTTTTAACGCACATTTTCAGGGTTTGACACATATTTACTGTACTTCTCCAGTAACATTGTCGAAGTTTTTAGATATTTGATACCACAACACATTTAGATAACAGCAGGGTTTTTTTCCTCAAATTTTATAGATCTGAGCAGATAATATATTTTAGCCCAGTGAATTGTTGTCATAACAGCTGCTATATTTTTTAGATGATAGCCCAAATGACCAGTAACACACAATGTGTAAGACTGCAGTCTTTTAGGCGGTAGTGTAATGTCATACAAAAACATCTGTCAAATGCGTAGTAATCCCTAATGACGATTTACAAGACGGTCAAAATTTATTAAGTATAAGTTTTCAGGACACAGTATATCAATTGAACCTAAGAAATTAATTATTTAAAAGCCAAAATGTGTGTGATGTAATTGTTTTTTTGTTTGTTTTTTTTTAGCTAAAATTTATAAGATATAAGCTTGATAGCAAAAAGTTTTCTGACCAAAACATTTGAAGTAAGAAAATGTTGGTTAAAAATGTGAGGTTAAAATTTTCTTACCAACATTTGGGGAGTAATCATTTTCAGGTCAAAGTTTATGAAACACAAACTGTATGACGAAAATGTATGAAACTGAAGTTTTTTGATCAAAATAGTAAGAAAAAGGAAAAGTGTCTGGTCCAAAAAAAAATATAACATAAAAATTAAAAGTTTTGTGGTCAAAATGTTCTCTGGTCAAAATGCGTGAAGTAAAAAAAATTTGACCAAAATTTATAAAATAAAAGTATGCGTGTAAAAATGTATGAAATTAATACTTTCTATCCAAAATCTATGCAATGAAATGTTTTTAGACCAAAATGTTTGTAGTAGTAGTATCTTGATAAAGTTTATGAATAAAGTATTATTTCTAACAAAAATATCTGAAGCAATAATTTTCCGACCAAATTGTCTGAAATGGACGTTTTCCAATCAAAATGTGAAAAGTAATAATGTTCTGACCAATTATGAAATGAAAATAGGATGTCAAAAATTGTATGAAATTTAATTTTTCTGGTCGAAATGTGTAAAGTAAAAGTTTTCTGACCTAAATATAACGATATTATGACCAACGGTTATGAGATCAGAATACATATTCTCTCCGAATTGTCATTCTGTCAAAATTGTATGAAATTTAATTTTCTAATCAAAATGTGTGAAGTAAAAGTTTTCTGGCTAAAAATTGTATGAACGTTTGCCCTCAAAAATATATGAATATTTTCTGGTCAAATATATGAAGTAAACAATTTTTAGGGGGTCAACATTTATATAATTAGAATATACTTTGACAAAATTATAAGAACGTCAAAACCACTGAAACAAAAGTTTTCAGGATAAATTGTATTAACGACATTTTCCAGGCCCAATTTTGCGAATTAACATTTGTCTGACCAAAAGATGTAAAGTAAACTTTTTCTGACCAAAATGAGAGAAAATAAAAATGTTTTCTACTAGAACTTCATAAGGTAAATTAAACTTTTTTTAAACAAAACGTGTGTAGTAATAGTTTTATGTAAATGTATCATAAATTATTGAAACCGTTACAAAATAAAAGACTTTTCCATGTCTTTCGCTTTTTGATGCCTTCTCGAGGATTTGACAAAAGCAGAAAGTTTTGAATTTTCAAAGTGCTGACTACTTACCCTGCAGAATTACCCTCGACAGAGTAGAGACATAGCAGATATGACTGGTGATCCTATATTATCACGGACAGAAACAGAGATGTCCTACAGTTGTTGTAGAGTTGCTATGTCGGATACGACACCCTAAGTTTTGCTATAATTTTCAATTTTATTTTGTTACCATTAAAGTATAACGTTTTTAGTCGTCCTTCTAAAATTATCAATGACATGATTAATGTCGATCCCACAAAGGTTATGAGTAAACCTTTGTTCTTCTCCCCGAAAGGGGCCAAATAACCTCAACTACAGGCGTGCGGGCTATCTTTGAACAAGACAGTTCAAACCCTAGTTCAACCTATTTCCAATAAAAAATACTCCTTACAAAACCTAAATGGTTTTGAAAGAGGTTATTCATAATCTGCATTTGAAGTTCAATCCTTTCTGTTTCACTCTTTTAGTTCCGAAAGTCGATGGAATCACTTCGTAGTTTAGTAAACCAAAACCAAAACCAAGGTCAATGTCACCCAAAAGATAAGATAAGGGATATGAAATAGAAATCTCCCCAAAACGTGTAAGATTCGACCTATTTTCAATGAGAAAACAGCTTACCAAACCTGCATTCGAATTGCATCCCTCTATTTTTCAATGTTTTAGCTCCAAAGGTCGCTTGAATTATTTAGTAGTTTAGTAAACCAAAACCAAAACCAACCCAAAAGATAAAATTAGGGTAATAAAGTGCTAGACGTCGACCCAAAATGAGTGAAGTAAAAATTTTCTCACCAAATACAGGAAACAAAAGTAATCTAACAAAAATGCCAAAATGGAAGTTTTCTAAGCAATTACGTGTGAAGTAAAATTTTTGTGACTAGAAAATTGTAGAGAGAGTTTAAGTTTTCTGATCAAAATTTACGAAATAAGACTGTTCTGTTCAAAATCTATGAAATTTAGTTTTAAAATGTAAAAGAAATAATGAAATGAAGGCTGTACACGCAAAAATGTATGAGAAAAAATATTCTGGTCAAAATGATTAAAATGAAACTTTTCAGGAAAAATGTTATGGCGTAATATTTTATATCTGAATAATATATGTGTACATTACGTTTATAGCTAAATTTTATGAACTAGGTTTTGTTATTGCTTTCTTTTTTACCCTAATGTGTGACGTAAAAGTTTTGTGTTAACAATACGTAAAGGAAACGTTTTCTGGGCAAAAGTGAAAAGTAATAATGTTCTGGCCCAATTATGAAATGAAAATTTTCTGTCAAAAATTTATGAAATTAATTTTTTTCTAGTCGAAATGTGTAAAGTAAAAGTTTTCTGATCAAAACATAATAATATTATGAACAACGGTTACGAGATCAGAATACATATTCTCTCCAAATTATACGAAATTTAATTTTCTAATCAAAATGTGTGAAGTAAAAGTTTTCTGGCTAAAACTTATATGAACGTTTACCCGCAAAAATATATGAAGGTTTTCTGGTCAAATATATGAAGTAAACAATTTTTAGGGGGTCAACATTTATATAATTAGAATATACTTTGACAAAATTGTAGGAAAGTCAAAACCACTGAAACAAAAGTTTTCAGGATAAATTGTATTAACAACATTTTCCAGGCCCAATTTTGCGAAGTAACATTTGTCTGACCAAAAGATGTAAAGTAAACTTTTTCTGACCAAAATGTGAGAAAATAAAATGTTTTCTACTAGAACTTCATAAGGTCAATTAAACTTTTTTGGACAAAACGTGTGTAGTAATAGTTTTTCTGTAAATGTATTGTATCATAAATTATTGAAACCGTTACAAAATAAAAGACTTTTCCATGTCTTTCTCTTTTTGATACCTTCTCGAGGATTTGACAAAGGCTGAAAGTTTTGAATTTTCAAAGTGCTGACTACTTACCCTGCAGAATTACCCTCGACAGAGTAGAGACATAGCAGATATGACTGGTGATCCTATATTATCACAGACAGAAGCAGAGATGTCCTACAATTGTTGGAGAGGTGCGATGTCGGATACGACACCCACAGTTTTGATATAATTTTCAATTTTATTTTGTCACCATTAAAATATAACGTTTTTAGTCGTCCGTCTAAAATTATCAATGACATGATTAATGCCGATGCCACAAAGGTTATGATTAAACCTTTGTTCTTCTCCCCGGCAGGGGCCAAATAACCTCAACTACAGGCGTGCGGGCTATCCTTGAACAAGACAGTTCAAACCCTAGTTCAACCTATTTCCAATATAAAATACTCCTTACAAAACCTAAATGGTTTTGGAAGAGGTTATTCAAAACCTGCATTTGAAGGTCAATCCTCTCTGTTTCACTCTTTTCGCTCCGAAAGTCGATGGAGTCACTTCGTAGTTTAGTAAATCAAAACCAAAACCAAGGTCAATGTCACCCAAAAGATGAGATAAGGGATATGAAATAGAAATCTCACCAAAACGTGTAAGATTCGACCTATTTTCAATGAGAAAACAGCTTACCAAACCTGCATTTGAATTGCAACCCTCTCTTTTTCAATGTTTTAGCGCCAAAGGTCGCTTGAATTACTTAGTAGTTTAGTAAACCAAAACCAAAACCAACCCAAAAGATAAAATTAGGGTAATAAAGTGCAAGACGTCGACCCAAAATGAGTGAAGTAAAAGTTTTTTCACCAAATACAGGAAACAAAAGTGATCTGACAAAAATGCCAAAATGGAAGTTTTCTAAGCAATTACGTGTGAAGTAAAATTTTTGTGACTAGAAAATTGTAGAGTTAGAGTTTAAGTTTTCTGGTCAAAATTTACGAAATAAGACTTTTCTGTTCAAAATCTATGTAATTTAGTTTTAAAATGAAAAAGAAATAATGAAATGAAGGTTGTACACGCGAAAATGTATGAGAAAAAATATTCTGGTCAAAATGTTTGAAATGAAAGTTTTCAGGATAAATTTTATGGCGTAATATTTTATATCTGAATAATATATATGTACATAACGTTTATAGCTAAATTTTATGAACTAGGTTTTGGTTGTTTTTTTTTTTTGTTTTTTTTTTTTTTTGTTTTTTGTTGTTGTTTTTTTTTTATCCTAATGTGTGAAGTAAAAGTTTTGGACCAAAAAAATATTGTAAAGTAAAAGCAAAAGTTTTTCTGGCCAAAATGTGTACAATATAAATTTCCTGGCCAAATTTGATGAAATGAAAATGTTCTGTCCATATAATGTATGAAACGTTATCTTTCTGGTCAAAATGTATGAAGTAACGATTTTCCGGGTAAAACACATGAATTAAAAGTTTGCTTGCAAAAATGTATAAAATAAAAGTTTCCTGGCTAAAGTATATGAAGTAACAATTTTCTAGCTAAAATGTACGATGTAGCGGGTTTCATGCCAAAATGTGTGAAGTTAAAGTTTCATAGCCCGAAATGTGTTATTTAAAATATCAGTCAAAAAAAATCTGTGAAATAACAATTTTAGGATCAAAATTTAGGAAATTAAAGTTTTCTAGCCAAAATGTATGAAATGTAAGGTTTTTCACCAACATGTGTATAGTAGAACTTTGTTGCTATGATAAAAACAATGTTTTGTGTGTATGTGTGTGTGTGTTTGTGTGTGTTTCCCCCAAAAATTATCAAATGCACGTGTTCTCGTCCTCAACGCAAAACAATTTCTGATCAAAATTATAAAATAACTATTTTCAAGTCAAAATATATAAATTGACAGCTATCTGACCAATGTACATATTTGAAGAAGGTTTTTTAAAAATAAAACAGGCGGTCGGTTAAGGAGGTCAAGAGAGTTTCTTAAAGATCATTTGAAACCGCCTGTTTAATTTTAAAAAACCTTCTTCAAATATGTACATTGGTCAGATAACTTTCAAACACACATTAGGATAAAAAAAAAAAAAAAAAAAAAAAAAAAAAAAACAACAAAAAAACAAAAAAACAAACAACCAAAACCTAGTTCATAAAATTTAGCTATAAACGTTATGTACATATATATTATTCAGATATAAAATATTACGCCATAAAATTTATCCTGAAAACTTTCATTTCAAACATTTTGACCAGAATATTTTTTCTCATACATTTTCGCGTGTACAACCTTCATTTCATTATTTCTTTTTCATTTTAAAACTAAATTACATAGATTTTGAACAGAAAAGTCTTATTTCGTAAATTTTGACCAGAAAACTTAAACTCTAACTCTACAATTTTCTAGTCACAAAAATTTTACTTCACACGTAATTGCTTAGAAAACTTCCATTTTGGCATTTTTGTCAGATCACTTTTGTTTCCTGTATTTGGTTGAAAAAACTTTTACTTCACTCATTTTGGGTCGACGTCTTGCACTTTATTACCCTAATTTTATCTTTTGGGTTGGTTTTGGTTTTGGTTTACTAAACTACTAAGTAATTCAAGCGACCTTTGGCGCTAAAACATTGAAAAAGAGAGGGTTGCAATTCAAATGCAGGTTTGGTAAGCTGTTTTCTCATTGAAAATAGGTCGAATCTTACACGTTTTGGTGAGATTTCTATTTCATATCCCTTATCTCATCTTTTGGGTGACATTGACCTTGGTTTTGGTTTTGATTTACTAAACTACGAAGTGACTCCATCGACTTTCGGAGCGAAAAGAGTGAAACAGAGAGGATTGACCTTCAAATGCAGGTTTTGAATAACCTCTTCCAAAACCATTTAGGTTTTGTAAGGAGTATTTTATATTGGAAATAGGTTGAACTAGGGTTTGAACTGTCTTGTTCAAGGATAGCCCGCACGCCTGTAGTTGAGGTTATTTGGCCCCTGCCGGGGAGAAGAACAAAGGTTTAATCATAACCTTTGTGGCATCGGCATTAATCATGTCATTGATAATTTTAGACGGACGACTAAAAACGTTATATTTTAATGGTGACAAAATAAAATTGAAAATTATATCAAAACTGTGGGTGTCGTATCCGACATCGCACCTCTCCAACAATTGTAGGACATCTCTGCTTCTGTCTGTGATAATATAGGATCACCAGTCATATCTGCTATGTCTCTACTCTGTCGAGGGTAATTCTGCAGGGTAAGTAGTCAGCACTTTGAAAATTCAAAACTTTCAGCCTTTGTCAAATCCTCGAGAAGGTATCAAAAAGAGAAAGACATGGAAAAGTCTTTTATTTTGTAACGGTTTCAATAATTTATGATACAATACATTTACAGAAAAACTATTACTACACACGTTTTGTCCAAAAAAGTTTAATTGACCTTATGAAGTTCTAGTAGAAAACATTTTATTTTCTCACATTTTGGTCAGAAAAAGTTTACTTTACATCTTTTGGTCAGACAAATGTTACTTCGCAAAATTGGGCCTGGAAAATGTTGTTAATACAATTTATCCTGAAAACTTTTGTTTCAGTGGTTTTGACTTTCCTACAATTTTGTCAAAGTATATTCTAATTATATAAATGTTGACCCCCTAAAAATTGTTTACTTCATATATTTGACCAGAAAACCTTCATATATTTTTGCGGGTAAACGTTCATATAAGTTTTAGCCAGAAAACTTTTACTTCACACATTTTGATTAGAAAATTAAATTTCGTATAATTTGGAGAGAATATGTATTCTGATCTCGTAACCGTTGTTCATAATATTATTATGTTTTGATCAGAAAACTTTTACTTTACACATTTCGACTAGAAAAAAATTAATTTCATAAATTTTTGACAGAAAATTTTCATTTCATAATTGGGCCAGAACATTATTACTTTTCACTTTTGCCCAGAAAACGTTTCCTTTACGTATTGTTAACACAAAACTTTTACGTCACACATTAGGGTAAAAAAGAAAGCAATAACAAAACCTAGTTCATAAAATTTAGCTATAAACGTAATGTACACATATATTATTCAGATATAAAATATTACGCCATAACATTTTTCCTGAAAAGTTTCATTTTAATCATTTTGACCAGAATATTTTTTCTCATACATTTTTGCGTGTACAGCCTTCATTTCATTATTTCTTTTACATTTTAAAACTAAATTTCATAGATTTTGAACAGAACAGTCTTATTTCGTAAATTTTGATCAGAAAACTTAAACTCTCTCTACAATTTTCTAGTCACAAAAATTTTACTTCACACGTAATTGCTTAGAAAACTTCCATTTTGGCATTTTTGTTAGATTACTTTTGTTTCCTGTATTTGGTGAGAAAATTTTTACTTCACTCATTTTGGGTCGACGTCTAGCACTTTATTACCCTAATTTTATCTTTTGGGTTGGTTTTGGTTTTGGTTTACTAAACTACTAAATAATTCAAGCGACCTTTGGAGCTAAAACATTGAAAAATAGAGGGATGCAATTCGAATGCAGGTTTGGTAAGCTGTTTTCTCATTGAAAATAGGTCGAATCTTACACGTTTTGGGGAGATTTCTATTTCATATCCCTTATCTTATCTTTTGGGTGACATTGACCTTGGTTTTGGTTTTGGTTTACTAAACTACGAAGTGATTCCATCGACTTTTGGAGCTAAAAGAGTGAAACAGAGAGGATTGAACTTCAAATGCAGATTATGAATAACCTCTTCCAAAACCATTTAGGTTTTGTAAGGAGTATTTTTTATTGGAAATAGGTTGAACTAGGGTTTGAACTGTCTTGTTCAAAGCTAGCCCGCACACCTGTAGTTGAGGTTATTTGGCCCCTGTCGGGAAGAAGAACAAAGGTTTACTCATAACCTTTGTGGGATCGACATTAATCATGTCAATGATAATTTTAGACGGACGACTAAAAACGTTATACTTTAATGGTAACAAAATAAAATTGAAAATTATAGCAAAACTTATGGTGTCGTATCCGACATAGCACCTCTACAACAATTGTAGGACATCTCTGTTTCTGTCCGTGATAATATAGGATCACCAGTCATATCTGCTATGTCTCTACTCTGTCGAGGGTAATTCTGCAGGGTAAGTAGTCAGCACTTTGAAAATTCAAAACTTTCTGCTTTTGTCAAATCCTCGAGAAGGCATCAAAAAGCGAAAGACATGGAAAAGTCTTTTATTTTGTAACGGTTTCAATAATTTATGATACAATACATTTACATAAAACTATTACTACACACGTTTTGTTTAAAAAAAGTTTAATTTACCTTATGAAGTTCTAGTAGAAAACATTTTTATTTTCTCTCATTTTGGTCAGAAAAAGTTTACTTTACATCTTTTGGTCAGACAAATGTTACTTCGCAAAATTGGGCCTGGAAAATTTCGTTAATACAATTTATCCTGAAAACTTTTGTTTCAGTGGTTTTGACGTTCCTATAATTTTGTCAAAGTATATTCTAATTATATAAATGTTGACCCCTAAAAATTGTTTACTTCATATATTTGACCAGAAAATATTCATATATTTTTGAGGTCAAACGTTCATACAATTTTTAGCCAGAAAACTTTTACTTCACACATTTTGATTAGAAAATTAAATTTCATACAATTTTTGACAGAATGACAATTCGGAGAGAATATGTATACTGATCTCATAACCGTTGGTCATAATATCGTTATATTTAGGTCAGAAAACTTTTACTTTACACATTTCGACCAGAAAAATTAAATTTCATACAATTTTTGACATCATATTTTCATTTCATAATTGGATCAGAACATTATTACTTTTCACATTTTGATTAGAAAACGTCCATTTCAGACAGTTTGGTCGGAAAATTATTGCTTCACATATTTTTGTTAGAAATAATACTTTATTCATAAACTTTATCAAGATACTACTACTACAAACATTTTGGTCTAAAAACATTTCATTGCATAGATTTTGGATAGAAAGTATTCATTTCATACATTTTTACACGCATACTTTTATTTTATAAATTTTGGTCAAAATTTTTTTACTTCACTCATTTTGACCAGAGAACATTTTGACCACAAAACTTTTAATTTTTATGTTATATTTTTTTTTGACCAGACACTTTTCCTTTTTCTTACTATTTTGATCAAAAAACTTCAGTTTCATACATTTTCGTCATACAGTTTGTGTTTCATAAACTTTGACCTGAAAATGATTACTTCCCAAATGTTGGTAAGAAAATTTTAACCTCACATTTTTAACCAACAATTTCTTACTTCAAATGTTTTGGTCAGAAAACTTTTTGCTATCAAGCTTATATCTTATAAATTTTAGCTACAAAAAAAAACAAACAAAAAAACAATTACATCACACACATTTTGGCTTTTAAAAAATTAATTTCTTAGGTTCAATTGATATACTGTGTCCTGAAAACTTTTACTTAATAAATTTTGACCGTCTTGTAAATCGCCATTAGGGATTACTACGCATTTGACAGATGTTTTTGTATGACATTACACTACCGCCTAAAAGACTGCAGTCTTACACATTGGGTGTTACTGGTCATTTGGGCTATCATCTAAAAAATATAGCAGCTGTTATGACAACGTTTCACTGGGCTAAAATATATGATCTGCTCAGATCTATAAAATTTGAGGAAAAAAACCCTGCTGTTATCTAAATGTGTTGTGGTATCAAATATCTAAAAACTTCGACAATGTTACTGGAGAAGTACAGTAAATATGTGTCAAACCCTGAAAATGTGCGTTAAAAATATTGATGGTTTAATGTCATAAATAGAGATAATGTATACCTGGTTCATAAAATTTACTATTCCTACACAACATTTTTGTTACATTTTCAATTAGGTTATGTCTTGGTATGATAACCATAATATAGGACATGGAGTGATGGAATTGTCTTTTCATTTTTTTTTCATCAATATCTCTTTCATGAAGTGAGTAACTGAGCAAGGACATATTATTGTTTAAGTACTTGATCAATCAATATTGTGTATTGTAATGATTGTTGTGTTTCATTTATTTATTTCTTGCTGCGAAAAAAAATTCAAGTCCATGATACAAAACACGAAACCCGCCGCATGTTGAAATGACGGGTACAAGTATTATATCAGACAAGAATGTTTTTATTAAAAAGCAATCACAGTTGAATAAGTATGTGTGTTAAAAGTTGTTGGGTTTTATAAAAGCTTTTGTCATCAATTATTTTTAGTTTTGATTCAGATGTAAATTTTTCATTAACCCAATCAAAATGTTTCCAAAAATGATATTGGGTAAAGAGAATATGACTGTAAAACATGATATTGGGTTTTACTCGTGTGGACGCATGGACATTGCTTATCGGTCGTATTTCTATTTAATTGATCCTAGGTGAAATTTCAATGAAAACATTCACCTCCTAGGTATTGCTATTGTACCCATCTACTAGTCGTATTCACATAGTGAAGAGGCTTTAATTGGTCGATGGATAGATTGTCTAACTACCATACCAAAACGTCTTGATTTCGAATTCATGTTCTAATCTCTATACCGGAGGTTTCTCCAATATCAACATTGTCTACGGGGATTGTATTAAGTGTATGACGTCATCTCATTTATTTTACCAGACCTAGACAAGAACGTTATCTACTTTAATTGCATTAAATAAAATTCTCCGTCGTCTTATTAAAAAAAATAATAATAAAAAATAAAGCAAATGGCATTTAAGATGGAAATCACAAAATACAAGACCCGCTTTAGAAAAATGACCCAAGAAAAAAAAACAACACAACCATACATTATAATGCTTCCATCCCAGTACAGTGAATCACTGGAAAAACTACATAATTCTTTAAAATTGATTGTTTGAGACGACAAGGGTGACAGCAAACAGACACTTTGTTGCTTTATTCATCAATTAACCATGTGTCGATTAAAATATGGTGATCCCTTTCGTTGATAAGTGGTAAGGCGTTTAACTATTAAACAAAACTTCTCATGATTAAATCTGTATAGAGATATTACACCTATTTTAAGTCAGTTTGAACCTATGATTATTAAAAAATATATCAACATTGATTACCGCGAGTAATATTAAGTGCGTGACATCGTGTTATTTCGGACATTTTCGTATTTAAGATTCACAGACATCAATAAATCAGGACAATGCAACTACTAAAGTGTCTGTGATTACGGTATATGAAGTCCAGATCATAATTTGTTAATTCGAAAAATAGTCGTTTGGTATCATCGATTCTAAAATCCATTTTCAAAGAGAGGAGGAGAATATGAAGAAAGGGGATTTGACTGACTTGGTATCTACTTTAATCTGTTTTTTTCTATTAACAACAATCTGAATCGAATAAAAAGTGTTCATCATAATTTCAGTGTTGAGTTCACTTCTTGAAACGAAACGAATGTATTTGTTACACCCTGTACTATCTTTGATTTATCTCTTCGTCGTTTGGTGGGTAAATTATCTTTACGGTCGCATAATTGGACACGCGTGATAATTAATTTTTAATGAACATTTATATAGCGCAATATCCACTAAAGAGGTTCAAAGCGCTTTAAAAAAGATCGCTGATGAACGACAACACGAAACAAATAGAACCAGATATGTTAGGCGATATTACAATTTTTTTTACCAACGCTGTCAAAGACCGGGTACTCTCCTGAACACATTAAGAGAATGTGAGTAAAGAGCGAAATTTCAACATAGAGCCAGACTCGAGAACACCTTAATGTGTGATAGAATCGGACACCGTTTAAACGATACGTTTTTTTAAACGAAGATTTTAGGATTTGAACCCAAGACGCTATCACCGTTCAATCCAAATATAACTATTTCCATCCATTCATGTTATCTATCAATCGATATTATACAACTCTATTGATTTACTACAACAACAGCCTTTAACAAACTATTCCAGATATCTATAGGATTCGAACCCTAAAATTATTATCTCTATACATAAAACATTTTAACTAAGAGTACCAATCTCTAGCAAACAGATTTAATTTCACGCTAGTTAAAGCGTTTCAAATTCATAATATTTTACTCTTTCGCATTCTAATTCCATTATTCCACTCTTTTGCTCTTCTCAATTTTTCCTGAGCATCACTATACTACTTATATTTTGGTGCTTTTATCCCCAAATACCCAGTAAAACCGATCAAAGAAAATAATTTTCTAGTACTCAATATAATAACCAGTCCTTTAACTTTGGAACGTAAAATTGTCATAAACCAATTAAATATTGACCAAGTTTAACTGATGTACAAGCACCTTGAAATCATTAAACCCACTAGCTGGTTTTTGCATAAGCGAACTCTCTTACATGTGTTTAACGGAAGAACGAAGTGGTACACGAGGGATGTTAGTGTGATCAATGGAGAAATAAAGAAGAATCGGTGTATTTGAAACTTCGTTTTGTTGTTATTGATTTAAACCACAATCTATCTGTCATTTGAAATGGCAATAAGACTGACATATGCCACTAAGTACTTTGCCGATACGGAGACCAGTGGTGATACTGGTGAATGGTTCGACAAACTAGAGTTGGTGGCAAAGTTACAAAACGTTGCCAGCTTTTTTGTCATTGGTTTTGTTTGATTCTGCATTTGCTGTTTGTAAACAATTGTCTGATGAGGCTAAATTTCATTATAAACTGATTGGTAGTTTGGTGCAAGCGTTTTGATACTGGCCGCCTACAATCAGTTCCAGACAAGAGTGTTAGGTGAGAATAAAAGCGTTGATGTTTAAATTGTTGACTTGAGGATTTTGGTATCATTGATAGGAGCCCGAGCCACTGTTGAAACTAATGTGCATTTGTTGCTGGCATCCCTCTCGCTGTTTCTGTATAGTTGAAGTCTTTGACAGTTGCGGAGAGTTTGAGTGTACAGGAGGGCCTAAGGAGCGCATAAGCAGGCCAAACATCCATGCCTGATATTGTCTACGACAACCTCTTCTCACACTGATCAGTACGCTGCAGGACATATTAGCTAACATCAGTCTCGATGAAATTAAACTTTTATTTACGCACGTGGTAGCCAAGGTTATGTCGCAGAAGGGTCGACAGAATAGGAATACCCATTTGTTATGCACATTTGGAAGCTCTGTAACCAGAATGTATTCGGTGGAGTTCAAGGAAACGAATTATCTAGGACATCGTTCTTCGACTGTGAATAGTAAAGAGGGGTTAATTTTGTTAATGCTTGTGTAGATGGGGCAGTTGATAAAGCGTTGGTTGATATCGGATGTCAGCAATCGATGGTCTGAGTATAATTCTGCAATAAGCAAGGGCGGATTCCCTATGGTCCACAAAGGAAAGTATGTATGTTCGGAAAGTTCATTTAGTTTTCGAGTTAGATGGACACACAATTGGTTTGTGATGCTTAGTTGCAACAAACCTTGTGTGCAATTCCGATGATAGTATGGGATTTGATGAAATTGTACACTTTAGAGGAGTACAACATATTGATTCATGTGTTGTGATCGTGGCTAGTTCAACTTGGTATTCGGCAAAAAGGTTGATGATTATAAAAGACTGATTTCAGAACAGAATTTAATGGAGAGAAGTGGGTGGTTATGTTGAATTGGAAAGAAAGTGAGCCTATTTTGACAAATACGTGTGGAGAAAATGCTATGGATGTACAAAATATGGAGTTGTTTGAGGAGCAAGTCACTCAGTGGATCGAGGATGGTTGGCTTGAACGTTTGCAAAAGATTTTAACCACGGCAAAGATGATGTTATCATGCCACTTATTGCTGCACAGAAATCAAACTAGGTGAAGAAAACCAGGCCTATCCTAGACTAAAGGGAAATTATGGACATGTTCTTAGTCGCCAAGGTCACGGCACAGCAGTTTTTCAAGAGAAAGTAAGGAAGTGGTGTTGCAGTAACAATGTCAGTCGCCTGGATTGAAAAAAGTTGTATTTACACAAGTTCACATTGTGCATGATTTGAAGCGGTTTCAAATTATAAAGTATAAGGGGCAGAATTATGTGATGGGTTTTGGGTTAGGTGTTGTCCCTAAAAACATGTAGAATCATCTCAAGTGTGCTTGTTTTAGATCCAAGACTCGAGGACGAAGGGACAGACCATTATATTGACCATGTACGGGTAGATGAGACAAACATATACGTGAAGGTTGTGAAGAACAATTTGAACGGAGTTGTCCATTTTACTTCAATGACACAAGCGTGTTAGGACTTACAGTTGGTGGAGATGAACAAGAACCTAAGGTTTGGAGACGGATCCCCAAAATTCATACCCTTGTTAACAATAATTAAATTAGAAACATGAAATCGTCCCAACCATCGGGTAGCCTTGGAAGTGTAATTCTAGGACTTCTGACTGGTAAACAGAAGTTTTTAGGTTCGATCCCAGTCGAGGCAAGATACTTTCATGGGATTATTTCCCCTTATCTTTCTGCTTTTTTGTGTGCACTCTTTTAAGCAGTGTTTCAGACTTCCGTTCTTGGTAAAGGCACTTTTCTCCACTAAGGTATGAAATGAGTAAAAACGTACATTGTCTTTGTCATATAAATCTTTGATAACGTTTGTCAGCCGTGATGTCTGTAGGGAATGAGATTAGCGGAAGAGTAGCGTCCCTTAATTGGACGTCACCTTACAGAGAGAACATCAATTTGGTTTTGAAGTGTCTCAAGCCGTTTTCACCGGAAGCGAGGACGAGAGACGCATGCGCGCAACTAACATGACGTTCTCTCTCTAATATTTTTTTCCGCCGGTGACGTCACAGACTATGGGTGACGTCCAATCAAGGGACGCTACTCTTCCGCTTATCTCATTCCCTATATTTTCATCAGCTGAGTAGGTTTGAGATCCTTAGGGCTAACCCACATCGGCGTCCTCTGCCGTCTTCGGGATAAAGATGTCGGGCACGGACAAAATACTAAGAATAAAGAGAAGAGCCGTTAGACATTCCCATAGCAATCACATAAAAAGTGGCAGGGGACATCGGGTGCTTGTTATGGGTAGGTCTAGCGGCTCTTCTCTTTATTCTTACTATTTTGTATATACGCGATATCTTTAGCCGGAAAACATCAGAGGACGGCAGTGTCGAGTCGTCGGAGTCAATCACCGGTGTGGGTTAGCACTTAGTATAGCTCTTTAAGCTCATTTTGTGGAAAACAATATAACTGAGCAAAGGGGTACCAAAATGCACGCATTATTTCATTCCTATTTTTTCTAGCATTTCCACCTGATTGGCCACAGTTTGGGTGCCCACCTTAGTGGAATGGCGGGAAAAGAAATACAGAGAGTGACAAATGCCAGCATAGGAAGGATATCAGGTAGAATTCTAATTTGCATACATTGAATACATAATGTATTCAAATGTAAGTAGATAACATTTGTAATACATTGTAATGAAATAATTATTATAATTATAATAATTTATGGCATTTATATCGCGCATATAACTGCGTAATGTTCAAATACATATACAAATATACATATTAAACGTATACCATAATTATTTCAATAGCAGTGAACTATGTCATAATGTATTAATATCATAAATATATAATGCTAAAAAGGTAGTTTTAACAATGATTTTATACTACCAATGGAGTTTGCTTCTCTTATCCTTCTGGGCAGGTCGTTCCACACAAGATGCCAAGTGTGGGTAAAAAAAACGTCCGATATAAAATGTATAGTTGTCATAATAAGCTTCGATTTGTCTGTCAAGGATCGTACATACATTTCTAACATGCTTTTGATGTAGTCAGGTGCTTTACCATTTAGGCTTTTAAAGTTTTTAAGGCTTTGTACAGTACGTGGGGGTGGAGGTGGATCCCGATAGTTTAGTTGTAGAGCTCTTGCTTCACACACAAAGGGACATGGGTCGATTCCGGGTGCAGTCGATATTTCAGAACGCCCCTCCCCCCCCCCCCCCCAACAGCCGACCCAGCAGTGATTTTTCATTAATGATGTTCGTCCTGTTCCAAATATCGTGTAGTTTTGTGAATGCAGTTTGAGCTAGCATTTTTCTCCGTTTAATGTCTTCATTCTCATTAATTAAGTTTCCGAGTTTTCTTACATTTTTCCCTTCCGCTTGTTTCTTGTTAACCAATGTAATTTCTGTTTTGGATTCGTTGACATTTAGATTCCAATGTTGCAGAGTATTTGATATTATTGCTATGTGCTGCTTCGCCAGGTCTGCTTATCAAATATGATATGATTTGAGGAATCGGGAGTTTTTGTCTTAATTCTTCTAGTGCTGCTTATAAATATATGGTAAAAAGGATGGTGCTCAGACTGTCTCCTTGGGGAGTTCCCAGCGATTTTAATAGTGAGATGTTTCCGCACCAGATGTAAACGTAAGTCTAGTGTTTGCTAGCAGTGATCTTATTAGTCGGATATGATCTTTTTCGAGAAATGAATTTAGTACCTTCAAAAGTTTTGTTCTGCACATTGTATCAAAGGCAGACCTCATGTCAATGCCCAATATAGTGAACTCTTCTTTGTATTTTTCAGTTCTGGCTTTCAATCACCTATGAGCTCATACAATGTCACTGGTACTCCTATCTTTTCTGAATCAGCTCTGTGTCGGAGACAGTTATTCCTCAATATTTTATCTTATTCTGTTGAGTTTTAATATGCTGAGCATTTTTCTAAGTGTTGAAAGAAGAACAATTGGTTTTAGAATTTCTAGCGGTCCTTTTTACTTGTTAGGTTTATTCGACAAAATTAGTTTACCGGAGCCGAGATCAAGATGTGTTTAATGTTCGAATATTCCATTATACATATTAGCAATGGCGACTAGGTGTGTTTCAGTTAGACATTTTAGCTCCTCTGCTTTGATGCTTTGTAAAAAGTATAGAAATTAAAATTGTCCCAACTATCGGGAGCCTCTGTGGTGTAATGGTATCATGTCTGACCGGTAATCAAAAGGTCTGAGGCTCAATCCCCGTCGGGTAGACTGATATTTTGGGTTGTTGTTTTTTTTCCTTGTATTTTTCTTTTTAGCTTTGGCTGGCACCTTTCATACAAACTTTTCAGATCTTTGAAAAATGGTACGTTTTCAATCTTTCCTTACATCCTTCCAAAACGAAATTCTAAAAATTCAAATAAATTTTGTTCATATTTTTTACTCTTTAATAATATTTTGACTTAGGTGTTATCCAATATTTGAGTGTTTAAAAATGTATTCAATTTTTTTTATCGCACATAATGGATGTACCATTGGTCACTGTAACAATCTTCCTCAATTATGTTTTTGAAATATTAAATCCTCTGTTCCAAATGAGCTATTTTGACCTAGAAATATAGTCAGTTATGAAATAAATGTCCTATCTTTTGACCTCCAATTCATTCCTCTTCTCATATCAGGTTTGGACCCGGCAAATGTTAAATTTGAAAATAAAGACAAACACGAAAGATTGGATAGCACAGATGCTGACTTTGTTGACGTTATTCACACCGATGCTGGAAACGTGTTTTCAAATGGTAATTTACCTTTTAAAAAAGCACCCGGCATTAAAAGTCACCATATTGCTTTCTAAAATTTGGATGGGTTCAGTGCTCGGGACCTTATACCAAAATTTTTGAGACATCAACAGATACTATCAGTACTTCTCCTGCAACTATCAATATCATTATGTATAGTGCCTGTATTATGTTTCCTATTTGAACTAATTTCTCCTTGTCTTATTTACTCTTGGATGCTTTAATTATAATTCTAGAGCTTTTTACTATCCCATTTTATTCCTTTTTACTGGAGCTGATATAACCTAGATGTGTTGAAAGCACCGTAAAATAAAAACAAAAAAATAATTCTTTTGAAATGCAGAAAAATTACAAAAAGACCCATCTCAGCACCAAATCATAATTGGAAACATTTGAATAAAACTTACTGAACTTAATCCGATGCTGAACTATCGTATATTTTACAAATTAAAATGAAAAAAAAAAGTTCAATCATCTCTGAAATATCGTTTTCAGACTTTGGTTTTCTACTGGTCAAAACATTTGAACATTTTTATTTGCATGAAGTACATGTGATTCTGGGCTTTTATAAAGCGCACTATTCGCTTAACGTGTCCAACGCGCTTTACAAGGGGTCCCTGACCAACAGCAACATGTAACATGTAGAACGAGACATGACGCCTGTTAGGCGATATTACAATTTTTTGCGACGGAGACTTCGCTGTTGGCGGCCATGTACTCATTTTACACCTGATTATGTTGAGAGAAATTGAGTAATGAGCCTTTTCCAAGGACTCAACTATAAGCCGAGCGAGGTGTAAGAGAGTAAGCTTATGCAAAAAGGTTATATAAGATTTCTAGTTCAAAATGGTCAATTATGTATCAGTAAATGGGTTTAGTGACTATACGATGCAGGTATATCAGTAAAACATGATCTGTGAATAATACGTTTCCAAGTTAGTGGACAGGTTATCGTGTTGAGTACTAGTTATTAAATCTTTCTTAATTGGTTTGGGGTTGTTTGTGCATGAGAAAATGACATTTATCAAAATAATATTATATCATAAAAGGCGGGGTTTAGCAATAATATTTAGGGTTTAAAACGTTTCAGGTTAAATATGATTCGCTTTTTAGATTTTAGATTTCCGATTTTAAACTGACATAGGGCGGTCAAGTCAGTAGAAGGAGTAGTTTGAAGGAATTGTGGGAACAGTTTACAACAGGGTGTAAGACAAAGTGTTTCTGATCAAACCCGGGTTCTGCTGCATTTTGAGCTGCACATTTTAACTTTTTGTGCTCACCATCATTGACTGCATGTCTTATTTTTGGACTTAGTATTTTTGTTTTGAAAATTGTGTCGAATATGTACGAGTAAGTTGAGTTTTTGAAGTTTGAATAAAGCCACTAAACTATCATTAGCT
>NC_088361.1:20900912-20943412 GCF_034508935.2 Berghia stephanieae | reverse complement strand
CTCAAGTTGATCGTTGAACTCTATGTTCTTTTCCCGATAACCTGTCTTGCTGATGTTGATCATGGGTTGGTCCTTTCTCTTTGAGTGAGAATGTTTCTTTGGTGTCAGTTTCACCCTTGTGGAAACCAAGGAGTTATCGATGTCGTAATCAGCGCTTTGATAGGACTTGGTGTTGCAAATATTGTTTAGAAAATCGCACTTAGTGATGATCATGTCCAGCTAATGCCAGTGTTTTTGATCTTGGATGTCTCCATGACACCTTGTGACATGCCTTGTTCTGAAAGTAGGTGTTCGTCACGAATAGTTTACGATAGCAGCAGAGTTCAAGAAGCCTCTGACCATTCTCATTCATCTCTCCTATGCCGTGGTGCCCCAAAACGGTTGGCCATAATTCTCTGTCGGCACCAATTCGGGCGTTGAAGTCGCCAAGAAGGTAGATGTGCTCCACTCCTGGGATCTTGTTGGCAATGGTGTCTAACGACTCATAGAATTGGTCCTTTACTTCAACCGAAGCTTGCAGTGTTGGAGCGTAGACGCAAACAAGGTTCACCGAGCCCTGCATGGATGACAGACGCAGCTTTAAAATTCTCTCTGTGGTGTCTGTTGGCGTTTCGATCATGCGAAGCAATGTATGACGTACGGCAAATCCAACAAGGGTGCTCCCTCCCTTCTTCTGTGCCTTTTCCTTTCCGGAAGAATGTATTGTGTTCCTCCTTCAGGGATCCCCTCTCTGGGAGTCGCGTTTCCTGCAAGGCTGCTATGTTCAGTCTGATCAGTTCACGATCAATTACTGTTGTTTATCGAGCATCGACCATGGCCTGAAGGTCATCTGTCAGTCCTGAGCGCACGGTTCTTACATTCCAGCTTGCTAATCGAAGAGCGTGGGACTTCGTTTTCGTTTTCCTTTGCTTGCCTGGTACACAGTTTAACGATCCACGTCAAGTTTGCAAGCTCTCTGGGGGCTGCCCTTGGGGCGGGCGGTAGCTGACCAGTAGGATTACGTTGATCCCTTCCACCGTCGAAGACAACCCGTAGCGTCCAACTCTACGCCAATTGAGCTAGGACTTATCACTCGTAGACTGCTGTCTTCCGTGTTGTTACTGGAGTGTCCTCTCCAGGGCGCGGCCTGGGCAACGTAATGTAACCTCCCTCTCTTCCTCCCTGGTGTGGTACAAAGGATTGCACAGCGATACGTTTGGCATCAGTTTGGATGCAGATTTCTGTAAGGTTTACTCCTTAGCCTTTCCTCCTCCCGAAGGTATCCACAAGGCAGCGGAGCCATACGTCAATGACTGGGGTAAGTATGAGTTATAAGGGGTATATTAAGATAAGTAAGGACATAGAGAAGACACCACGCACACTACAGAATGAGTGTGAGGTGGGTGGGTGAGGAGAAGAGCGTGTACCACTCACCGGTGGGTTCAGTCTCCTGCACCTTAAGAAGAAGGGGTCCCATCTACTCCCTAACCCGGGACTCAGTCGCGCCCATAACAACCTCAGTAGGAACAGGGAACACCACGGGAAGGTGCTGTTATGGATACAATAATATATGAGAGGCCATATGCAACAATCTTTGTCAGACAAGATTACGCGGCGATCAATGCACCTGGAAAAGAGAGGTGTTGGGTTTGAAATGCACATCTATTTCCTTTCAGCAAGCGGGACGTCCGGCCCAGACATTGCAGCTCCATATTGTTATTATTATTATCATTATTATTATTATTATTATTATTATTATTATTATTATTATTATTATTATTATTATTATTATTATCATTATTATTATTATCATTATTATTATTATTATTATTATTATTATTATCATCATCATCATCATCATCATCATCATCATCATCATCATCATCTTCATTATTATTATTATTATTATTATTATTATTATTATTATTATTATTATTATTATTATTATTACTAGTATTATTATTATTATTATTATTATTATTATTATTATTATTATTATTAGTGTTATTATTATTATAATATTATTATTATTATTATTATTATTATTATTATTATTATTATTATTATTATTATTATTAGCCCGTTTTACTGACTTATTCACCTATTAGTGATATGATGATGTGTGTTTTAAAACTTTAAAGCGTATTTAAATTTCATCCACAGAGGGAGTGCATGAACTGATCTGTAGCCATATGATAGTTTTGGACTACTTCACAAAATCTATAATCAACTGTAATTATCCGACCTCTGACCCCAATTGTAAGATGGGATACAACGTAAGCCCCAACTGCAAGGGAACATTTAAATTTGATTTCAATACAACGCAGACACCGATTCACTGTCAGGAAAAAGATGAAAATGCCGATTGGCCTTCGTTCACATCAATTATTAATAAAAAGCTTGGTTGATATTTTGTTTCCTCTGTTCTTTTATTTTGTTAATTTTTTTCTTACTTAAGTGCAACATTTTGTTTGTGTGTTTATGTGTTTGTTTTTGCTTTGTTTCTTTTTGGTTTTATTTGTATTTATTTTATTTGTTTTTGCTGTATGTGTTACTATTTTTAATTTTAATTCTTTGAAATAAATAAAAGGATACAATGTATTAGTAAGACATAATAAATAAAATAGAATCTTAAGAGTGGAAAATGAAATGTGAAGACCGAGATAGATCAATGCGAAATAATTTTTATAGCTATTTTTTCTTCTTCTTTTTCGTTGTTTGATTTTCATTAGATTTTGGGGTTTTGTTTTCGTTTTTGATTTCATTTTGTTGAAATGAATAATTTTGCAATATTTATTAGTAAGTAAGCTATAAGAACATCAGAATCTCTAAAATAGAAAATAAATGTGTTGATGAGAATATGACGATTTGTTTGTTGTTGTTTTTTTTTCTCTTTGATACAGAAAATAAATCAAGAGGGAAAAAATTGTGTTGTCAAAAAAAACTGGTTCCTATTTCATCGGAAGTGTAAAACCACTCTTCCAGAGGATTGGATACATACCTAGTGTAATTCATCTTTTGGTGTCAGAATTATGCATCTCATATTCTTATATAGTTACAGTGAATGATATAATCAGTCAGATGGTGAAAATGTTTGAACTGAGATATTGCAAAGTTTAGTTAGAAGGTCAATTTTTATCAAAAATCAGTTCTTGTCATAAATGATTAAATCAACCCTTTTTCTACATCTTCGGGAAATATCAAAGGTTAATTTCACTTCTAAATAATTTTACAGCTAGTCAAGTTCAAAAAGTATGAGAAAAATTGCTGGATATCTTTCCCAAAAATCTGACCATAAAGTCACGAAAAAATCAGCCGATTTACTTCAAATATATATTAAAATGCTCTAGTGAGCATATTCTTTCAGAAAATGTCAAAAGATTCAAAGCCAAAATGTCCACCTTCAGACTGAATATGTCATGCACTGGCACATATACTGGCCGTCCATAAAAATCATCCATCCTCGCTCTTTTACGTCTCGTAATTCTTAGAATCTGGCTAAACATCCAGGTACCTGAATAGTAATGGCGCCTTTATGTAACATATTCCTTATTAGCACTCCAAAGGACAATATCCTACCAACTGACAAGGATTTAGGAACCAAAAAAGTAGAGCGTTTGATATCAACAAGAGATGAAGTGAGTAGAAAAGTGCCAGAAGACAATAGAGAATTTAAAAAATTCGCGGCGGTGGTGAGGTTTGAACCTGCGACCTTATTGGTTCGACAACTCTGCCTGGCCGGTGAGAGCGTGACTCCACCGTATGAGCTATCCACGAACCAAAAAATTCGTATCAAACTCAGGTCATTCATTAATAGAGCTGTCTCTCACCGACTACTGGAGACCGCGGTTCCAACACACAACCATCGCGAAGTTACCTGGCCAGCAGTTAAGCTTAATAGCCAATATTCTCAACACAAACATATAACATAGAAACAATTGAGACATTGAGGATGCTCCGGTATATGTGGTGAATTTTTAATTCAGAAAAGTGAGTGGAACAGGCACTTATGTTGGTAACAACAATAGATAAAGTGAGTAGAATAGTTCCAGAAGACAATAGGGAATGAGATTAGCGGAAGAGT
Organism: Berghia stephanieae; assembly: GCF_034508935.2. Taxonomy (NCBI): domain Eukaryota; kingdom Metazoa; phylum Mollusca; class Gastropoda; order Nudibranchia; family Aeolidiidae; genus Berghia; species Berghia stephanieae. The sequence goes on along the minus strand of NC_088361.1, from coordinate 20,939,349 downwards.
AGCGTCACTTGATTGGACGTCACCCATAGTCTGTGAGGTGCCGGCGTAAAAGTTCTTAGAGAGAGAACGTCATGTTGGTTGTGCGCATGCGTCTCTCGTCCTCGCGGAAGATAGGGTTTGGTATCAGGACTTTTCTTCCGTCTGTTAGAAACACTTTACCGCAGATCATTCGTGAAAAAGAATCTGTATCTATTTTTTAAAAAATAAAAAATTAAACGTTCGCTTAAACCTTATGTTTCGATTTAAGTCTATGATAGGAGAAGCAAAATAGGCCCGTGGATTGTGTTCTGTTGTATGTTTGTTTGTATTGTGTGTGTGTGTGTGTGTGTGTGTGAGTGAGTATATCTCAGCCAAAGTAATTTAGTAATTTATGCGCTAAGAGTCTGATATCTCGGAGTTATAGCGCTATAGATAGAAGAATGAAGTTGACCTCACTCATGTCTTTGTTATTGCATTTTTGCCATCCTTGTTTATGAGTAAATCTCATTAGAATGTATCAACCAGACTATAAAAGTTCATGGTTACCATCGTTTTTGTGTTTTTGTCCGTTATACTTCAAGATGGAAATGTTGTGAGCTTCTTAGCTGAGCGCATCCTATCTGTATAGTTTTTCAGCATTTTTATTTTTATTATTATTATTATTATTATTATTATTATTATTATTATTATTATTATTATTATTATTATTATTATTATTATTATTATTATTATTATTATTATTATTATTATTATTTTTATTGTTATCATTCTTACTATTACAGTCCACTCCGGATAATCGCAACACCTTAGGATCAGCAAAAATGTTGCGATTAACGCGAAGTTGCAATTAACCGAAATTGAGTTTCCAGTCCACTATCGCAACATTTTACACATATATGGTAAACTCAAACTCAAACCAGTTGTTGTAAACATTGTTCTTAGTCTACCACAAACTGAGTAATAAGATTGAAATAAAAAAATATGGCAGCCCTGAATATATTTTTCAAGCAAAAGCAGCTTTGATCAAGTCGAGATCTTATTCAGATTTGATTAAATTTCACTCTTTTGTTCTCAACATTTTTAAGAGTCAAAGAGATTAGCCGTGATGAGAGACTTTAAGCTCTCACCAAACTCGTTGGTCACAAAGCACAGTTGTCAATTCCAAAACACAGGATATCTCTTTACGACTGTCATTGTCTACCTGTTATAAAAACTATTCATATGCCCTTTGCCTGCTATTTAATGGTCATAGATAACATCACGAATCCATACTGCAAAGCCCCACCCTCTTTTGTCTATAAAAGATTTATGACACACTAATATAGCATTAAATCCCACTCACTCTCGATTTTTCAACCTGTCACGATTTCTTCCACGATGAAATATAATCATGAGTCGTGATGTTCTAGGAGGTTCATTAGTAATGGGTTTAACCCTCTCCTTACCAACTATAGGAAGATCGTCAAATTCGTTACATACAACCAACATTTGTCTTATTCAAATTTCTTTTGTACATCTTAAAATTGAAAGAAAATGAACAGTGTGATGTAAAGTATGTTTTCCTAAAGAAATTATGTATCGGAAGAACTTTACTGCTATTATGTATGTGATAAGAATCTATTTTGTGTTAGTTGGGTGTGAAGTTTTGGGGAAAATATTGAAAATGGTTGGTAACGGGAGGGTTAAAGGGGTAATTAGGGTGAGGTCTTTAGTTTGTGGACTAATTTTTGGGTAGAGTCTTCTCGCCTGAGTTGGTTGTGGTGGCCTGCCTGTTGTTCAGATGAAATGTAGTACGGTGCTCATTTTAGAATACCATTGGTCGATTTATTCATTTAGCTTTGATGTTTCCTCACTGAGTGCCTTTCTATTTCTTCCCAGCCTTTTGAGTAATGGGCCTATACCCAGTGGTCTGCATAGCCCATTTGAATTGATTGGCTGGCAGGCAAATCACCGATTAGGATGTTAAACAATGTGGGTGCAATGACTGATCATTGTGTATACCCGTTCTTTATCTTTCTTGATTTGCTTTTCTCTCTTTCTAGAATAACATGGAGTTTTCTAGGTCCGATCATGCAAGAAATACTGACAATTAGTTTTTATCCGTGAGGTGGAATTATAAATATATAGTTTTGCACCCAACTGTCGAGGATCCTTTGGCTCAATGATCTGCTCACTCGTTCTTCATTTCAGATTCAGTGGTTAAATTTAAATGACAAAACACGTTTTATTCTGAAAATGGCCTTATTTATTTTATCATTGTGATGAAAGTTGAACTGTATTTTTTGCGGAAGTTTTTTCTCGCAAAGCGGCTATGAATGTCAACAATGTTGAAAACATTGAAATGTCGATCTTAACTTTTCAAATACAATTTCTAGCTTTACATGTTTGTGATATGGGATGAAGAAGATAAGTGCTATCTGCATTCTTAAAAAAACATCAGAACAATGAGAGATTAATAAGGAAACCTGCAACAAAATGGAAACATCTTTGATATTCCCAAAAATGGACTACTGCAATGCACTGTTTGTTGGTCTGACAAAGAACAAAATATACAAACCCCAGAAAGTATAGACCTTACTGCAGAAAGACAGGAAATATGTAGTTCCCGAATTACTACGACAGCTGCATTGGCTGCCAGTGGACCAGCTCATAAAATATAAAGCAACAACAATTGACCAGTAGATTTTTGACCAATCAAAACATGGGATTTGTGACACACCCTCACACGTGCTCGGACAAACATATTTGCTTGTTTATAAATAGCAACGTGAATGAAATCGACCAATCACTGATCTTTGTTATTGTGTTTATACCACCAAATGGGTGACTAGTTATCACACAATTTTTTCGATCAGCTATTTAACGTTTAAATTTACACATAGTTTTCTGTGTTAGTTCTATTGATCAAGCGGTTGAACAGTGGATATTTTACTTAAACACAAACCATCGATAGTAAAAACCTGTGCAGCTTGCTGTGTCTACCAATCACTGCGATTGTTTACATCATGACTATTGTCCGAGGGGCGTGGTTATTTACATGTCTATTGTTTCCAAGTGCTTTGAGGGCTCGTCACCAACTTATCTCTCAAACCTCATTGAAACGGTATATCCCACAGCGATCGCTTCGGTCTACGAACGACCTCAAATTGAAAACACACCGCTGCTGTCGAGCGATGGTTGGTGAACGTGCCTTTCAGCATTCTGATTCAATGTTGTGGGATTCACTACCACGTGAGGTACATTCATCGTCTTCACTAGATGCTTTCAAGCGACGTTTGAAGATATTTTTATGCAGACGGGCTTTCTTTTAATCATGTGTGTATACTGTGTTAAGGTTAAATCTTTCTTTTTCGCCCAGAGCCCTCCAGATGGAGGGGTGTTTGGTGCACCATTTATATTAATATTTTAAAAAATCTTTTATTACGTTATTTATTCCACTCGTCAAAAATCGCATGAATATAGGTTTTAATATAACTCATGAAATTAAAACAAAAGACATTGATGACCTGGTGAAAACTATTGCAAGACAAACGAAATCAAGATACATTGAGGCGTTAACATAATGTCTTATATATAGATAGTATGCGCTTGGCTAAGAAGCTCACAAAATTGCCACCCGCAAGTATAACTGACCAACACACAAAACTATGTGTAAGCATGAACGTTTATAGTCTGGTTAATACCGTTTAGTGAGAATTACTTATAAACGTGAATGGCAAAAAACAATAACACAGACTCGAATGACGTCAACATTATTCTATGTATAACAAAAGCACTACTTCCCAACTATTTAAAAAATCGCAAAACGTTTTTACAAGATCATGAATTACGCGACATAAGACGAGAGGACCGCCAAATCTTATTTCGTCCGTCTCCCATAACACGATGAGAATATGAATAAAAATATATTTACTCAATGCTAAAATGATGCAATACTTTACAGAATAAAAATATATTTACTCAATGGTAAAATAATGCAATACTTTACACGTGTTGTTTATCGAGTCCAGAAATAATAATAGAATGACATTTGTATTAGGGGAGGGCATCCGGGTCACCAAAAGGTCATCGATGCTTTAGGTTTTGAGAAGTCAGGTCATCGACGACTGAGAACTTCCCGACCTCCACTTAGTTCTCGATGCTTTTCTCGTCTCGAGAATCTTGGTCGTCGATGCTTCTCGTATTGAGTCCCGAGTCCCGAGTCTCGAGACTATACTGCGCGAGCGACGCACGCGTTACTAACAATGTGTACTATCTGCATTGTCCACCCCTCTCTCGTCGGCGATGATTCCAGCGAAGCTCGAGACTTTTTTGCGTCTCGATGCTTTTTTGAGTTTCGAGACTCAAAAAAGTCTCGAGCATCGCTCTAGTCATCGGTGCTTTCATTCAATACCTAGTCATTGGTATTGGGTATTGACGTTATATCATATTTTAAACAGCTAACAAAACACAAACGTCGTAAATAGATCAAAATGGTTATAGGTATCAATGTTTTATTATTATAGAAAGTGAATTTATTTAATGTATTTTAAGTTTTAATACAAAAAAGCCATCCAAAGCTCAGTTGAAGTGCTACTTCTCGGGAATTCCCGACTTTTCCTTGGTCATCGAGTTCGGGAAGTTTTGAGTGTTGGTGGCCGATGACTTGAGGTATCATCGAGACTTCCGCTCGACACTAATTTGTATAGTGCCTTACCCCGATATCAACAGGCTCTAGGCGCATTACATTCTTAGAATAAATAAAGGAATATAATCAATAGATTAGAAAAATAGCATTTTCAAATACTTGCATTGCAATAGACAGACCATTTTACACACATGCTAGGTGAAACTTCATTTACAAAACAGTGTAAATCATGGGACGTAAAGGTAAGTTTTCAATTTAGATTTGAAAGCTGATAAAGAGTTTATGAGGGGGGGGGGGGAGTTGTTATGGTCAGTCTGATGACTAATCTAGAGCTAATTCGACTAGATTTATAAAGTAAAGATATACTAAATAAGGCCCCAGGAATTTACTAGTTACTTTTAAAAATGACAAATGACGAGTTTGTTTTAGAAGATATGAAATAGAAAGAGTATTCTTATAAATGAATATGGATCACTGTCACAAGTGGGAATATGATGAGTTTCCATTACTTATAGATAGTATGCAGATGACGTCACTCAGGCCTTTGTTATTGTTTTTGCCATCCGCGTTTGTGAGTTGTTCTCACTAAACTGTATTAACAAGACTATAAAAGTTCATGGTTACACAGAGTTTGTGTGTTGGTCCGTTATACTTCCGGATGGCAATGTTGTGAACTCCTTGGCCAAGCGCATTCTATCTATACGATCTTGGTGACATGATGATAATGTTCGATATTGCGTGCGGACTTGTGAGGTTCCACTTCCAATCCTTCCCATCAGGAGCCGGGCTTGAAAATAATATCGTGAGAGTATTTCAAGTGGCAAAGTGACAACGGAAGCTCCGACGTCTTTGTGGCGGAGATTAAAATTAGTGAAGTGCTCCATAAAGTCCCGAGAGTAAGATATAGAATTTTAAGATAAAGATAGTTCGAAGATGACGTCGCTCAGGTCTTTGTTATTGTTTTTTGCCATCCGCATTTATGAGTAATGCTCACTGAACTGTATTAACCTGACTGTATAAAAACGTTCATGGATACAAACAGTTTTGTGTGTTGGTCCTATAGATAGTATGCAGATGACGTCACTCAGGCCTTTGCTATTGTTTTTGCCATCCGCGTTTGTGAGTTGTTCTCACTAAACTGTATTAACCAGGCTATAAAAGTTCATGGTTACACAGAGTTTGTGTGTTGGTTCGTTATACTTCCGGATGGCAATGTTGTGAACTCCTTGGCCGAGCGCATTCTATCTATATACTTCCGGATGGCAATGTTATGAGCTTCTGAGCCAAGCGCATACTATCTATAGGTAATTTTAAAAGTGAGATATTGTGACCGTCAAGACCTAAGTTTTTTAGTTAATTATGAAGATGAAAACAATCAGCTTTTATAATAATTGGCTACGTGACGAACGTGTTTGAAAGAAAAGTATTCACTAATTTGAAATGAATTCAAAGAGAAGGCGATTAAAGTAATGATAATTTAATATTAGAAGTAAAGTACCGAAATAGAAATGGAGTGAGATGAACTCCGTTCTCATGTTTATATTACTAAGATAAAATTTTAATAAAATAAAGGTGGATCTTTGTTATGTGATAGGCAGCTGGGGAGGGGGGGGAGTTGTCGACAATTCAAATTATTTTTCACCAATTTCGCGGGATGTTTTAGTGTTAGATAAGATTGCCCTATCACAATTACTATTAGATCTTAGATTTCTATTCTGAAAATAGGGTGTCCAAGATCATATAAATATCCAGAGACATGCCTATTTAGTGTTTTATAGACACTGGGTGATGACTTTCTCAACAGGTAACTAGTGCAACTCTCTAAGGAAATCAGACGCAGATTCTTTTTTGTCTTTTTTTTTCAAAGCAAGTCTGCAGGGTTGTTTTGTACAACATGAAGGCTTCAAATATTTTCTTTGGAGATGGTAATGAAATGGGAGTTACAAAAATCTAATTTGGATAAACCTAAGGCGTTTTTCAGAAGCTCAGATAATAATATATTCAAAGCAACAACGTGTTTAATTTTACTTATTTTTCTTATTTAAATAAATATGCATTTGATAATGTGTTTAACTTGAACTAACACGGATAGGTTGCAGTCCAAAAAGACGCCAAAGATTGTTACTTAATCGTTGGACTATCAATTCATCTGATTATGTTGGGCCTAGCATTAATTAAAATCTCTGTTTTATCATCATGCAACATTAATTTATGATGATTCATCCAATTCTTTAATTTCAACAACGCAAAATTCAATCCTATTTATCAATATGCTTAAATGAGTAGCATGTACAGAATCAAACATTTAGGATTGGAGAGTCCAAACGCACTTATAATACGTGGCAGAGGTTGCGTGTACACTGTAACAAGACGGGTCCAAGGGCGAGCACTGGGGTACCCTAAAATTCGGTATCAGTGTCTAATTTCACACCAACCACAATGACAGACCTTCCAAATAAGCATGACTTAAACCAGTCTAGGGAGGTTCCAATAATAAAAAAAATTAAAGACTGGCCAACAAAATGTCATGGCCCATGGTGTCAGATGCTCCAGAAAATCTAGTTGGCATAAAACATTAATTTCGTTGGAGTCAGCTTTCTTGATCAAATCATTGTGGACCTTTAAGAATGTGGTTTACGTGCTGGTATAGCCTGCTCTATAAGCTGATTGAAAAGGCTGTCAAAGATCATCGACCTGAAGATAATTGAATAACTAAAAAGGACAACCTATTCAAGCAACTCAGAGAGAAAGGACATTAGATGAAAGCTTTTTGAGCAAATGTTGAACGAAGACGCTTGTGAAACAAAACGAAACATTACAAGTGGGGCGTGAAAGATTAATTACTTTAAATGTAGATGGAACAAGTATATTTTCACGTGCAGACATAAGTTTTGCTGATAATGGATCAAGTTCGCAAGATTTGGTTGGCACTATTGTTATAAGATTTTAAAAAATAAATTCTTCATTTACTCTCTAAAATTGTGAAGTCTAGTTCCCGAAAAGGAATCATTTTTATTGTAGTGTATGAATGCTCTCCGATTTCACCAGTGCGAAATCTAAAGTTTGGCCTGCTTTATGGGTCGGACGGTATCAAGTTATCGAGATCATGGTGGAATAAGATATCTCAAAGTTTTGATGACGCTTTATTATTGTCGAAGTGAAAATTGAAGTCACCAAAGATGATATGGATGGTAGGTTGAGTCGAAAATGGCACAAAAAGTTAGTTTATATCTTTTGGCACTGTTGGTATGTATATATTTTTTTTATTGGCTGGAGGCTTACACGTGTGTTTGGTATGCAAATGGAAGCAGTGACTTTTCAAAGGAGTTTAGAAATGCAGTATGGAGGGTTTGATGGCCTTTAATGATAATCGCAATACCACCACCTGATCCATGAAGTCGGTAAGTCATGCGGCACCATGGTTGAGATAGTGGTGCAACAGCATCGACGGTTGCTCGTAGCCATGTTTAAACTAAAATAGATTTAATTGTAAATGGTTGGTTTTGTTGTCGCATGATTGACAGTTAAAAAAGTACACTCGTCATAGATCTAAGTTGTCATCATGTCTGCAAGTTGGGATTTTTGCATTGTCCTTACTCGGTTAAAATAAAAAAAAATATAATCAGAATTGAGCTTTTATATAGGGCAATATCCACTAAACGTGCTCAAAGAGCTTTACAAGAGGTCCCTGGCCAACAGCAACATTTAACATTTAGGACGGGACATAACGCCTGCAAGTGGATATTACAATTTTTTTCTGACAGAGACGGCCAGGTACTCATTTTACACCTGAGTTCTGTGAGATAATGTGAAAAAGAGCCTTCTCCAAGGACTCAACTATGCTCCGAGCGAGGGTCGAGCCCAGGACCTTCCGATCCGAAAGCGAGTGTCGTGTCATACACATAGTTGCACAAATGGTAATGGTAGTAGTAGAGAGGCAGATGATTTTGTTGGGTTCCTCGGATGTCGGTGGTGGTGATCGTGGCTGCGTTGGTGATTGTGGTGAGGATGACGACTGCGGTAAAAAAGTTTATGGAGGAGGATGAGGTTGGGGTTGGGGGTGGGGGTAATGGGTGGGTGTCGATCTATGACCACCTATCGGCCTCCGTTTTCTTTGTTCTCTCTCACCTTACGATAAAACTTTGTAGGTAAAAACAGTTCACGGTTGTGAAGATCATAATTATTGATGTTATGCGTTGAGGTAAAATTCTCACAACATTCCTCAGCCGGGCGTAACGTATCAACACACGAAACTTTGTGTAACCTTAAACGTTTCTAGTCTGATTGATATAATTTTGTAAGAACTAATCATTGAAATGGTTGTCTAAAAACAATAACAAAGAGCTGAGGGACGTCGATTTCGGTCTGTCTATTAAATCGGGATGCAGTTGACTATAGCCATCGTTATTTTTAGCCTGACAATGAACAAAATATTACCTGAAAAGAGAAGTCTTTGTCCACAAAAGAAAACAAATCGTGAGTTGTATTCAATAGTTCAACCAATGGGTTCACTTGTTCCCTTGAGCACCACTCTCAACAACTCACTGGACAAACCTATAATCATGACGTCAAGATAATAATAATATAATATAATGAACTTATATAGCGCCTAGTTCCAATTTTGAATTGCTCACTGGCGCTTTACATCAACACATCATGTATGATATAAAAATATAGAACTGGCATGTTAAAAACCACACAAATTCGATGACAACATAATATATTATAATACAATACATACTAAGAGTCCAAAATATATGCCCTACAGAAAAGCTCAGTTTTTAACCGTTTTCTAAAGATAAGTGGATTTTCACTATTTTTAGTTTCAATATTGATGGAGTTCCACAGTCGGGGGGCATAGTGGTCAAAGGATTTCTCATGAAAAACTAACGATTTTGGGGGTTCCCTTAGGATAGTTAAATTAGCAGATTTTAAATTTCGACTGGGTTCATAAAGGTGGATAAGTTCCTGAAGGTAAAAAGGGGCAGAATTGTTTAAGCAATTGAAAACATAGGTGAGTATTTTAAATTCAATTCTAAACTTTACAGGTAGCCAGTGTAGGTCCTCCAAAATCGGGGTTATATGCTCGCGCTTTTTAGATAACGTTACCAATCGAGCTGCTTTGTTATGTATCTTTTGGGGTCGATTAATGACATTATTATCATAACCATAGAGCAAGCTATTATAATCAAGGCGGGTAAGAATCAAAGAGACCACAAGAAGTTTAGTAGTATCAATATCAAGAAGCCTTCTAATAGCACCAATAGATCTAAGATAAAGATATAACTCACAGAGGGTTCTCGCGTGGCCTTCGTAAAGTTATAGCCTGACACTGACCAAAAAATGACGCCAAAATGCCAGTCTTTGGTCACAAAAGAAAACAAAAGAAAACTCATCATGAGTTGTAATCAATAGTTCATCCATGAGCACTACTAACGACAACTCACTTTGTCGATAGCTACCAGTTAAGAAGGTGAGTATATTTCCTAACATTGTAGATACAGAGAGAACGAAATCGGCTTGACTTAGCTCTTTGTTATTGTTTTTACGCAGCCATTTTATGAGTTTTTCTCATTAAATTGTATTCATCAACTTACAAACATTTAATGTTCACATTGCTAGTTTTGTGTCTTGGTAATTAGACGAGACTCTATAGATAGTATGCGCTTGGCTAAGAAGTTCATAACATTGCCATCCGGAGGTATAACGGACCAAAACACAAAACTGTGTGTATCCATGAACGTTTATAGTCATGTTAATACAGTTCAGTGAGCATTACTCATAAACGCGGATGGCAAAAAACAATAACAAAGACCTGAGTGACGTCATCTTCGAACTATCTATATCCCGCTGACAGATTGTTGTGAATTTTTATTTGATAAACACACATCATCAATAAATAAACGAAGGCGTGTAAAACGTATGAAATCCGTGTTGAAAATCATAACGTCATAAAAAAATAATACGTATTTATAATATGTTATTGACACCATTAATATCACTGAAATTTCACACAACAGGTGGTATAGATAGTATGCGCTTGGCTATGAAGCTCATTACCTTGCCATCCGGAAGTATAACGGAACAACACACAAAACTGTGTGTAACCGTAAAAGTTTATAGTCAGGTTAATACAGTTTAGAGAGAATTACTCATAAACGCGGATGGCAAAAAACAATAACAAAGGCCTGAGTGACGTCAACTTCATTCTATCTATAAACTCCCAGAAGTAAAAGATAGAATGACTCGCTTGAAAATCACATCAATAAAGAGCTTCAAAACTTCGTCAGCCTGTGAGGTGTGTTCCATAAACAATAATGGTTTTTCATAGTTTCCCATATTATGTAAACGAGTTTCTTGTTCGATTTGCTCTTCAGATTCTGTGCGGTTGGCTAGGAAACTCACAACATTACCATCCGGAAATATTACGGGCCGACACACATACCTATGTGTAACCTTGAACGTTTATAATCTGGTTAATACACTTAAGTGAGAATTATTGAACGCTTCTGAGTTGAGTGATTCCAGAATATCAATCTGGTATCCCGTCAAAAACACTTCATATACAATGGCAGGTATTAGAGAATATAATAAATCACATGGATATTAAGACGAAGGTAACGAGAAAAAGAAATAGAGACACTAACGAAGTGGTATGATGATAAAGATACAACTTTCATTCGGTTCTCATTCTCTCTCCAAATGTCTCATATCTGTAGATCAAGTAGATCCTTAACCGTAAAGTGTCGTTAAATTCACCACTTTGATGGCCGTTTGAAGAGTCATTTTTGATTCTTCTGAAAAATAAATTGAGATCTCTAATCCGTGAACTCTCGAACAAAAGAGATGTGTTCAATGACTTTACAGTTGTTAGATAAAAAATATGTCGTAAATACCATAGTTTGCAACGCAAATGGTTAGAGGGCTACAAGTTATCCAAATAGACACACATACACGCACACACACACACACACACAAACATCCTTTCTTAAAAAAATATAGCATTGTGGAGAACATTGTTCTTATTTGAGTCAATAAAAAAATTGATACGGCGCACAACTCTACTGAAAGATTTGAAAATTAGAAATATATTTTTTACAGATAGATAAACAGATAACTTGATTTCCTTGTATAATTTAAAGTCAGTTTGAAAGTTCGTTGAGTGAAACAGATAATATCATAAAATATGTACCGACGACACTTGGCTCCCAAAATCAACTAATTTTGACAATGTAAAAAGTTGTCAATTTGCGTCATCTATTTATGACATCAAGTATTATTATTACTTCCGTTGTGTTGTTGATTTAGCGGTGATCAGTTTTGTTATGATATGTTTGGGTGTGTGTGTGTGTGTGTATGTTTGTGTGTGTGTGTTGTGTGTGGTGTATACATGTGTGTGTGTGTGTTGGCCTTTTTCAGCAAATCGTGGCATTCATAGTGATATTATTCACTTGATCACATGAAGGTATTGCAATCGCCATTTTGATTCTTTTTTTACTATTAAGGTTAGCTCGAGAGGTTAGCCATACGTGTTATTAAAGGTGCTAGGGTGTTTGTTTTTCCATAAGTTAAGTAAAGGGGAGACATTCCGAAAGCTCCTACATCCCCCGTATTCTTTAAATTTGTATTTTCACCGTTGATATTTTGTCAGGCATTTATTTTTTCAGTTTGTCATATAGAAGTATTTTAAAAACTCTAGAACAAACCTTGATAGATTTGTGAAAGTTTAAAATTTCCTAATTTGACCATTGTTTTGATTTTCGGCCGCCACTGTGATTTGTTAAGTATTGAAAGGTAGTGCAAAGCAGTCCGAGAGCTGTTTTTTTTTTCTATTAGGGTTAGCTCGAGAGGTTAGTCATAAGTGTTATTAAAGGTGCTAGGGTGTTTGTTTTTCCATAAGTTAAATAAAGGGGAGACATTCCGAAAGCTCCTACATCCACAGTATTCTTTAAATTTGTATTTTCACCTTTGATCTTTTGTCAGCACGGTGGTAGAACAGCACATTCAACGTTCAAAATTCCAATTCCAATAACGGATAACAGCACCTGTAGCATCAGTCGCCAATCAGACACAGCTAAGTTACTGAAGAGTAGTTCTCTCATAATTTGGGATGAAGCACCTATGATGGACAGGCGTGTGTTTGAATGTGTGAGCAGGACATTTTGTGACATAAAAGGCAGTTCAAAACCTTTTGGGGGCAAAGTGGTTGTACTTGGATGGGATTTTCGGCAAATTCTACCTGTTGTTAACAAAGGAAGTGAAGCCGATATATTAAGTGTCACACTTAACAAGTCAATTATTTGGAATTTTGTCACCATTTTTCACATGAACAAGAACATGAGGGTGACTGATGACAATAACTGTTTTGCAAATTGGCTTCTCCGCATCGGAAATGGTACAGAGCCGGTTTTCAGCGAAATAGGAAAGTATTCTGTTAAATTACCTACAGCGCTATGCATTCCTGAAAATGACCCAGAATGCTTGTTAAATGCTGTATACAATGATTTGAATCTGAACTTTGCGGATGAACGTTATCTATCAGAGAGAGCAATTTTGACTACAACCCATGAAAATGTTGACAAAATAAATGCAGCCGTTCAGTCCAGGTTGACCTCATCAACTGAACAAATTTACCGCAGTGCTGATTCCATTCAAAGTGACTCTGACATCAACTTATACCCGATTGAATTCTTGAACGAACTTACACCTCCCGGACTTCCTCTACATGCATTACATTTGAAAGCCAACACGTCAGTCATGCTGCTTAGAAATATAAATCCTAAATCAGGCCTCGCTCCTAAATGGACCCGTTTGTTAATAATTAAATTAGGTTCAAAAGTATTAGAAGCCAAGATAATTACCGGTAGTAGAGCTGGCGACATAGTGTTTATCCCTAGAATCAATCTGACGACAACAACTGATTCAGGCTTACCATTTATTCTAAATAGAAGACAGTTTCCGGTAAAATTGTCATATGCAATGACAATTAACAAGTCTCAGGGGCAGACATTAAGCATGGTGGGGATTTTCTTACCACAACCGGTATTCACACACAGATTACTGTATGTTGCTGTGTGACGGGTCAGAGGCTATAGTGGCTTACACTTCATGTTGGGCCACACAGAAAAATCAACCGGAGATATACCAAATTACACAGACAACGTTGTTTACCAATCTGCCCTCATTAAATGATGGTGAGTACAGTATCGAATGAAAATAGTTCTTTCCCCGCGAAATTGCGGGCTTTTTACTAGTATATATATATATATATAAATGAGTGTTACTTATAGTTACTACAACAAAAACTAACACTCCAACTGCTAAAACAAACACATTGGAACATGAAATAGGCACGCAAATATCAACAACGAACTACGGCTTTATCGTCAGCCGAAGAAGAAGTGCGGTCAGCACTGAAACGATCGTCCTCACGAAATACAATGCGAGTATCCTGATTTATATACAATATATATATATATATATATATATATATATATATATATATATATATATATATATACATATATAAAACAGTATATATATATATATATATATATATATATATATAATATATATATAATACCAACATTTATATGTATATATATGTATATATATATATATATATATATATATATATATATATATATATATATATATATATATATATATATAATGCGTATGTGTGGGTGTGTCTGACACATGATTGATTACAGAATATTTACACTTTCAAAATTTGGTCAGATCATATTTACTTTTTACAGTAACCTTCAGATCGTCAAAACATATTGAACCATAGACTTCTTTCAAGTTTCAGGTTAAAACGTGACCCGCCGTTACAAAACGGTACACTGTTCGGGTGTACAAGATGTAGAAAAGTAGATTCGAAGTCGAAATGAACAAAAAAAAATGTAAAAAATTCATTTGTGTCGCGTAAAAATACTGTGTTTGTTCTACCCGACGTGAACATACATGCAGGTCTTACATCCAACCGCATTGTTGTAATAGACAAAATTTGGGGTGCTTTATTTTTAGATTTCCACTACAAGAAATAGCCCATAATAAATATGAGTTATCTGACCTGCAAATAAGTGGACATAGGTTTTACCCATTTAAGAATAAAAACGTAACCAAAATCTCATATTTTATCAGTATGAAATTTCAATTTTTTTTATCTCGACATAACACCTTTTTGAGGTGGTGGCTAGCACATTTGCTGACCGGCTGACGTCATCTTTATTTATTTATATTCGGGAATTTTACAACACGACCCATTGTTGCCAGCCCTTTGAAAGCACTTAGAGTGCGGCCATGGTATTTGTGGAACTTATTTGAGTCAGTCTGAAGGTAAGAGTATTATGCTCCATTTTAAGCAATTAATTGCCAAGATTTTGTATTCCAAACTCAAACCTTTATCGTTTTTAGATTATGGAGGGGTGTCAAAACATTTCTTTTATTGGGTTTTCTTCACTTTTATTTATTCATTTCTTTAAACAAAATGTTTTTGTCTATATTGTTCTTGTGTTTGGCCTCGGTAGGGTCGTTTGACTGGCTCAAACACAAAACACCTCTTCAATTGTGAATAATTGTCTTATATCTATGCCACACGCATATTTACATGCAGGAAGGCAAGAGTCGTATCGGGTAAATCCAGCAAGCCAAATGGATTGCGTTTTATCCAGCGGCGCAGTGACGTAATCGGGTTCGTGGCCGTACCAGGTCGATATACTCTTGACTATATCAGTTTAGATGTTTCCCGAAAATCAAACATTTTAAAGTATGTCTTTATTATGCCTAAGCTAACAACGAGTAGTACGAGTAGAATTTAAGGCTAGTTTCCAAAATTTTATTCGATTATGTAACCTGAGGCAAGACATTATGTGCGTTTATAGTTTCTGAAAATAATACAAGGGAGCGTTCACATATTACGTCATCAAAAATTTGCCCTTTTTAGACCCCCCCCCCCTCCCCCAAGTCATCACTTTTCATCATTGACCTGACCCCCCCCCCCCCCCCCCCCCCAACAGATGATGACGTCATCTAATTTAATAAAAACTAAAAGATAACTTTAATTTCACAATATTTATTATTCATTCTTCAAACCATAAACATTGATCATCAACGTTTGATAAAACACATTCAGACATTTTATTAATTTCAGAAACTGTTGATAATTTATGTTTTACGATACAATGGGGACATAAAATTTAAATTTGCAAAGATAAAATCTAACAAACATTATTTAAATTAGGCTACTTGGTGCAAGTGCTTTAAAAAAAAATCAGAAAGTGTAATTTAAAATAGTATAGGAGGCAAATTATTTTATAGCATATTAGTCTTTTAGTGGAATGAATTTCTGTTTCAATTTCCAAACATAAAATTAATTGATTCAAAAATGTTTCTGCCTTGGACCTCTGGCAATGTACTATAAATAGTAATAATAATAATAATACATGACATTTATAACGCGCATTTTCATCACTGGGTGATGCTCAATGCGCGAAACAATAATACAGTGACATTATGATACAAATGAAACATTATACAAACTACATCAACATAATATTATCATTATACAGCAATGTAATAACTAAACATAAAGTCATTAATACAAGATATGTTATAATACATCCACATGCTATGTCATATACGGAAATAATATAAAATAATGATATAATAACATAAACTAAATTAACATTCATATTGGGGTCAAATTACAAAGATGCATTAATCAAGATGTGTTTTAACAAAGAGATGGTGTTTTAACTTTGATTTAAATATTGATAAGGACTGCGCTTCTCTTATTCTTTTAGGAAGAGAGTTCCAGATGGAAGGTCCGACGTGACTGAACGATCTGCCGCCGTAAAATTTATATTTATATTTATTTGTAACAATTAATTTTGTAGAATCTAGTGCAGAACGTAGACTCCTCGTTGGCTTATACGTTTCTAAAAATTCAGTAATATACAATGGTGCTTGATCATTAAGGCACTTATAGCACAATACTGCTAGTTTGAATTCGATTCTCACTTTAACTGGTAACCAATGCAGCTCATACAAAAGTGGCAACGAGTAGGATGTTATCTTCTTTCTTAAAATCAATTTAGCAGCCGCATTCTGGATACTTTGAAGGCGTGATATTTTATCGTTGCTTACATTCGAGATTAACGAATTACAGTAATCTATTTTAGATAGTATGAAAGATGTTATTAGTTTGCATGTTACTTCTCTTGTTAGGAAAGGTCTAACTGAAGCAATTCTTTTTAATCCTATTGTCAAACTTCTACATAGAGAATCAAACTGTGCCTGCATAGTCATATGTTGATCTAGCATTACCCCGAGGTTTTTCACACACGTTGAGAGGTTAATTGTGCACCCATTTATATTTAGAGTAAACTTCAGAAAATCATCTTTCAAAACACTTTTTCTACCACACACCATCACCTCTGTCTTTTCATTATTCAGCTTTAACTTGTTAATTTCCATCCAGCATTTAACATCTCTAATACAGTCTTCAACACGGGTAATCAATGATGGGATATTACTAGGGATATCGCTTACATAGATCTGAGTGTCATCAGCATAGAAATGATACATTAATTTATTTTTAACAATAATATCCGAAAGAGGTTGAGTATAAAGAGTAAAAATAACAGGACCAAGGACAGACCCCTGCGGAACGCCGTAATTTAGAGGAAATGTTTCTGATACTGCGCCATCGATCAGAACCGACTGAGATCTTGATGTTAGGTATGATTTAAACCAACTAAGCGCAGTGTCTCTTATTCCAAAAGTAATTTCTAATCGTTTAATAAGTATCTCGTGATCAATGGTGTCAAATGCGGCCGAAAGGTCCAACATAGTCAATAAACAGACATGATTTTTGTCAATACTATTAAGAATATCAGTGCATACTTTTAAAAGGGCAGTTTCAGTGCTATGATGTGATTTATAGGCAGATTGGAAATTTTCACTTAAATTATTTAGATGGATATGATACAAAAGTCGTTTTAACACAATGCGTTCAAGCACTTTGGATAGATATGGAAGGTTGGAGACAGGTCTGTAATTTTTCAGTTCGTTTACATTTAGATCGGACTTCTTTAATAGTGGTTTAACAATGGCACGTTTAAACGAGTCGGGGACACTACCTGAGACCAACGAATTATTTATAAGTTCAGTTATTGTTGGTAACAGTTCTTCAATACAAGCCTTAAGAATACTAGTTGGGATGGGGTCTACTAAGTCACAATATTTTGATGGGCTATCTAAAATGGCTGACTTCACTTCATCCTCAGTGGCTGGATCGAAAACATGTAGTGGCGTTCCATGGAATGGTCCAAAGCTCGGTGACGATGATGATGATGTATTGTCTAAGTTTTCCCTAATGGATTTTATCTTGCCGTGGAAATAGTTGGCAAAATTTTGAGCTAGTTCGGTGTTATTTCTAGACGCTGGAAGGGGTGTGGATTTCTTACTGCCAAGAAGGTCGTTTGCGGTGGAAAACAGTTCTTTGCAAGATGTAATGCTTTGAAATTTTTCGTTGTAATGGGCCTTTTTTGCGCATGTGATGGCGTTATAAAGAGCCGACTTAGCTGCTTTGTATATATCCTTAAATACCGTTAGGCCACTCTTTCGCCATTTCCTTTCAGCCTGTCTCTTTTTTCTCTTTAATTCCTTTATCTCGGAATTGAACCATCGCGAGTGTGGTCGATTCGATACGACACGACATTGCGGCGGTGCCTCACGGTCAATAATAGATCGCAATACTTTGTTGAAGTCGTTTATATTTTTAACCTCATTTATGACGTCACGAATGCTATCTTGTAAACCACTGATATCAATTTGTCTATAATTCCTTGTTGTTATGTTTCGTTTCGGGAGATCAACTTTCTTTAATGCGATATCCACAAATAAAACTTTGTGATCGGATATCGCTAGGTCAACAACTTCGGTCTTTCTTATTCTATTACTTGACACAGGGGAGATGACCCAATCAATGATGTTGCCGGCCTGGTGTGTTGTCTCGGTGATGTGCTGGTGTAAATCGTTGTCGTGTAGGATTTTCTTGATTTCATCAATTTCATCTTCATCGTCATCACTTTCTCCCATTTGCTGTTCTTCTTGTATGCCTCATTTTCGTGAATGGTCTTTCATTGCTGTGATCGAGGAGTGATACAATGAACATTTAGGGCAAGTTCGCCTTTTGAGAAGTGATACCCCTTTCCCATCTTGTTTCTTGAGGGATGGGCAATACTCATCATAGCAATTTATCTTTAGCTGTTTTGAACAGCTGTTTTAGCTTTTTTAACAAATGCAGCCCACATTCCAATTTTTCTTGCAGATATGCTTGCTGCCTTTGCACGCCATTGGATGATCATGTTATCAGCTTTTTCTCTGTCCACAACTTTATTGGCCTTAAGCCCATTCCATAATGCTTGGGCCTTTGCCAATGCAAGTTGGCGCTTGTCATCAGGATGTCCCTTTAAATAGGCATCAACAAACTTTTCATAGAGATGTGTATTACTAATACTATTACTCATTCTTCAGATGAAAACTCCAAAATATATTTAATAAACTAGACACAACCAAATCAAATGATTGATGAAGAAAACTTTTCAGAATCAAAACTGAATGGTAGCAAGCAGTTTGAGCAGTTCAATCGGTTTTGATGATTCCATCATTTAATTAATTTCTCACCTTTTTGCTAATCTATTTGGAATGCCATTTTTGAAGCTCTTGCATTTAATAAAATAGGCCTAATTTGCCTATGTTTTGATGACATCATCTTGGGTCTGACCCCCCCCCCCTCCCCAATGTCAACACATGTCAACATTTGGTAGACCCCCCCTCCCCCCCCCCCCCCTAGCTGATGACGTAATATGTGAACGCTCCCCAAAGTACTTGAGTTTTGTCATCTGATTTTGACTTGCTAAAGACATGATTATCTTTCCTCGGGGTTCGCCAGATCTATTTTCGAAATTGATAATATAATCATTACATCGATTTAGTCTGTAAACAGTCTAGGTAGTTGAAAACACTGATTTGATATTGGCAAATAAAATTAAATTTTCGGTGTTAACCACTTATATATCTTACTCTGGAAAGACATGTATCTAAACATTTGGCCAGAAAACACGTCCTTCAAATATCGATAGACTTAAATGACTTGCTTTATTATTGATTTTATTTACTTGATTTGTTGATGAAAATATTATATTCTTAATATCTTGGCAAGACCCGTTCAAACCTAAGACCTTGCAAAGTTCCAGGTTTCTCTTTTTTTTTGCCATGATGAGAGTCATTTAAGTCGATCGATATTTTAAGGTAATAGTTTGTTATTTTTTGGCGAAATGTTGAAATACTTTGTCTTTCTAAATTACTGCAGTTACCTGGTTCAACAAGCAAATCATATTTTTATCATACAATTTTTCAACGATTACAGACTGCCAACTCGAAATCGATAAATGACAAAACACCCCCACCCCCTTTCCATTACCTTCTATTTGAAATACAATAAGTTGTTGATAATACTGAAATCGTTGTTGGCAAATGAATCTAAATCACCGTTTTTAAGAAACCAAATGACATTTTTATAATATAATTTCCAACTAATAGCCCGACAATATGGAATCGATTAATGACAATAGTATGTGAGGTGATTTGGCAAAACCTGTCGGATGTCCCACAAGGGAGTTTTGAAATACAAGCGGATCAAGATGAAATACAGTTATCTGCATAATTTTCTTTTTTTTTTTTCATTGCATCGATTTTAGTTTTCACCTTAAATGAGTTTACAATTTGAAGTTTATCAATGATGTAATTTAGTTATTTTCCTAGCTCTATCGCTTCGTAGTAACCTTCGAAATTGATCTAAATTAAAGAAGATGTGCCCCTGAGATAGAGCATTTGAATTAAAGGCTGAGAACGGTAACAATATTTTTTTACCAATCCCTATTAAATGTAACTCTATTTGACAATGTCTCCTCTTTGGTATGAAAGTCAGTAAGCGTGAATTCTACTCGTAGCTACCATCGAGTCAGTAGAATGAGCTCACAAGTATAAAGAAAACGAATAATTGGGTTAAGCATTTCATATATTTTCTTGTGTGAAATAGTTTAAGTCAAAGTGATACTAAGCTGCTAGAAGCTGAGGACTGTAAACAGTAATAAACAAAAATGAATATAACCGCTTTAACAACAACAAACATACCAAATGTCTGGCACAAATCATCCTCAGACAACAACAATAACAACAACAACAACAACATCAACAACAACAACAACAACCCACAAAAAAGCATTGAAAGCGTAGATATATTACAAGAAAAAGCAGATCAATAGTAGAGAAGTATTTCTCTGGGTTTTTTTTTTTTTTAGTAATAAGATAATCACCATGTACAAAAATGAAGTCACAAAACTTTAGAGACACCGGCTCATCGTCAAACGACCAGTCATAGAACCCATCACCCATTCAAAGAGATCCGACTTTGTGCATGCACGGAATATTCCTCTTGATGAAAAAGGAGGTGGAATGGTTGATGATTCATACCTAAAGAAATAGATCACCACCCCGGCTATGAAATATAAGAAACATTTTCCCACAGACACCGTGCTTGCTACTTGATTTTTATTTCAATTTTAGTTATATTGCGGGTGTTATAGATTAAGTTTGTTATAGTCTTCAGCCAGGAGAAGCGTATTTGTTGAGGACACCAAAAGGAAGTGCTTTATTCAAATCCAATTGAAATATATTGATATAAATTACAAGGAGCATAACTCATTATAACTTCTCAACAAGATAACCCAGTATGAGTTATCTTTCCTAATACTATAATGAGGATTTTTTTTCGGGCTCGCTTTCTTTGTACAACTGGTTTTTTTTCTTTGGGGCTAAGAATATTGATTACCCCAAGTCTAAGACACATTTTTGGTAAGAATTGGATTACACATTCCCAAGAGATTCAATGAGGTATTCTGACTTTTGCAAAAAGTCTGAAGATTCACAGACCTTGCTATCAAAGGAAACTAAATTCCTCAGCTGCTCATCAAATGGATTGCCATCCCTAAGAACAATATCTCAATTTTCACTGAGACAAACCACACTCTTCGAGGTATGCAACTTTTTAATGGGAGATAACTCGATTTTGGTATTGACCTCTACTGGGCAATTAATAAGTCAAACTTTTTTAGTTTTAGTTGGAACATCCAAATAAGCAAATTTTATTCTATAAGTAATGATTTAACAATTCTTTTTTATAAAAAGGAATGATCAAATTCAGATGAAAATTACTTTAATATAACCTCGATAATAAATGAATTAATCATATTCCATCACACATTTATACAGTACTTTCTGGAGTCTAGGACCTACGCTCTCTGAAAAATCCAAAAAAGCATGCTAGAATTCAAGCGTGTCGAAATCCGATGCTTGTAGGAGAAACCAAATTATTCGGTCAACCTGCTCCAGTGTGTCGTATTGCAGATTGTGCTGGTCTTTCGTAGGATAGAATTCAGTGAGTGAATCTTCAAATTCTTAAACAGCTTTGTTTTCTTCATCTGCTAGTATGAAACTTTTGACCCAAATAAAAACAATTTGTATTCATAAGCACCAAAGATTATTTTAGATGGCCAATAAGCAGTCTTTTCAGCATGTATTTAAGCAAATAAAATGAGTGAAAATATTCTGCAATCGTTGAATACATTTTTATTCAACAGGTTCGAAGCATTATTCAACGATTACATTTTTACTTTAAAAAATAGGGTTTCCCAATAGAACAGTAAAATTGATGCCCCAAACGTAAACAATAACAAGTTGCTAGTGATTTCCGTTAGGGACCGGAATAATTTACGCACAATATAGGTCTCCCAATTTTGTAGTTTGAGTTGTAGGCAATATACTTTCAGTATTGAAAATATGTTTACATAAAATCTAACAGTTGCAGAAATAATAATATAAGACTAAATTATTATGAAAATCAGGCTCCGAATAATTCTCGTTTTGTTCATACCAGCGCAATAATTTGCTCTGGTCTAAAAATAGATAGACGTAACTTTTGATAAATTTTACCTTTTGTTCCATAAAATATCCATATCTAGACATTATTTGATGCATGATCGAGTATTTATGAATATGTGTTTCTTTTGCCACCTAACAGCCAAATTTTAAAGGTTATTTTCTTTCTATTATTTACATTGGAACGTGAGCTGTCAAGACAGGAACATGTGATTTGCCATGTGCTTCTCGACCTTTGTTTACGTTTGGGGCATCAACTTTACTGTTCTATGGGATGGGTGGACTAATTATTCGATTCTTTCATTTCTTTGCATTCATTAAACGAGTATTTTTTTTCGTGCACATTCACACTACGAGCTTGAGTTTGCGTGTTATTGCACGACAAAATTATAACGAGTTTAATAAATACAAAGAAATGAAAGAATACGTTTATTCCACCCTTCCAAGTAAATTATTAGATATTTCGTGACAAAATTGCATGGTATTAGTAATTCTACTCACCATAAGATGTATCTTTCTCAATCTGCTTGAATGTCAATTTGCCCCCCCCCCCCCCCCCCCCATAAAAAAAAAGAGACGAAACGTTAGATTTGTATTCATGTGCACCAAAATATTCTTTTTAATTGCCAATCATGTGTCTTTTCCACTATAAAGCAGTCCATTGCTGTGCAATAAAATAAACAATTACACGTGACCTAGTTTTGTTTATAAATGACCCGAACTATGCTGCAGTTGACCTTTAGTAATGTCATGCGCATCCAACCAACCTTTTGTTTACATGTTGCTTAGGCAGCAAACTGAAGTTGGCCGTGAATAAATTCAAGATGTTTACTCTTAAGTCTAAGCCAGCCAGGGAGACCACAACCATAGTTTTCATAGCCAAAATACCCCTTCTTTTATTTTGTAGGAAAACCATAATCATGGTTCCCCCTCCTCCCGTAAACAAAACCATATCTATGTCCAGGGAAACGAAGATTGTTGCTTGTTTTTGGTTAAGGTGGAGCATAGTTTTTTTTACAGTGTATCAAATAATCAAAGCATACGGTCAATGCGATGAAGAGAGTAAATTCGAATCTATCTCCTATCTCTTCGCTTAGATGACCCTTTTGACAGAATACTACTACTACTTCTGCTACAACTGCACTACCACTACTGTACTATAACCACTGATACCACAAAACTATACTATCTAGAACTTATGGAGCGTATGGCTCAGCGGTACGGTTTTCGTCTTGTCACAAAAGTCAAGCAATGCCAATGCTAAGTGTGATCAGTAATAGGTTGGGAGAAAAATTATGGTCTCTGCGTTGTTTCCCTGGCTAAGACACTTTACCCCACTCGATTGGACGAGTATCTGGATACAGAAATGACGGATAGTGTAGTGACAGTTTTAGTGCACAAGGGTCGCCTAACAGGCTGTATGACACTGAATATGGTTAAATATGGCTTGTTGAAGAGGGGGGGGGATGATATGAAACATTGTGAAGCGCATTACTCACGGCTATCTGTAGAAATGCCCTATATAAATATTCATGTTTATGTACGTGGTCCAACTGTTACTACATATTACTATTTCTACAACAAGACCTCTACTACTAATATAATAATAATAATAATAGTAATAATAATAATAATAATAATAATAATAATAATAATAATAATAATAATAATAATAATAATAATAATAATAATAATAATAATAATAATAATAATAATAATAATAATGATAATAATAATAACAATAATAATAATAATAATAATAAATAATAATAATAATAATAATAATAATAATAATAATAATAATAATAATGATAATAATAATAACAATAATAATAATAATAATAATAATAATAATAATAATAATAATAATAATTATATTATTATTATTATTATTATTATTATTATTATTATTATTATTATTATTATTATTATTATTATTATTGGAGAAGAACACATTCCCCATGTACCTCGGTGTTACAGGTTACAGTAGACCACACAATGTCTTTTTCTCAGAAAACAAAGAAAACAAAAGCAAAGGTGGCCACAAGAAACAACTTCCTAAGAAAAGAGAAAAAAAACTTACATGGGGAGCAGATCCGAAAACAGTCAGGACAACCATACTAGCCCTCTGCTATTCATCAGCCGAATAGGTCTCACCAGTCTGGGCAAGATCCTGCCATGTCAAAATAACACCTGCCGGATCATTAGAGTAACTTGAAACCGACTGCAGTTCCAGTCATTGCACCTCCCCATATTCGAAGAGCCACTACTTCCAAAGCCCAGAAATATGAACAGAAAATGGACCAAAGGCACCCCCTCCATGACCACAGCCCAATGACAAGTAGACTGAAGTCGAGAAAGAGCTTCACGATGGAAGAAAGCATCAACCCTGACTATGCAGCTGTTTACAGGCATTCCACTGAGAGAGGGGGACAATCATGCAAATGAAGCTGTTGGAGATCCGAGAGAAGAACTGTCCTAAGGAACCGAGCTCCCCAGGAATGAATTGGTAACACTGAACAGATCACGGGCAAAACTTATGAGAACAACTGGAAGCATGAAAAAGTGGGGGCCGGCTGAGACTAGCTTGTGTACATGTGAATGCCCAGAGCAGACATCCTTAGAGAATACCAGGATGGGCTCAGCTGCACTGACCATAACCTAAGAGTCTGCTCCCCAGATGCTGTGGAGTGGGTTCGGTGTTGATGCGACAAGCTATGATGATGATGACTTGCAAAATTAATACGTCTTACACCTGCCAACATATAAGTAAGATGACAAAGATTAGAATGTTAGGATGCTGATCTTTTTAACATCAAAATACTTCTGTAACCCGGCATTACTAACTTTTATGTGTAACGCAGAATGGAAAGTTATTACAAAAGATGAATGCAATATATTTAGATAAATTGCTAGTCTACCATTGTGGTAGACGTATATGTATTAAACTTACATATCCAATAACATGTAGGTTAACAGAGAAGGAAGGGCGCACACGTTCATTGTAATTTGAAATTGAGGTGTTGGAACAAAGTTGATTTGCATCGAGTCAGAATTCAATCAAGTCTTAGATTGAAGGAAAAAAGCCCAAAGAATCTTTTTTTAAACAAGAAACAAAAACAAACAAACAAACAAACGTACAGCGTGCAGCAGAATGAATAAAAAAAGGACAGTCTTTAAACTGTATAAATGGAAATCACATCTTGCATATACAAGACCTCTAGTGCTATTGTGAGGACTGGTTCTCAGTCTCACCCGTCCTGCCGTGTCTGAGGGCCATAACACAACTTGTGAAATCCAAATAAATTAAAAACAGATTATAAATTTAAACCACTTTTATTGTCATTTCATACATATTCATGTTATTCAAACTGAAAATCATTTTTAAAAAATATAGATACGATGTTTCTCGGTTAAATGTATGCTTGTATTCTCATCCTGTGAAAGAGAAAGAAAAAAAATAAAGAAAATTGATAATTATTACTGAAACTGTGTAGTTCCATTTTTTAATCTGTGATTTAAGAGCCTCAGCAAAAGCTTTGGTTAAGAAAGGTTCTGATTCTGCAACATCACATGGTCACATCTATCAAATTCTACTACCATTAGAATCAGCTGCATAAATGGATTCATCAGTACTCTTATCTTGTTGATAAATTAAATTATAAATACAGAAAAGGATATAATACACTTTAGAAAATAATTAGAAAGTTAAATGATAGACAAGATAAAGAGATCATTGCCTATTTCTTTTTAAATTTCTTATTCATAACCAAGGAAGCAGGTTTCTTTTGCCATATTCTTCTTGACTTCCCTATGTAAATGTTTCTTTCAAGTGTATAACAAGCTCACATGGCATTTGTATAAAGAAACAGGAGACAATACCATTAAAATGGAGAGATCACTGCCAAAATTACATAGGGATAGATATGCATTGGTTTTAACGTGTATTAGACACTGTCATTAGAAAAAAAGTTTTTTAAAATCTTTACAAACTACAGTAGGTACTGCTTTTAAAATTAAGAAACGCTCGAAAGCAAAATATGGTCATATTTTCTTAATCACCGCTCTCTAGTCTCTAGAGTATACTTGATAGGTCAATAAAACTGAGAGGTTTTATGAAGAATATAGAATATAGAGAAAAAAACCCATTAATTCCAATAAAAAAAACGTAGAAGGGTCCATAATGATACATGAGGAATTCTATAAGATACAGTAACAAATGAAAGCCATTTTGATAATCTAGAAGGATAAGACTCAATGATATAAATTGATTAATTCCCATGGTAGGCAGGTCAATGCTTCCAGAACAATTAAAGGAATGCAGAGACTCATTCTTGTTGTAATGTTATTTAGATCTGAAAAGCAAAAAAAAAAAAAAAAAAAGATAAGCATGGCATCCTAAAGCATTTTTTCATGGTCCAATGAAAAGCAATATCATCTCACACAAAATCATAAAGTAAAATTCATATGGACCAAACAATGAATAAAAAAGATATAATTACCTTATTTTATCAATTATTATCATTGGATTTATTTAACTTTATATGTATTAATTAAATGACAATTCGAAATTAAGATAGCAATGTTTGAATGAATAACTGGATCTAACTTTTAGTAAAATGTAAATGTGCAACTTATTCAGATTTCAGCAAGCACTTGTTACAGTATGTTGCTTCATGTTACAGGAAAATCTCCAGTTCCATAAGCCTTATGACTCTAAAGGACCAATTATTTCAAAGTAAGATGAAATACCATTTATTGTTTAAAGAAAGTTATCAAGCACTATTCAAGGTCTGTTGCTTCATGTTACAGAAACAGGGAAAACTCCAGTTCCATGAGCCTTATGACTCTAAAGAACCACTTATTTCAATGTAAGAAAAAATGCCATTCAATGTTGAATATAGACATGACCTATTTCTCAATGGTTTGCTTATATTCAATAAAACATTATAAAACATAATGGACCTGGAACTCAGATACCACAAGGTTGTTAAAACCGTTGGGTCAGGTCTAATTTTATCAGAAGTTTCATGATCATGAAGGCAAGATTACATAACCGATGTCGATTAGCTTTTAAAAAATGGGCCTTTATTTACCTTCTGGTGAGCTCATTTGATCATTTTTTCCTGTATTTAACTTTCTGATCACATAAGAAAAGTCTAATAAACATTAAATATTTTTAATGCCTCTATATTTCACTTTAAAGTCAAATAAAATATCTGATCACAAATAAAATGTTTGATAATTGGATCAATAGAGAGAGCTTTTCAAAATTGTTGGCTTATCATTCCTCAGGCAAAATTTAGATAAGACATCATTTCACATATCATGGTGTTTCCTATGAATTACAAAATCCTAAAAAGCTTCCTCTTTATAAAAAACGTATGAAATAAAAGTAGGTAATCTAAAGTAATCAGAGAGCTTTAGTTTTCATTTCAATCCAAGGTAAATCCGTAAAGAGTTGTAGGACCAGGCCCCTCTTGATCATTACCCACAAAATTGATTGAACTAACAGGGATGTGTATAAAACTGTAACGGAACCCCACGACTCCCCCCCCCCCCCCCCCCCCCCCCAGGACTCATACACAAACTTACTTTTTTTTTCATTTTCAATTTTCTTGAGCCAAGGGAAACTCGTTGCTCATTTTAGCTGCACGGATTCGAATTCAATCGCTCCCCCCCCCCCCCCCCCCCCCCCCCCCGCCCCCTTTTTTTTGAGCGAGTTTGTTCTTTTCTCCTTTTATTTATTTGGCCTTCTTCCGTTTCAGAGCATGAATTTCTTAACATTCGTTTTTATTTTTTAAAAAGGTAAAAAATTATTGGTTTTTTTTTTTTTCTTTTATCTGTCTGGGAATAACCAATTTTCGTTATCGGTAGAACCTGTCTGGGACTAATCACAGCGATGACGAAAATATCAGACCGCACTCCCTGCATTTTACAATAAAATATGTTTTATTTCACACAGTTACCAAACAAATAAGGCGAAACGGCTTGGAAGATTCAAAACGTCATTCATTTAGTTTGACACCTGCCAAATATCAACGATGCGATAATGGGTTGAGTGGGACATTTTCTTTTCTTTTTTTTTTAAAATCTCCCTACCCTCCCCCTTCCCCAGACATTCTCTTTTTTTCACCCCTTCCTCCCCCTCTGCCATTCCTTCTCCCATCGACTCTCAGCAAAAACGATAACAAAAAGTCTTATGTGGCAAAAGCGGCTACCAACTTAAATCAAAATCCCTCAAACAACACAAGATATTGAAAATCGATGACAGAGACCCTCTGCCTTTGTCTTGTTCCTTTTCCAGTCATGAACAGATAATGAGAGAATCAAGACCTAAAGATTGTTTCGAAATCTATTATCAGGTCAGGAAAGAGCGAGAGTCAATAAAATATGACCAGCGGTGAAAGCTACCCACCACAAAAGATGAGGATTAAAAAAAAACAACTTTTGTTGAGACTGGTGTCTGCTTTTTTGTTGTTCCTTTCTGTTTTGTTTTTGTACAAGTTATGACTGAAACACGTTCTAGACTATAAACGTTACCCATAAAATGTCATAAATTACTAAAAGTGTGTTCTCTCACACAGTATTCGAATCACTCAATGAATGAGCAAGAAGCAGACATGAGTGAAGGAAACGTCAACTCTGTAAGTGAGAATCGGCGAGTGAAGCTGTACTGTAATGACTGACACTGACAATAGAGACTTTCAGCAGATCATTTTGGACTTAGTATTAGACTTGGCAAGAAGCAGCAATGCGTGTTGACAACGAACTAAGCAGTTTTACACCTATTAGAAGAGGAGTTAGGCAGGGGTGTGTTTTGTCTCCAGATTTATTCAACCTCTATAGTGAAATGATATTAAGAGATATCGAACATAAGAAGGGGGTGTGTATTGGAGGAAAGAATGTAACAAATCTGAGGTATGCAGATGATACGGTTCTACTGGCAGAATCTGAACATGAACTACAAGAATTACTGGATGTTGTAGTCAGGAGTAGTGAAAATATGGGACTGGAACTGAATATATCTAAAACAGAATGTATGACGGTATCTAAAAATAATAACCCACCAGCCTGTGTAATAACAAGCAGAAGACAAACAATACAACAAGTTGAATGTTTCAAATATTTAGGCTTCAATGTAACATCCAATGGAAAATCAGATTGTGAAATAAAGAAAAGAATAGGTATGGCGAAGAATGCATTCAACCAGCTGCATACAATTATGAAAAACAGGAATATTAGCATGAAAACAAAAATCAAAGTCCTGGATTGCTATGTACTGTCTGTGCTGCTATATGGTTGTGAGAGCTGGACCATAAACAAGACCATGGTTAAAAGACTGGACGCAGTGGAAATGTGGTTTTACAGAAGAATGATGAGGGTGTCATGGATGGAAAGGAAAAGAAATGAAGAAATTTTAGAAATGGCAAACAGAAAAAGATCACTGATAACAAAAATCATCAAACGCCAAATGGAATTTTTAGGACACATTATCCGCCACCCTGGTTTGGAAATACTCGCCTTGACTGGAAAGATGAATGGAAAAAGAATAAGAGGAAGACAAAGAATAACGTATTTGAAAGGGATAAGAACTTGGACAGATGAAGCTGAGAAAGGTGGCGCTGCTTTAATAGAATTGGCAAGAGATAGATCAGCTTGGCGGAAGATGACCTCCGACGTCTGCTTCAGATATGGAACTACATGAGATGAGATTAGACTTAAGACCTATCTATCACATGATCGCTGTCCTATTAAAATTGGAAAACACCATGTGACGTGTGCAAAATTTAGGTCACGCATTCAAAACAATAGTCTGGCCGCATGTGGTAAAACACGTACTCCTGCCTTTGACCGCTCACCTTCCATAGAAAATTATAGAAAAAAATATCCATTAAAATGTGGCTGTCGGGTGGAAAATAAACACATACTCATAAATACTCGATCGTGTTCAAATAATGTCTAGATGTTGATATTTTGTTAAACAAATGGTGAAATTTATCAAAAATAAATGTCAATTTATTTTTAGACCAGGGTAAAGTTAATTATTCAAAAATTAATGCGCTTGTGTGAACAAAACAAGAACTATCTGTAACCTGATTTTCAGAATAATATAGACATATATGTTGAATTTAACTACATTAAAATTTTATTTGCACATGTTTGTTTTAACTGAAAGTGTATTATCTATAATTTAAACAACAAAGACGGAAGCTCTATTTTGGGCGCAACGTTGTCCGGCTTCTAACGTTCCTAATCAGCAGTCAGCAGCAATGAATCGGAGACCAAATACCGTAATTCAAAGGTACGGTTTCATTTTCAGTGTTTGAGTTTGTAATCTGCATCGATGGTTTTAAGAGAAGGTAAATATTTAGTTCAATGTTAACACGTAGTAGCTTTCCAGTCTTTAACTCTGGATGTTTCACTCGCATAATTCTAGAATGCTTTGTAGATGTTTTTCATCTAGTCTACGATTCACTTTGCATTGTCAGTCACTAGTACTAGAGTCCTAGTAGACAGCTCCACTCACCGAGATTCTCACTTACAAAGTTGACATCTCCTTCGCTCATGTCTGCTTCATGTTCAAGCAGTGACTGATACTGATACTGTTAGAGGAAACACACTTTTCATAATAATAGGTGGATAATAGTTTTAAATTGTCGTGTTGTGGGTAACAGCTACAAAATAGAACGTCTTGTGTATCAATAATCGTAATTTAACCCCCCCCCCCCCCCCCCCTCCAAAAAAAAAAAAAAGAAAAGAAAAGAAAAAAGCAGAACCCCCATTAGTAGGTTGGAATGTCAACTGAAGCAAAAATAAAAAAAATATTAAAAAATCAATAAGTAAAATAAAAGAAATCCCATCTATCGTAGTACGTGGCTTTCACCACTTTCAACTGGCAAAAGTCTAGCCTAGTCGTATTATTCACTCTCGCCTTGTCCTTGCAATATGTTCCGAGTTCGGAACAACCTTTAGGTCTTTTGATACCTGCCGACGTGCACTTATTTGAAGGTCTGTTAATCCAATTCACTATTGACTCATTGTTGTAATTGCTTTTTTTTAATGGCACAAAATTTTACCCATAACAAAAATATTAAACTAGGCCTATAACAGCATTCGTATGTCAGACCTGCATGTATGGACCCGTCGATACCTGCTCATTGCTGGAAAAGTAACAAATAAGGGATCCCTGCTACTGATCTTCAATATCTTAAGTTATTTGCAGGAGTTAAGGTGGTAGCCGCTTTGCCACAAACTACTTTATTGTTGTTTTTGTTTTGTTTTGTTTGTTTGCTTAGAGTGTGGGGAAGGAATGGCAGAGTGGGGTGAAGGATGAAAGAATGAGAGGGGCAGGTGGAAGAGGGGAAAGGGGGGTGGGGAGGGAGATTAAAAAAACAACAACCAAATTCTCCTACTCAACCCCTTGTCGCATCTTTGATATTTGAAAGGTGTCAAACTATGACACTTAACATCTTCTAAGCTGTTTCGCCATATTTGACAAGTGTGAGAAAGATAAAAGGCTTTTTATTGTAAGATGCATGGAGGAGGGTCAAATTTAATTTCTATCCTGGGCCCCTCACTGTGCTATATTTTGTTAATAGTGTGTAAATTTAATGAGTGGTTTTAAAAATTAAGACTAAATAGGTGTGTGTATTGGGGGGGGGGGGGGTATCGTTCGGCAACGAGTCTCCCCTGGTTCTAGAAAAACTAATATACCAAAAATGTATGAATGTTTGTGTGTTTTGAGGAGGGGTGGGGGGGAGGAAGAGGGGTTGTTGGTTTTTGTTAAAGTTTTATACACATCCCTATCAGTTTAATCAATTTTTGGGGGTAATGATAGAGGGGCCTGATACTGCAGCTTATTACGAATTTACATTGGGTTGATATTAAAAATAAACCTCTCTGGTTACTTTAGATTACCTACTTTTGATTTATTTTTAGAACATTTCTTTCATCACCGCCAGTAATCAAGAGTCTTAATAACAAGAAGCTTGTAGGATTTTGTCATACATATGAAATACTATATATTTGAAATGTGTCTTATTTAGATTTTGCCTACGGAATGATAAGAAAGCTCTCTCAATTGATATTTTATTTGACTTTAAAGTGAAATCAAGAGGCATTAATTTTTCAGTTTATTCGAATTGGCTACTGTGACCAAAAAGTTAATAAAACAAAACATGTCTTCAATTAAATCTCTGATAAAATGAGATCTGACACAACAGTTTTACAACCTTGTGGTATCTGAGGTCTAGGTTCATTGTGTTTTCTAATGTTTTTATTGAATATAAGCAAAAACTTTAAGACATAGGTCATGTTTATATTATCAAAACACTAAATGGTATTTCACCTTACATTGAAATGTGTGGTCCTTTAGAGTCATAAGGCTCATGCAACTAGAGTTATTCCTGTTTCTGTAACACGAAGCAACAAACTTTAACAAGTGCTTTCTACTCTCTGAATAAGTTTCACATTTACATATATTAGACCCATCTATCTATTCAAACATTGCTATATTAATTTCAAATTTTCATTCAATACCAGAAGTTAAATAAATCCATTGAAAATAATAACGAAATGTGGTAATTATAGCTCTTGTTCATTGTTAGCTCTATATGAATATCATTCAATGACTGAATGTGAGATGATATTGCTTTCTATTTTTCTAACCAAGAGAAAACGCTGTGGACTGCCATAATTATTCCAACTGAATCAAAAACTTTTTTTTCAGATTTAAATAACATAACAATCATGAGCCTCTGAATTTCTTGAGATATTGGTGTGCAGTCCTGGAAGTATTGCCCTGCCCACATTCTGGCAATTAACCAATCAATATTCACGAAAATGTATCGACGTGTACATATATGCAGGTCTGACATACGAATGCTATTATAGGCCTAGTTTAATATTTTTGTTATGGGTAAAATTTTGTGCCATTAAAAAAGAGCCATTACAACAATGAGCCAATAGTGAATTGGATTAACAGACCTTCAAATAAGTGCACGTCGGCAGGTATCAAAAGACCTAAAGGTTGTTCCGAACTCGGAACATATTGCAAGGACAAGGCGAGAGTGAATAATACGACTAGGCTAGACTTTTGCCAGTTGAAAATGGTGAAAGCCACGTACTACGACAGATGGGATTTCTTTTATTTTACTTATTGATTTTTTAATGTTTTTTTTATTTTTGCTTCTGTTGACATTCCAACCTACTAATGGGGGTTCTGCTTTTTTCTTTTCTTTTATTTTTTTTTTTTTTTTGGAGGGGGGGGGGGTTAAATTACGATTATTGATACACAAGACGTTCTAGATTGTAGCTGTTACCCACAACACGACAATTTAAAACTATTATCCACCTATTATTATGAAAAGTGTGTTTCCTCAAACAGTATCAGTATCAGTCACTGCTTGAACATGAAGCAGACATGAGCGAAGGAGATGTCAACTTTGTAAGTGAGAATCTCGGTGAGTGGAGCTGTCTACTAGGACTCTAGTACTAGTGACTGACAATGCGAAGTGAATCGTAGACTATATGAAAAACATCTACAAAGCATTCTAGAATTATGCGAGTGAAACATCCAGAGTTAAAGACCAGAAAGCTACTACGTGTTAATATTGAACTAAATATTTACCTTCTCTTAAAACCATCGATGCAGATTACAAACTCAAACACTGAAAATGAAACCGTACCTTTGAATTA
The DNA here is from genome assembly GCF_034508935.2 of Berghia stephanieae. Lineage (NCBI taxonomy): Eukaryota > Metazoa > Mollusca > Gastropoda > Nudibranchia > Aeolidiidae > Berghia > Berghia stephanieae. The sequence goes on along the minus strand of NC_088361.1, from coordinate 20,905,031 downwards.
CGGTATTTGGTCTCCGGTTCATTGCTGCTGACTGCTGATTAGGAACGTTAGAAGCCGGACAACGTTGCGCCCAAAATAGAGCTTCCGTCTTTGTTGTTTAAATTATAGATAATACACTTTCAGTTAAAACAAACATGTGTAAATAAAATTTTAATGTAGTTAAATTCAACATATATGTCTATATTATTCTGAAAATCAGGTTACAGATAGTTCTTGTTTTGTTCACACAAGCGCATTAATTTTTGAATAATTAACTTTACCTGGTCTAAAAATAAATTGACATTTATTTTTGATAAATTTCACCATTTGTTTAATAAAATATCAACATCTAGACATTATTTGATGCGCGATCGAGTATTTATGAGTATGTGTTTATTTTGCCACCCGACAGCCACATTTTAATGGATATTTTTTTCTATAATTTGCTATGGAAGGTGAGCGGTCAAAGGCAGGAGCACGTGTTTTACCACATGCGGCCAGACTATTGTTTTGAATGCGTGACCTAAATTTTGCACACGTCACATGGTGTTTTCCAATTTTAATAGGACAGCGATCATGTGATAGATAGGTCTTAAGTCTAATACTAAGTCCAAAATGATCTGCTGAAAGTCTCTAATGACTGTTAAAAATTATGCCGGTGAGCCATCCAAAGTTAAATACCAGAACGCTATTATGGATTAACATTGAACTAAATCGTTTCCTGCTCTCAAAACCACTCGGTACAAATTACAAACTCAAACACTGAAATTGGAATCTTACCTTTGCATAAGTTGGACTGCCATTCTTTGCTGGTGATTAGGAACTTTAGCAGCCGGACAACTTTGCGCACAAAACAGGTATCCCGTTTTTGTCGTTCAAATTGTAGATAATACACATTCAGTTAAAAACAAACACGTACAAATAAAATTGTTATTTAGTTAAATTCTTTGTATATGGCTAAATTATTCCGAAAACCAGATTTCAAATAGTTCTTGTTTTGTTCACACAAGCGCATTGATTTTGGAGAATAACCTTGACCGTGGTCTAAAAATAGACCGACAGTAATTTTTGATAAATTTTACCATTTGTTTAATAAAAAATCAATATTTAGATAGTATACGACGCTTGATCGAGTATTTATGAATATGTTGCCTAACAGCCATTTTTAATGGTTATTTTTTTTAAAATAATTTACATTGGAAGGTGAGATGTCAAAGACAGGAACATGTGTTTTGCCACGTGCTTCTAAATGTTTATTTATTTTATTGTACAGCATTGGACTCTTCACTATTTCATACCAATAAAATTTGCAAAAATATTCTGAAGTCGTTAAGAAAAATATTTATTCCCCGCGTTTAAAGCATTATTCAACGATTACGTATTTACTAAGAACTGATTTTGGCTGTTCCGCTTGTTAAGAAATGTAAGTAACGCGGAAAACTAGGTCTTATGAACCCAACTTCACAATAGACTTGGCGTTTAGTAAATCAATTCCAGCCTGGCAGTGGCTAGCCGAAATGGAACGATATAAAAAAGCGTGTCTGAATTGCTAATACTGAGTGTCTGAATTGCTAATACTGAGTGTCTGAATTGTTAATACTGAGTGAAACAACTGGGTTTCTGATCGGAACAATCGGGTGTCCGAATTGTAAAAGCTGGATTTCAGATCGGGTCAACCGAGTGTCAGAATTGGAATAACTGAGTTTCTGATCAGACTAACCGGATGTCTGAATTGGAACAACTGGGTGTTTGATTGGAACTACCGGGTGTCCGAATTGGATCAACTGGGTATCTGAATTACAACAAGTGGTGATTTGGTGACAAACGTTTCAAAGAGTAAAGAAACAACGATACACTTACGTTTTAATTCCAGTTGATGCTTGATTGCAGACACTTCAAAACAAAATGAGAAAAATTATTTTCAATTTTGCGGATTAACATGTTGCTGCTTTATATTGACCGATACCTCGATGAAAAACTGCCATGAATTCGAGAATAGGCAATGGGAGAACTTCATAGCCAATCTTCCGGGGCAGACAAAGTTGTTATTTTTATATTTAATTAGATAACACAGAAAAGGTATGCAATTGGCAAAAATTTATCTTGCATTTTTTCTAGCCATGTTAAATCGGAACCAACTCTTTGTCATATTTATTTTAAATTTTAGGCGAATGCACCACGGTGTACAAATAGACCTTGTTCCTATAAATGGCCAGGGTAGTTTTCCTTGACAGTTTAAAGATTGGAGGTTCGAAGCTCTCCAACCAATAAAGAAGGAGAAGAAGAAGAAGAAGAATAAGAAGATGATGATGATGATGACGATGTTGAAAGTGTGAAAGACGAAGTAGTAGTAGTAGTAGTAGTAGTAGTAGTAGTAGTAGTAGTAGTAGTAGTAGTAGTAGTAGTACTAGTAGTAGTAGTTTAAGTAGTAGTAGTAGTAGTTTTAATAGTAGTAGTAGTAGTAGTAGTAGTAGTAGTTGCTGTAGTAGTAGTAGTAGTAGTAGTAGTAGTAGTAGTAGTAGTAGTTGTTGTTGTTGTTGTTGTAGTAGAAGTTGTAGTAGTAGTAGTAGTAGTAGTAGTAGTAGTAGTAGTAGTAGTAGAAAAAGAGGAAGAAGAACTCGGAGAGGGCGAACTTGTTTCGAGGATCCCCGATGAAATCACTCCAGTTAAGATTTAGGCGACAAGAAACAAGCGCCATTCCAGAAAAGACAGTCTTTAACCTATCATCTATACTTTATTTATTTACAATATTGCACCAGCTTCGGTTGACCCTATAAAGAGTGGAAGGTCAGAGGAAACGACTTCCTGATCTACTTTTTACCTACTATGGGAGTGAATTTTAAATGTAGTTGACCTCTTTTGAACTTTGGTGACCTTTGGATGACGTTCAATGGATCAAATTAGAATAGTCTTCAAAAGCCGTGACGTCATCCCGCGCAGCAACGCATGGTAACGAACCGGCTGGCTCTAAACAATCGAGAAAAATGGCGACACTAACTTTATTTCCATCTCCGCCCTTATGAAATACTTCTCCAATGAGCATAAAAGTGTCTCGCGAGGTGAAAATCATCATCAGTCAGGTCATGTTTTGACTTTCACTTACTCAGATGGCATGATGTTCGGCAAAGTTCAAGCCAGCACGAAGAATAAAGAGTATTCTGTGAAGGTAAGTCATTTCGTCTTCTGACTCTCACTCCACTCTCAAAATCTCACATCCCCGTAAAACTACTGTTGGACAATAATTAGTTTACTTTGAGTTTAAGTTGATTTAGTATATCCAATGGAAAGATTTTACTGTTTACGTTCGATTTTAGTTAGAGAGAGAGAGAGTCATTGAATCATTGTGTTTTTATCTTATGGACCACGGACTTTGAGTCTTTGACTTTGAGGTCTTGCTTCGATAATTTTCGTTGCTATTGACTATAGTCTACTACATACTATTTAGTATCGTATTGTAACCTTTATTATAATACTCATATGAGCATCACAATCACCAATCACGCTAGACATTTTATTATACTTCATGTGGTAGGCATAGGGGCAGCGTGGATCAGCGGCACTGTCTTTGCTTCGTACCCGAAAGGAACCGAGTTCGTTCACCCGCCGCTGCGCTGTGCGGCCTTGAGCAAGTCACCTCGCCCTAGCTCAATTTGCGGCGCTGCACCGCGGTTATTCCAGTCTTCCCTGGGAATAGACCCTAGAGACAAATTACCTCTATGGGATGAATAAAGGGAATTTTATTTATTTATTTAGACCAGTGTTAGTCACGGTAAACTAAACTTCCTATTGGGTTAAGGTGTAATGTAAATGTTGCTGCTTGAAACTCGAAGAGATCAATAACATTGTGAAATTGAATGTGAACTTCAATTTAATATACGAAAACAGATAAAATGGACGTTTCGGATTTCCCCTTTATCAACAAAGCAAGATGAATGAAAGAACCACTTAATTTTTTTTAAATTGAGCTTTTATATAGCGTAATATCCACTAAATGTGCTCAAAGTGCTTTACAAGGGGTCCCTGGCCAACAGCAACATTTAACATGTAAGACGGGACATGATGCCTGTTAGGCGATATTACAATTTTTTCGGACAGAGACAACGCTGTTAATGGCCAGGTACTCATTTGACACCTGAGTAC
>NC_088361.1:20873412-20895912 GCF_034508935.2 Berghia stephanieae | reverse complement strand
ATAGGTCTACGTAAGCTAGAACTTGACCTAGATCTAGACTACGAACTCTATCAAATGTTCGACGACGCGTGCGTGCTTACCTGACTAAAGTGATCCACTTTTTCCTCAATTTTTTTGTCTGCCTCTCCATTTGGAAATCTGTAAAACTTGCAGGAGTGACTCTCTGACTGGTGCAGACAATCTGGTACAAAACACTGGACCATATTTAAGATAAAAATTGTTTTTTGAGCGATTTTCCAATTATTCCTTTCCCGGACCAAGCACGGATTTTTTTGTTTAGAGCCAGCCGGTTCGTTGCTAGGCGGACGTGACGTCAGACTGTGGAATCCTATTACAATACGATTCAGTAGTCTGATGTCACGCGCCCGGCAACGGCGGCTATCTTGGTTCTAAACAAAAAAAAAATCATTACTTTTTATTCTTCATGCTAGCTCGAACTTTTCGTCCCCTTTTCGTATGCCTTGCGATCAGAATGTGTAAAAGTCAAAACATGATCAAATTTATGGGGTTTTTTTTCGTCTGGAAACGCTTTTATGCTCGCCGGAGAAATATTTCATACGGGCGTCCGCCATTGTTCCGATAGTTTAGAGCCAGTGTTACTAAGTTACCATGCGTCATTAGGAAGGAAGTGACGTTACGACTACTGAATCCTATTGACCATTAAATGTTTTCAAGGAAATCAATCTTAACAACTGTTAAGAACTTTACCACAGGTAAGAAACAACTCGAGATTTTATTTTCAATGTGCCCGGACTGAACTTACAGTCTGATCTTAAAATATAAAGGGAGAGAAGACTTAAGAATTTGGATCATATTAGTAATTTCACCGTTGTTTCCTTTGCTCTCATATTTTCTTCTTCTTCTTCTTCTTCTTCTTCTTCTTCTTCTTCTTCTTCTTCTTCTTCTTCTAATAATAATAATAATAATAATAATAATAATAATAATAATAATAATAATAATAATAATAATAATTGCCGAGTAATCACTTCAATCTGCGACAAAAGCATCGAGCTTTTAGCACCAACTCTCAGGTCATTTTATCTACCTAGACAATGTGTCTTTCCCTTGTACAACCGACTGATGACAACTAAAATATTGCCTCACAAACCATCTAAAAATTAGTATTTCAATATCTAAAGATCCACTCTGATGCCTCCGATAACTATTGTCTCAGGTTCACTCCCCACTGGTGTACTCTTCCCTGAGTCTCAGGTTTACTCTCCCACTGTTGCCGACTTCCCATAGCTTTGTCGGATATTGCCAGGTTTCGTCGGGTTTCGTCGGGTTTCATCTGGATTCGTAAAAAGTAAATTTTTTTTACGAAACACGCCGAAACCTGTCGATAACCGTAGGCTCAGGTTCACTCCCTACTAGCCTACTCATCCCTGAGTCTCAGTTTCACTCCCCACAGTTGTCTACTTCCCATTACTTTGTCGGATAATGTCAGTTCTTCTTCTTCTTCTTCTTCTTCTTCTTCTTCTTCTTCTTCTTCTTCTTCTTCTTCTTCTTCGACTTGTGGAAACCTCCAATATTGTCGAGCATCACTCCACAGTTTGTAGGATTTTACATTTTTAACTTGTTAAAACTCTGCACATAATTCTAATTTAAAAAACACATAGATTAAAAAGTCACGTTGTGAATTCTAGCAATCGCGTGAAGGCATGTTGGCAACCGTTTTCAGCCACTTCAGCTGGGAGGCTATTCCATAGTCGGGCAGTGGAAGGGAAACACGAATACATGTGGGCGTCTGTTCTTGATGTTGGGATGGTTACTCTTGCTGTGTGTCCCCTTGTATGCCGATATCTTTGATGTTTGGAAGTTTAAGGCACGAATTTTTGTAGCAGATCTTGTGGAACAATTAAATTTTATCTATCTTTCTTCTCTCTTTAAGAGGTTCAATGCCAATCCGTTGTGATATTTGAGACGCACTTGAGAAAGGATCGAATGTTTTTGTGATGCGTCTTGCTGTTTTTCTTTGGATGGTATCTAAGGTGTCGATGTTTTTCTGTCTATATGGGTCCCAAATTGAGCTGCCATACTCCGAAATTGGTCTAACAATAGTTTTAAAAGCAAGGGTTTGAGTTGCGATTGGGCATCTTTTTAAATTGCGGGTAATGTAAGCGCATGTTTGATTTGCCTTTGAAGTCAGGTGACATATGTGGTCATTCCATTTGAGGTTTTTAGCAAACTCAATGCCAAGGTATTTTGCTGTCTTTACATGTTCCAGGTTCTGACAATGAAGTTGGTATTCAAATGTAATAGGTGCTTTCTTATTTGTGATGGTTAGAACATTGCACTTTGATACATTAAATTCCATTTGATTTATTGTTTCCCATTCTTGTAATTTAGCTAGATCATCATTTAGTGTTTTGCAGTCGTCTGTTGTTCTTATTTGATTATATAATGCTGTGTCGTCAGCAAAGAGGCGCACTTTTGACCTCATACCTCGTGGAAGATCATTTATATACACTAAAAATAGGACGGAAACAAGGACTGAGCCCTGAGGTACGCTGGGTGTCACCATTCCGATAGTGGAAGTCTCGCCGTCGACAAGAACTTGTTGGGTCCAGAAAATGTGCAATCCATTGTAAGGTTTTGTTCCTGATAACAACGTCATACAATTTCTGGATTAACCGATTGTGAGGAACCTTGTCGAAGGCCTTGGCAAAGTCCAGTAGTACTAGATCAATTTGACCACCTTTATCAATAGCGCTGACAGATCATGTATTAATAATAGAAGTTGAGTTTGACATGAGCGGTGCTTCCTAAATCCGTGATGTTAATCACGAAAAATACTGTTAGTTTCGAGATATTCAGTTATTGAGGATCTCACTATATGCTCTAACAGTTTGCAGCAAATGTAAGTTAATGAAATTGGACGGTAATTTTGAATTCTGCTGCTATCACCTGTCTGGTAGATGGGTTGGACAAGAGCGTGCATTCAAACAATTGGTATGTCTCCCCTTTCAAGAGAGAGTTTGAACAAGTGCTTGAGGGCAGGTGCAAATTCGTTACAATATCTTTAAGAGACGGGATGGTATTTTGTCTGGGCCACATGCTTTCTTTGGATCTAGAGTGGCGAAGAGTTTGGAAACGCCCTCTACTGTCACACTGATTTCGCCATAGTGTTGGAATCGTTTTCTTCGCCTTGTAGTTGTTGAATGGAAATTTTGGTATGAGCTTTTGAAGCAAAAACAGAGCAGATTTGGTTTTAAAGCATGTCTGCTTTTTTTTCCTTTGCATCAGAGTATAATACATGATCATGCTCAAGGGGCGCTATACCAACCGAATCGCACCTCCTACTTTTTATAAATTTCTAGAGTTTTCGTCAGGTTTCGTCGGGTTTCGGCTGGTTTTGTATGGATATTTTCAGTCATCTGTGTTAAATTTATGGGGAGCTGCAAGGTCTGGGCCGGACGTCCCGCTTGCTGAAAGGAAATTGATGTGCATTTCGAACCCAACACCTCTCATTTCCAGGTGCATTGATGGCCGCGTAATCCTGTCTGACAGAGATTATTGCATATGGCCTCTTATGCATTATTGTGTCCATAACAGCACCTTCCCGTGGTGTTCCCCGTTTCTACTGAGTTTGTTATGGGCGCGACCGAGTCCCCGGCGGTATAACCGGGCTAGGGAGTAGGTGGGACCCCTTCCTCTTAAGGTGCAGGAGACAGAACCCACCGATGAGTGGTACACGCTCTGCTCCTCACCCACCCACCTCACACTCATTCTGTAGTGTGGTGTCCTCTGTATGTCCTTACTTTTCTTAATCTACCCCTATAGCTCCTACTTGTTTCCTAGTGCTGTAACTTTAACACTTCTATACTCCCTGTTTGGTCGGCCTGTGGCCCATGTCTTTTGCATGACTATCTGTGATTGATTGTAATCATGTATCCTTCTTAAAAAATTGAGATTTTTAGGGGAAAGGGCTGGTATCCCTTTGTTTAAGGCCCACAGAATCTCTCATCGACACAAATGACCCAGGACGTGACGATCCTCTGTTTATGAAATATGGCCCTTTAAGCAGAAAGAATAACTGAAATAGATAACTGCAAGCCAGGAAACAGTAGGTGGCGGGGAATGGGCGACCGTCAATCATGAAAGAGACTGTGGGAAAGACAAAATGAGGGCTACTTGACTAAACCCTATAAAAATTAACTATATGAGGAACATGCATCTGCAGCTCAACTCCTGATGTTATGCAGCTGACAAGGAATACAGGTTAGGGTGGGAAGACAGACCAGAGAGTCCCCAGCATGCCATGACAAACAAAAGGAAAGCATACGAGCTCGGACGTCGCCTCGAAAAAGGTCCGCGCCAGTCAGTGAGTACCCAGGCTGATCTGCGGGAAAAGTCAGCTACTGGGACAAAGAAATTCCACAAACATTTGAATATTTTACAAATTAACATTTGTGGAATCAGGAATAAAAAGACAGAGCTGAAGAAATTATTAAATGAAAGGAAGTTCACATTGCTTTACTTCAGGAAACCCTGTATAAAATAGCGATCCATATATTGCTGGTTATACATACTATACCTGCAAATGTGACGACTGCCGTGGTGTTATTATTTATATAAGAAATGACATCACGGGAGATGTTACTTCTAAACCATCACAGAACTCAACCGATGTACAGAAAGTCACCTGATGGCACCTAAATAAGAAATTTACCATTTACAACATTTACAACCCTCCACGGTGTACTATAAACCTAACAGATCTAAACAGTTCCCAATACAACAACACAATAATTGCTGGTGACTTCAATGGCCACTCTCCACTATGGGGATACAAAAATTTAAACAACACAGGAAAAGAACTAGAAAAGCTTTACAATACAACCAACCTCACCATTTTACAAAATGCAGACTCAGTCCTCACCCTTCTTCACAGAGCTCATATGTCCCTGAGTCATCCCGCTCTAACCATCATCTCCTCTGACCTTCTGAATTCTTGTCACATTAAAGTCCTGGATGGTCCTGGCAGTGACCATAAACCAATTTTAACACAAATAACAGTTCAAACACAGAAGAAAACATTTGAGCAGAAATCCAAATGGAATTTCAAGAAAGCAAACTGGGATGTTTTCACAGCAACATTAGATGACCAGCTTCCAAAAATTACAGATACATCAAGTGCAGAACATTTAAACGAAGCCCTCACCAAAGCCATTCTTGCAGCTGCAAAAGCAAGAATTCCAAGAGGTAGTCGACAGAATTACAAACCCTTCTGGAGTAAAGAAATTGAAAAAGCAGTAAATGCAAGAAAGGAAACAAGGAAAAACTTAGAGGAAAACAAAACCATTAAAAACAAGATTGAGTACAATAAAGCATCGGCAATTGTCAAAAGAACTATTAACAACGCTAAAAGAAAGAAATGGGCAGACACATGCGCTAATATTGACCTCAATCAAAATGGGAAAAAAGCGTGGGCCTTACTTAATAATCTTAACAATGAAACCCAGAAAACAACCCAAAGCCCATGAAAACTACAGAAGGAACAATCGTAGATGACCAAAAAAAAGCCATGATCTTCAACAAACATTTTGCTTCAGTAAACAAGGCATCAAAACGAAGTGAAAAGGACAAAAAATTGATTAAAGACCTTAAACATCAAGAAAAGGCCCCAAAAGCTATCTCATATCTGTTCAAAGAGGGCTTTACCATATCGGAACTTCACAGAGCTATGAAAAAACTCAAGTTAAGGAAATCCCCTGGACCAGATAAGATACACAATGAAATGCTCTTACATCTTAGCGTGAGAGGTAAACAGATGCTTCTCAAACTTATAAATCTAACATGGGAGACAGGAATAGTACCAAGGGGATGGAAAAATACTATTATAATTCCAATCTTAAAGAAAGATAAACCACCCGACGAAACGAAAAGTTACCGACCAATATCTCTCACCTCATGTGTTGGAAAGATCGCTGAGAGAATGGTAAATAACCGATTATACTGGTGGCTGGAGACATGTGGCCTACTAAATAAATATCAGGCAGGCTTTAGGATAGGGCAAAGAACAGAAGATCAATTGTTTAGATTAAGTCAAAAAATAATTGATGGCTTTCAAGATGGAAAACATACAGTCGCGGTTTTTGTTGATCTCCAACAAGCCTATGACAAAGTATGGAGGAAAGGGTTGTTATCAAAAATGATGGACTACGGAATTGATGGAAATCTCTACTTCTGGATTAAACAATTTCTCAGCAACAGAACAATCCAAACAAAAATTAATAACGGACTGTCAAACAGAGAAGTATTAGAGGAAGGTCTCCCACAAGGATCCTGCCTCAGCTGTACTCTCTTTCTTATTTTTATAAATGATCTACCAGAAGTATTACAGACAGAAAAGGCCCTATATGCTGACGATTTAGTTATGTGGTATACTACAAAGCACCTACCAATAGCCTCCAATAGAATAAATGAAGATTTAGAAAGCTTAAGCACCTTCTGTGATAAATGGAAATTAAAAGTAAATTGCAATAAAACAGTCTACTCTATATTTACTAAGAGCCATCCTGTTTCCAAGAAAGAAATAACACTCTCCATCCAAGGCCATCGACTCGCGAAAGAAGAAAACCCCACATATTTGGGCATACAGTTAGACAGACAACTATCTCTGAACAAACACACTTAGAATGTAAAAATCAAAGCCACAAAGAGACTCCAGTTACTAAAACGACTAGCCAGTACTAATTGGGGAGCAGACAAAAACTCGCTTCGACAACTCTATTTAGGCTATGTGCGTTCCGTCATGGACTACAATTTAGCCCTCCAAAATGTAGGTAGTAAAACACACACAAAACCTTGGACAGAGTACAAAACCAAGCCCTTCGCTTCATCTCCGGAGCCCTGAGATCGACACCTACAGCAGCATGTGAAATACATACTAATGTGGAACCACTTGGACTTCGCAGAGAATCAGCAGTGCTTGAAATGGTTGAAAGATACAAACGAAAAGAGGAAAACCATCCAAACAGAATTCTGGCAGAGAAATGGAAACCAAGAGCAAGATTAAAACAAAAATCCCTGCTACACATTGCTAACAACTTGAATGAAAGACACAGACTCCCAGAAAACAGAGAAAAATCTATTTTAATCAGTCAAAAACCTCCATACGCCGAACTAAAACTTCCAAAAATAAAGACTAACCTCGTAGAAGAAACAACAAGAAATAAAAACAAATCAGATATACAAACATTAGCAATGAAGACAATACAAGAATACCCAGACAACTGGATACATGTTTACACAGATGGATCTGCCCACAAAGGAACGAAAAATGCTGGGTGTGGGTTTGTAGTAGAATACCCAGATAAAACCTGTGATAAAATCCACAATTCTTGCGGAAGCTCCTGCTCAAACTACGAGGCAGAGTCAGTTGCAATAGAAGCCTCACTGCGACACCTCTCTTCTGTTTTCCAGCTAAACCCTTCAAAACTTCAAAACACTGTCATCTTCACACACTCCAAATCGGTTCTCCAAGCTCTCGATTTAGATAAACTCTCCGCAACGTTCAATAGTTTAAGATCTCAACTATATGAATTCCTTACAACACACAGAGTAGACTTATCTCTCCAGTGGATACCGGGACATTCAAATATACCAGGAAATGACAATGCAGACAGACTAGCCAGACTCGGATCAACACTTTTACAACCATCATTTCCAGTATCCTTAGACACAGCGAAACAAATAATCAAAACAAATAAGAGAGAAGAATGGATGAACAGTTGGGCAATGAGCCCCACGGGCAGATGTATGTTTTCCCATATGACCACTCCTGTAAAGACTGATTGTCTAAATAAGCTCAGAAGACACCAGCAAAGCATCATCTTTCAACTAAGAACACAACACATACCCCTCAACAACCATTTAAGCAAAATTACAAAAGACAGGTCCCCTTCCTGCCCCTTAGGTATGTCAACACCCCAATGAAACAGTAACACACCACTTGCTTGAATGTCAACCTCTTGAAGACCTGAGATGCACATTCCTCCCACCAAATCCAAGCATCAGTAACACACTTTATAGTCACCTGGAACAACTACAAAAGACATCTAACTTTTAGGTCATGGCACAAGACCGAAGGGCTAGAGCTCAGGTGGTCGCTGGTTCGGATTAGTAAGTAAGTAAGTGTTAAATTTATGACTAATGCTCAGGATCTGTGAATAGTTTGTTTCGGGTAATAGGCAAGTGTTAATTGGCTAATGATCTTCGGTTCACGGTCATCCGTTGATTCCAGGGGCATAATCTACTTTACTCTAAATTTTCGAGTCAGACATATAAAAGCAGCAACTTATATGTTTATTCGACTATCTAGTTTTAATAGAATGTACGATAACTGACGTAATGGGCAGCATGATCTATGTTAACTTTCGATGTGCTCGAGGTCATTGGTTACATTGCAAAATGTGCTCAAAGTGACCCACTTTGTGAAAAGTGTTCACAGCTTTTTAAATATCTAACATCACGATTGATCATTTGGTTCAGCTTGATACATGGGTATGTTTATAACATTTGCAAACAAAGCAGCGTGTTTACATTCGTTAAGAAATATCCAATCGTTAGACAGCAACAAATCATGTGATTGATGACCTGGTTGGACGAAATCATGAATATAGATCGCTCCCATTGTCAAAGTATATGCACTGTATGTTGCTTGAAGAACTCGAGACTTATTACTCCATAGATTAATAGTAAAACGGCATCCATGTCAATAGCTTCGCAGGCATAGCAACAAGAGGTGACGGAGGAAGCATCATTTGTTTTGTTTTCATTGGATGGAAGCAATCATTAGCTGGGAACCACAGGGTTCTATCGAAATAGAGTTCCATTGCAGAGCCGATAGCGCTCTCCAGTTCTCAACTATGGTTGCTATCTAACCTTCTTTGCGGCTATGTGTTCTAGTGGTATGACACTCGCCTTCGGACCGGAAAGTCATGGGTTCTAGCCTCGTTAGGCGCTTAGTTGAGCCCTTGGAAAAGGTTCTATACTCACTTTCTCTCACCGTATTCAAGTGTAAAATGAGTACCTGTTCGTTAACAGCGTTCACTCTGTCCGAAAGAATTGGAATATCGCCTAACAGGCGTCATGTCCCGTCCTACATGTTAAATGTTGCTGTTGGCCAGGGACCCCCCGGTAAAGCGCTTTGAGCACTTTTAGTGGATATTGCGCTATATAAATGCTCTAGTTTTTTAAGCTCTAGTTATCTTCTTCTTCGTTGTCCTTGTAGTAGCCCCTTAAATATGAATTTCACGACACACACACAGACACACAAACACACACACACATATACATAGACTCATTCACATCTTCATAATTACCCGTTGTGATCATTTCATTTTTGATATTTTTTTTGAAGCTTCCAAGACCCTTTCAAATACGCTTCAACAGTCGTGACGTCACTTCCCTCGTAATGACACGCGGTAACTTAGTAACAGGCTCTAAACTATCGGAACAATGGCGGACGCCCTTATGAAATATTTCTCCGACGAGCAAAAAAGCGTATCCAGAGGGAAAAAAAGCATTATAAATATGATCATGTTTTGACTTTTTTACATTCTATTCACAAGATATATGAAAAGTTCTAGCCAGCATGAAGAATCAAAAGTACCGATTTTCTTTGTTTAGAACCATGATGGCCGCCATTGCTCGGCGACGTGACATCAGACTATTGAATCCAATTCTGTATTGTTTTCAATTTCTATCAACTCAGTCATGAGGGAGTTCATTCTATAAACGAACGGGAGAGGGAAACAGAGAGAGAGAGAGAGAGAGAGTGTGTAGGCGGGTGTCTTTCTTGGTGTTTGAATTGATATTTATTTTGTTGTGGTGTCGTGTCTTCTTGTTTGTCTGTTTTGTTTTTGATTTTTTTGGTGAGGGGAGTTTAATGCCAGTGTTGCCGTATTAATATTTTGGAATGAACCCATCTTGTGTTTCTTTCGCACGAAGCTTCATTTTTTCCAGGCCTAAGCTTTCTGTGATTTTTGTTACGGTATTGTAATGTGAGTATGTCTCAGTTATTCTCCTTGCATCTCCATTTTGTACCATTTCAATCTTGTTGATATCAGTTTTTGTGTAGGGATCTCATACTGTGCTTGCATATTCGAGGATGGGCCTTACTATAGATAGTTCGAAGTTGACGCCACTCGGGTCTTTGTTATTGTTTTTTACCATCCGCGTTTATGAGTAATTCTCACTAAAAGGTATTAAGCTGACTATAAACGATCATGGTTACACAGAATTTTGTGTGTTGGTCCGTTATACTTCCGGATGGCAATGTTGTGAGCTTCTTAGCCAAGTGTATACATCTATAGTTTTGTTTTGACCTTGGGACCTCCTCTCCTGAAGTAAAACAAATCTGCAACCGAATATTCGATGAATAGCAATGGGGATGTCCTATAGAAGGAACAAAATTGCCGTCACTCAGCTCTTTGTTATTGCTTTTAGCCAGCCATTTTTATGAGTAGTTCTCACTAAATTCTATGTATCAATTTGACCATAAACAGTCAAGGTTACACATTGTTTTGTGTTTGGGTACTTTATAGATAGAATGCGCTTGGCTTAGAAGTTCACAACATTGTCATCCGGAAGTATAACGGAGCAACACACAAAACTATGTGTAACCTTGAACGCTTATAGTGTGTTCTGTACTAACTGGTAAGGTCGACTTCCCTTACTGGACGGATGAGTAGGAAATACTGTATTAAAAGTTTCGACACACCAAGTCCAAGAATGAAGCCAGCAGACTTCTTCAATCTCTGGGAGATGAAAAGAAGCAGAGATGGATGGAGGACGTGGAACGTTTTGATATGAAACAATCCATGCTAAAGCAATTGTGATAAAAGACATATATCCCGATATGCTCTAATAAGGCCATGAGAATAGGTTGGCGGAAGCGATGTCTGGCGTCATTTTAAAGGAATGCTTCCACACAAGGAAACTGGTAGGAGAGTAGAGACAGTTTGTGGAGGTCAACAGATTAAGGTCCAGGAAGATGTCACAAACTTGCATTCTTTGTGATGACGCTTGCTATCTGGCTGATCATTGCATCGTGATCGTGATTCGTGGTTTCTAGAATGTTACTGAGTGTGGAAACGTTTTCCCTCATTGAGTAGATGATCACATAACTATGGTGTAACCATTAGAAGTTGTTGCTGACACTCGCTGCCCTCTTTTATTTTTCTTATTAAAATTGTTGACATGGTACTTATTTGTTAAAGCTTTCTAAGAGTGTACAAATCGCACGCATCGTAATCACTCTTAGAAACCAATAAGTCATAACGTTGTCTACATGCCATGTTAGCTGGACTAGTCGCTTAGATATTCAACGAATAGAATATTAGAGGACTGAAACTTTAGATTAATCCCACCTTTTTACACCAATATCATTGTTGTTTTGGTGCCAACATGTCAAACATCATTTAGCCGTTTTCTAAAAGTAAACCTGAAACTATATATCGTCTTTGCTATGATTTTTCCTGTTTGAAATGTAAGGTAAATAGACAAAACCTACTTAGTTCATAAATATACAAATACAAGACTAATAATTGAAACTTTGAGGGACTAGAGTTTGCTTTGGGATATGAAGCACCTAAAGGTATGACAAGCAAATATCCTTCGACTTTTGGTAGCCACTAGGATTCTCGTTATTCTTGATTAGCCTTCACCATGCCAGCGACGGGCTAAAATGGAAGTGGAGACCACAATTATCCATCAGGACTATCCCAGTCCTTAGAGGCTACCGGCAAATTTTCCGTGGACGAAAGAGGTGAGGTTGACTTAATTTGGATAAAGCCAGTGGCAACATATTTAGCTTAAGCTTGATCCTAAATATTACAGTAATGTAAAGAAAGATAACTTTTAAGACTTATAATCTTGCTAATGTAATATTTTTGACCAAAACAACTGAGCACCAAACTAAAAGCGGCATTCGTGACATCATTTAAGTACGATTTAAGCTTCATCATTTTAATGGACAATTGTTAATAATGGATGATTGCGAGACCCATACCTCTGACGATCACGGGCCATACATGAATTCAGTCCTGATTCTTTATGAATTGATCCTACTTTGGAAATAGTTTTATAATGTTTTACGTATTATTGTGACAATGCTGTTGATGATCCTTCCATTCATTTATTTTGGTTCTTTATCTTATGAGGACAAATTCAATGATGCTTTACAACATATTTCTAAACATGTTTATTTCACTATAAAGTAAGCACGGGCTTATCAATCATGTGAGTTTTTAGGAATAGTTCATTAAATAATACATCAAAGGAAAGCTTCACATTTCAGCTACAGATTGTTTACTTTATGTTTTGACATATACACAGTCACAACCAACACAGAGCTGCCATCGCCGCACGAAACAAAAAGCGACGTCATTTTTCTCTAGACCAAGATTGGATAGCAGCCTTCCTGGCTTTGCCTCTTTCATAGTGATTTCATTTCAAATATTCCTTAAGAAGTTTGAAGGTAATAGGCCGGGACTGTATGGTGTATGTAGCAAGGAAGAGAAACTCAATTTCCTCAGTGCGATTTGAGTCTGAATTGTGTATGGGTCGAGCGTTATTGGGTTGCAATACCTCGTTTTTCTGGGATCGCACTCTTATCAGTCGGGCTCTCCGTTTTTTTTCTCCAGCGTGGCAACAGGTTGATCGAACTTCAAACATTTTATATAAACTTCAACTTCAAATTCCCAGAAAATTGTGAGGAACACTTTTCTAGTCGACGCCACAATTTTGAACTTTTTTAGACCATGAGAGATCTTGTGTTGGTATTCCATTGATTGGCGTTTGTTATCTTTGGCATAATGGTCGACCCACGACTCGTTTCCAGTGACTATTTGCTGAATAAAAACGGCATCACCTTTTTCTTCATACCTTTTCAATAGTTTGGAGCGAATTGCTTTTTGTTTCTCTTTCAAGTCACTTATCAACATTTGTTGTACCCACCTGACAGACGCTTTCTTGTATCCAAAGATAATTTGTTACGATGTGGTGTCCCCTTTGAAATTACAACTTCCTTCACAATGTCAGTTTCTCTAACAAGCCCATTTGCAAGAATCACGTTTTCGATCTCAGTTTGATTACTGACGTTTGTGGCACCCTGAGGCCTTCCGCAACGAATTTGATCTTAGAGTTTTGTTTCTACCGGGCCTCCTACTTTCCAAACTTACCCATCGCCAAACGGTGCTATAATCAACACAAGCGTCACCATCAATACGCTTCATTCTGGTATGGATGTCAATGGGTGGACAGCCTTCAGCATTCAGAAATTCAATAACAGCACGATGCTTGAATCGAATATCTTCTGGTGCAGCCATTTTATATTTTTTGTTTTGACCGAGGCTGTTGATCACGTAATTACGAATAAAAGCGATTACGTTATGCAGAGACATGATATACCTTAGACACTTTGACACATCAAAACCAACTGGTTAGAAAGTAATTATGCTAAATGTTCAGGTTTTACGTTAAAATATCTTTGAAATTATAAAGTAAATTGCAAAACTTTCCAACCCACTCTCATAATAAATGCTCAGATCTGCATTAATCTACGCTAAAAGTAAATATTAACACATTATTCAAAAGACAACATCCTGGTGAAAGATTTTGTTATCATTGTCACCCGACCCGTCCTTCCCAAAATCTAGAAGGACTTGAGCTTCAACAACAGAATTACGCTATCCAATTTATGGCTCATTGCTTTCTTAATGCGCGCCAGCTCTAGCACACCTCTCACGCTTTTCGAAAACAATGAGCCTTAACTGGCTGTGGGTGTCTGTCTTCGGTATGTCGACACTCTGGCCCCTCACGAGAAATAAAAATCAATCTATTAATTAAAATGAAAAATTAATTCTCATGATCTTGGAACCTCATAGCAGTTCAAATTCACATGGGACTTTAACACACTTCCATTCGCGGGAGAAATCTGGAAAATTGTTTATATTGAACTTCCGGAGTTAAAACAGGAGGATATTTACGAAAAGTTATTTAAAAAATAAATCAGCTTTCTCGACTTGGGGATGACAGTAAGACTTATTAACCGTTGTCGCTATAATTAAACCGTGCATGCACCGCCTATATTTTCATGTTTGAAATTGTATAAACAGCATAATTTATAAAAAGCAAAAACAAAGAAGAAAAAACCTTAAGGTACCGCCTATTTTCAAAGTCTAACTTACTGCCTTTTTAACAACACACGTACAATTAACGCAGAGGACAAACAGCAATGCCCTATATGAAGTCGCTAGCAATGCTATATGTTTATCGTCGTTGCGAGCGTGTTGTCACGTAGTCTGACTGACAAGTTATTTGCCCTTCACTCTCATTTGGTCCAACCGAACCACTATCTCCATTTTATCCCAAGAACTAATTCATTATCTCAGATGTTATACATTAATATGTAGAATTTGACAGAGTTTTTTATATGATAATGCACATTCCGAAATTCATCAAAATAAAAACCAAGGGGTTTTTTTACAATTGAAGATCTGGAACTGACAGAGTCACAAATCAAAAGTTCTTCCGTTTGAATGCTCTTTCCTTGATTTCTAAAAACAATTAATTCAGTTTTATTGTCTTTGAATTTTAGCTTGTTTTGGGTCATCCAGAGTTTGATGTGAGAGACGCAGGTAAGGCTGTTTGTCTTGTTTGAAGTTAAGTTGTAAGAAGAAATTGGGAAATATAGCTGTTTATAATAATAATAATAATAATAATAATAATAATAATAATAATAATAATAATAATAATAATAATAATAATAATAAATGGCATTTATATAGCGCTTTACCCCGTTGTCACAGTCTCTAAGCGCTTTACAGTGATATAAAACAAAACATATTACAGTGAGACAAGTGTGAAGGAAACGTGATACGAATTCAATTTAACAACAACAAAATATGAAAATAATATTGCAACATTATGACGTAAAAAGATAAAACTTTAAGCGAGATTTGAACGTTGTCAACGAATCCGAGCATCTCACGTGTGACGGGAGAGAGTTCCAAAAATGGGGGGCCGGAAATTGAAAAGACTGTTCACCTATTTTACGCAATGGCTTAGGTTTGACATGGATTGATTGGTCATTGCTTGACCTCAAGTTTCTATTGGGGACATATATGTTTAGAAGGTCTTTAATATAGGAGGGACTGTTCGTGCTCAGGGATTTGTAGACAACAATACAAATCTTATAGGCAACTCTTTTTTCAACAGGAAGCCAATGTAACTCACGGAGAAGAAGAGTTGCTGACGGGTATTTTTTTGTTATTGCGTACAATGAGCCTGGCTGAATTATTTTGAGCAACCTGAAGTTTGCTAATTTTGTCTTTAGCTAAATTCGCCCAAAGGGAGTTACAATAGTCCAATTTAGATAAAACCAGGGAATTAATTAAAAGTTCTGTTATATGCTTCGGTATTAAATTACAATTTTACTTATTTTTTCATTTCTATGTACATAGATTGTATGGTGTTATTCACGTGGCTTGTCATGGAAAGATCTTTATCAATGATGACGCCAAGGTTTTTTGCTTTATTTGAAAATTCTATTGTGCTATTTCCGAGAGTAATAGGTGATTTATTTGCCTGTTTAAGGATACTCGGCCTTCCACACATTAAAATCTCAGTTTTACTATCATTTAATTTTAACTTATTGTGGTACATCCAAGATTTAATCTCATTAAAACAGCTCGTAATTCGTTGTATTAAGAACTGTAAATTACTAAGGGGTGCTGAATCATATATTTGCGTATCATCTGCATAAAAATGATAACTCAGATTGAATCTGGATAACACACTAGAAGGGGCTGCATATATACAGTAAAAAGGACAGGGCCAAGAACAGAGCCTTGTGGCACTCCAAAATTTAGTAAAACTTGTTCTGACTGAACACCATTCATCACGACAGTCTGCCATCGATCCTGTAAATATGATGTAAACCATTTAAGGGCAATTCCTTTTATGCCGAACGTATTTTCTAGTCTTCTTAACAAAATGCCATGGTCAATGGTGTCAAAGGCAGCTGAAAGATCTAAAAGGCATAATACATTGATATTGTTAGCATCAGCATTACATAAAAAGTCATTAAAGATTTTAAGAAGCGCCGTTTCAGTACTGTGTTGATGTTTGTAGGCTGACTGAAAGGGTTGTTCTTAAGATGAGATGTTAATTGTGTAAGAACTACCTTCTCCAAAAGTTTTGACAAAAAAGGTAAATTTGATACAGGACGAAAATTGTTTAATATATTGTGGTCCAGTGATGGATTATTCAGAAGTGGTTTGACGAGGGCACTTTTAAAGCACGATGGAACTTCGCCAGTCAGTATGGATCTATTTATGATTGATGTAATGGATGGTAATAATGTATCGATGGAGCTGGCCAAAAGCTGTTATTGTTGTCGTTTGTGAAACTGTTTGTGGTCGGTACAGTTACAAGTGTTGGTGGCGGACGGGGATTTGTGTGGGGGCGGGGTGGACGACGAGTTGTTACCATTGAGATTTTATGTTGTTTCCGTTTGCCTCCCCGAGGCCTGTTCTTATTAATATTATTGTAAAAAAAAATCCAAAAAATCGGATGACTTGAGTTAAAAATCACAGCTGGAATGTGACGTTGTTAACGTTTACCGCCTCGAGGCCTGTTGTAAAAATTAGATGTTGAATAAAAGTGTTCACAATTATTAAAATAATGATGGTGGTAAATCAAGACTAAAAATAAGGTGAACTATGTTCGTAAGAGTGCGGCGGCCATTAAGTGACTGTGTAAAAATCTTTTAAAACTTACAGTTTCCATGATAAAATACAGAATTATACAGTAGTCTTTTCTTAAGAATTGATAAAAACTATACAATAAGAAACAGTATGTTTAAACGAGTACAACGAAGTAAAAATGTCCAGGTATCAATATGTAGAAATCACAAAACATCATCGGCGTAAAGGTGGTGACTAATGTTGTAGGATTGAATAATGCTACTAAGATGTGTGGTGTAGACAGTGAACAGAAATGGACCTAAATCTGACCCCTGCGGCACGACAAAATCAAGTGTGATGGTTGTCGAAGATGTTCAATTTATGCACACTCGCTGCGTTCGATTCTTCAAGCAATTAGAAAACCATTTTAGTGCTTGCCGGTGACTCCAAAATAATCCTCCATTCCGTCTATCAGTATTTATATCTAAGAGGAGTATTGCAACATTGCTATTGCGTTCCAAATGGGTAATCCGATCATTATGGACGCGAAGAAGTGCCGTTTCGGTGCTGTGGCACGGTCTATCTATATGCAGTTTAAAAAGTTTCCCAAATGATATAAAAATAATTACTTCGTACCTTTTCCAAGAGTCTCATCTAGATTCAATATAAGGATAGAGTTTTAGTGATGATATTTAGAGTTAAGAATTCAATTATTTTTATATTTTTATATGGGAACATGAAATGCTACTGAACGATTCAGTTAAGGCAGCCAGGAAAATAATAACTGAACTCTTTACAATCGAGAATCTATTTCAGTCTACCAGGAAATTATATGATATTAGCTTTTCCAATAAGTCGCAACCCACTCATAAACCTTTATGTGACACCGGAGTCGGATTGTTGCTGCCTTTTGACTCATATACCTTTATGTGACACCGGAGTCGGATTGTTGCTGCCTTTTGACAAAATTGATTGCATCTGCTGCTCCAAAAAGGAAATAATAAGCAAATTATGATTTGAATGAAATCATTACCCGTTTAATGGTTAAATTATTTAAGGCAAAATCTTAGAATATTGCATTTGGCCGGGAAGTCGACCCAACCTACACAAAGATCAAATATCAATTTGGAAGTAACGATTCCCAGATAATATTATTGTATCATATCATAACGTAATGATAATTTTTTTTCTATTCGAGTTCAATATACTCAACCTGAGCATTTATGTAGTATTATTGTCTATAGAATCTATAATGGCAATAATGCACTGATTGTACACTTGCTGAATTGGCTGATTGATTGTTCTGTAAATAAGATTTTATTACATAAAATTTGGCGGAAGCCGATGAGACCATTTATGATCATACGATAGTCTACTTGGAAACTAGTTGAATTTGTTCAATTATTTCTTTGAAAAAAATCAATAAGCCAATTCGATTATTTGCAAAGTTTGAAGATTGTCTTTAAAGACCAATTACCAACTATAGTATTCAGGAAAATTCCCTCCAAAAAATAAAATGCTAAATAATAGCCCCATGTGCACTGTTTACTTGATTTTATTATAGCAAGAGTTTACATTACTCTTTAGTATAAAAATAATTCACAAGAAAAAAGATTTAATCCATTGGTTTTCAAACATAATGACAATAATGTCAATCATAAGTAAATATTAACCCCTGTTATTTTTTACCTAAATCAATAATAATCGGATACATTTTTGACAAGCAATATTTTAGAAGATCGATTGAGGTTTAGCAATTGTATATTTACCTATGTCAGTGATAAAGACCTCAATATTTTTACTGTTCATATCAAAGATGATATAAAATTCGCCACCTCTATATCATATCATACCATAGCAGTAATATATAACCATAAAGCCAAGACTCAAATTGTCATTCTATAACAATTAGTTGCAATGCCATTTGAATATTCCAAGAAATTGTAAACAATATGAATCTCACTATATGTATCCATTTAAGTTTATGCGGTCATTTATTAAGGAGTGTATTCTTATTTAGCCCAAGTACATACCAAGGCATTTTATAGTATCTGTCTATTATCGTTTCAACCTTTTGCTGATATCAATAGAGATGAACAGGTCAATAGTTTATCCAAAAAATGATTCGACATCGTTTGAGGATAGTCAAGATATAATATTTATCAACAGGTATGTTTTGAATCATAAGCTTCTAAGTAGTGAAGCTTCTGTAGCTTTCCAATGGATTTTTGCTGTCGTTCTAGGCGCTGTAGTTTGTATCCTAGGAATGCTCACCAATGTCATCAACATCATAGTCTTCGTCAAACAAGGAGCTCATAAAGAATGTGGTACGGTAAACCTTCTAGGGCTAGCTGTATCCGATTTGTGTGTGGCCATAACTATGCTTTTCTTGAGCTTTTCTTACTTCGCATGGTTACTCAACCCTCCTAATCTTCCATGGGAGCCTTTTGCAATGACGTACTTGCCTGCTGCATGGCCCCACTTGATGTTTGTCCAGATCACACGAACGATAACCGCCTATATTGCGTTTGAAAGGTGTATGTGCGTGGTTTTTCCTTTCAAGGTCAAATCTATGCTATCGCCCAAACGCTCCCTTGTCATCATTGCGTCGATATTTCTCTGCTTTTTCAGTAGTTTCTCTCCGGCATTTATAAAACAAAAGCTTGTGTACAACCACGATCCTATCGTAAATAGATCACGAATTGTACTCGTACTAGCGTCAGACTGGCAATTCGTTGTTGACACCATGTGGTACATTAACTATCGTTTTCAATATTGGATCAGTGGCTATTGTTATAATCTGCACAGTTATTACTGCGTCGCGTGTTCAACTTTCAAAAACATGGCGGAGCTCTATTGCAACAGGAAATGAACAAGGGAGCGCGATGAAGTCAAAACCGGTAGACAAAGAAGAGAAACCTAAAACCGGAAATACATCTAATCAAAATGTCATGTCAAATAGTAAGATGCAAAAGGAAAAGAAACTTATTTCAATGATTGTCTTGATATCAGTTATATTTTTAATTTGCTACATTCCAGATTTCACGTTCTTACTGATGTACTCAATTAATCCAGGTATTCGGATCATGGGCAAATATCACAATACAGCTGTCGCCATGTATTCATTGACATTCTTCATGGGAGCATTCAACAGTAGCATCAACATTATCGTTTATTACAAGATGAGCTCTAAGTACAAGACAGTGTTTCGAGAATGGATCGGCATCTCCAAAGACGAGAAGTCTGTTAAATAAACCGGATACGACAAACAAAATGATCTAATTCACATTTTACGCAATCATATTTCATATAAAGAGCTCAATAGTGATAGTAATTATTTTATAGCTTGATCTAGCTTGTATATGCACATATATGTCATGATCTACATCCTAATTTTAAAAATCGTAATAAATAAACAAAAATAAATTCCCTTTATCTATCCCTAAGGGGAAATTTTTATTTAGGATCTCTTCCAAGGGCAGACTGGAATAGCACAGGCGTCAGCCATTGTGCAGCGCCGCAAAGTAAGCTAAGGCTAGGTGACTTCCTCAAGGCTAGACAGCGTAGCGGGTAGTAACTTTAGGGTACGAAACAAAGATATACCGCTGAAACTTTACTCGAATGCGTAACTACAATTGATTGAAAATATTTATTTATTATAAACGATTTATATTATCTCTTCATTCATACTGTTCTTGCAGGTTTTAATGATATCGATGGTCGACAGATCAAACCTATGAAGTCTCGATTTTCACGATCAGTGGACCAAAACTCTGGTCTACATAATTGTCTACATAGAACCTTTGCGCACAATGCATCAGGGTCTGATACGACCAAAATTAAATAAAACATGGTGCGAAATCTCATACTGATTACCCATTTCGAAAATGAATTATTGAAAATATTTTAAGAATGCGCTTCGTTTTGATTTTAAATTCCTATTTGGCACATATATTTCTAACAAGCTTTTGATGTAGTCAGGTGCTTCGTCACGATGGAGACTATACTAATACTACACTTTCATTCCAGAAACATTGAATTTATATTTACTTTTATATGTAATTCACATGACATAGAAATTATTTTCGTTTTCAATCATCTCTTTTCATCTTGTCTAGATAATCTCACGTGAGAGAACAAAACATGTGGGACGAGACAAAACTCATTTGTTACATAAATGTAAAGCGATAGTACATTTTTTAGACAGAGACAACGTTGTCAACGGCCAGGTACTGTTTCTACACCTAATTACGTTGAGGCAATGTGAGTAAACAGCCTTTTTCAAGGAGTCAACTTTGGCCCTCAGACAGTGACTCGAACTTGGATCTACGGGTCGAAAGTGTCCTACAATTAGACCACAAATCCGCATTAAAAATCCGCATTGGTTGAACTATTGAATACAACTCGACGATTTGTTTTCTTTTGTGGCCAAATACTTGTCTCTTGACGTCATTTTGTGGTCACTGTCGTAGCCATCGTTAACTTATAGCCTGACACTGACTATAAGTCTTAGTGGATTCTAGAGTCAAGTTATAAGATAACGATGGCTACGGTCCTAGTGTCAGGCTATAAGTTAGCGATGGCTTTACTAGGACCCACTAGGACTTATAATTTGACGTCATTCTTTAGGTTTGTGCGGCCTTTAGTAAGTTATTGTAAGTGGTGCCCAAGGAAGCAAGTGGTCCCATTGTTTGAACTATTGAATACAACTCATGATTTTTTTTCTTTTGTGGTCAAAGACTTGTCCTTTTATGTCAATTTTTGGCCTCTGTCACGCTATAAGTAAGGATGGCTACAATATGTGAAGAAGGTGTTTGTGTGTGTGTGTGTGGGGGGGGGGGGGTATATGTTATAATATGTCTACCGTCTTGCCTCTCTCCATAACGAGAACGGAGAGTTCCATTTGTGCGATAACAGAGACAAGCTGTCTAGGAGAAAACAAATTAAGACAAAGGTAGTCGTACATGAGAGAATATGGACACAGTTTCTACGTTCTCTTACGAGTGAGGGAACGCAGAGACGAGGTTTATATTCTCTCACACACAACATACAGTGCTATTAGCAGCTGATTCCATTGTCTGTTGTCTCCAAGGAATGTCTTGTCCGCTATTGATGCTATGCATTTCGGTAAAATACTCACACCATCCGCCTGCCAGATATAACAAACAAACGTACAAAAAGTACAAAACTCGGTGGTACCTTGGACGTATATAGTGTGATTGATATAATTTAATGAGCTTAATCTTCAAAATAGCTGTCTAAAAAGAATAATAACAAAGACCTGATTGGCGTCAATTTCGTTCCATCTATACAATGATTTGGCAAAGCTGGAGTCATTCAGAGTCGATAAGCTGTTGTAGGACTGATGGCCATGGCGCACTTTGCTTGGAGCTCTTCGTTTGGTTCGACCAAAACAGAACATGAGAGTGAGAGGTAACTTGTCGTTCACATTCATAGAACTCACGAGTCTTTAATTTTGAGTCATTGAATTCCAGAATGATGCAGAAATATAACATATTGATCTTGACCCACTTCTAACATGGCCACAAACCTGGCAGATGAAATTTACCCCGACAAATGCTTTGCCATATCAATAGCAAGCAAAAACTCGAGAAATTAACTATGACTGCCAAATACGCGGTCATTTATTAAAACGTGTGGACACAATTCCAACCTGGGAATCTAATCAAACATATCACTCAAATGGAGTCAACGTACAGGTAACATAGTGGCCGAAGCAAATAGTACTCTTGGCTTTCTAAGGCGGAACCTATACCAGTGCCATAGAAGGTGAAAGAACAAA
>NC_088361.1:20835912-20870912 GCF_034508935.2 Berghia stephanieae | reverse complement strand
TTGAATCACCAGCACACGAGGCTGGTAACATACTTGATCTAGTCATTTCCCATTCAGATGACAATTTAATACACGATGTTCATGTTGAAAATAATCACATATCGGATCATGACAGTGTAATATTCTATCTCAACACTACAAAACCACGATTCCAACGTAAAACGATAACATACAGGAAATCGTCATCTATTGATATGGATAGTTTTAAGAAGGACATCGTAAAGTCAAATTAAACCAATTTACTGCAAAACGCAGAATCTTTTGAAACGAAGCTATTAATCTTCAATAAAATTACTTCTGATATTCTCAATCTACACGCACTCTTAATCAAGAAAACCATAACAATAAGACCTGATACGAAATGGTTCTCATAATAAATTCGACAATCAAAAATAAAAAGAAAATCACCCGACAAAAACCTGGCGCAACACAAAGCATACGGTCGATAAAGACGTCTACATTAGAGAGAAATATAGTACAAATGAACTTATAAAGAAAGCAAAACGTTTCGTGAGAGAAAATATCTCCAATCATAAGGGCAACAGTAAAAAATTATATAATATTTTGAACAATCTTATAAACCACGAAACGTCATCGCCAGTGCCAAATCACACAGATGATATTGAATTAGCAAACAGATTCAACAACTTTTTTGAAGATAAAATATTAAAAATTCGTTCAGATCTTGCTGGATCTACGGAAGAGGATATAAACTACCAAGGTCGCATGCCACTAACTCGTTGTTATTTGAATTTTCCATTGCAACAAATGAAGAGATAAGTGCAATAATCAAAAAGGCGGCAAGCAAACACTGTACTCTAGATCCCATACCAACGTGGATCTTGAAGTCATGCCTTGAGGAGGTTGTGCCAGCAATAACATCAATCGTGAACTTTTCACTAGAGCACGCTGACTTTCCATATTGCATAAAGGAGGCCAAAATTAAACCTTTACTTAAAAAAAAATCTTGATTTTGATTTGTTGAAAACCTACAGGCCTGTGTCCAATTAAAATTTTATTTCGAAGATTATTGAGATGCCTGTTGTCAGACAACTACAACAATATTTTATTAATAACAATCTGCGCAATTCATTTCAGTCCGCATATAGACCGTGCCACAGGACAGAAACTGCACTTCTTCGCGTCCATAATGATCTGATTACTAATTTGGAACACAGTAGCAATGTTGCACTACTCCTGTTAGATTTATGTGCGGCATTCGATACGGTCGACCACAAGATACATAGGGACCGAATGGAGGATTCTTTTGGAGTCACTGGCACAGCACTCAAATCGTTCTCTAATTACTTGAAGAATCGAACACAACGAGTGTGCATAAATGGAGTATCTTCGACAACCATCACACTTGATTTTGGCGTGCCGCAGGGGTCAGTTCTGGGTCCATTTCTGTTAACTGTCTACACCACACCTCTTACTAGCATCATTCAATCCTAGAGCATCAGTCACCATTTTTACGCCAATGATAAACAGCTATATTTTCTTCTTCCAACTTAACTTCAAACAAGACAAACGTCTTTAACTGCGTCTCTCATATTAAACTCTGGATGACCCAAAACAAGCTAAAATTCAATGACGATAAAACTGAATTCATCGTTTTTAGAAAACGAGGAAATGCCATTCTAACGGAAGAGCTTTTGATTTGTGACTCTGTCATTTCCAGATCTTTAATTGTAAAAAACCTTGGTTTTTATATTGATGAATTTCTGAATATGCAATATCATATAACAAAACTCTGTCAAAATCTACATTTTATTTTAAGATCTATTAGCCATATCCGCAATCTTTTAAATGAAAAAATGTGCATGATGCTCATTAATTTACCTTTTTTCTAGCAGGCTAGACTATTGCAACTCCCTTCTCTCCGGGCTTCCAAAGAGTTGGTCACAAGACTGCAGTTGTCACAAAACAGAGCAGCACGAATTATCACCCAGACAAAGAAGAATGAGCATCTAACTCCCGTTTTGGAATACCTTCATTGGCTTCCCGTGGAGAGGAGGTTGATTATAAACTAGCATGTCTTGCCTTTAAATGTCTTCACAACAATGCTCCAGATTACTTAAAATCACTTCTTACGGTTCATGTTCCAAGTCGCTCCCATAGGTCTTCTAACTCCGTATCATTAGAGAGAAAAATCGCTAAAACTAAGTTCTCTGAACGATCTTTTGCCTTCTCTGCTCCAGATGTGTGGAACTCATTAACTATTTATTCAAGGAACTATCAGGCCTTTGATACCTTTAAAAAATCCATCACAACTGAGTTATTTAGATCTACCTATCAAATGAATCGTTGATATATATAATATGTGTGTATGTTTGTGTGTGAGTATGTGCATGCATGTATATACCCTTGTATGCATGCTTATACATTATATAAATGTGTGTACATGCATATTTGCATGTATATATATATATATATATATATATATATATATATATCTGTGTGTGTGTATGTGCGTGCGTGTGTGTGTGCGTGTTTGGTGTTCTTGAGAGGGTGTGTGTATATTTATTAATTTGTTTACGTATAATTTGTTATCGCCATGTGAAGTGCTATTGAGTATTGTAAATGGATAATGGCGCTATATAAATTTCCCATTACATTACATAAATATTTACGTGCGTGTGTGTGTGTGTGTGTGTGTGTGTGTGTGTGTGTGTGTGTCCAATGTAAATATGTGACATTTACTTTTAAGTTATTTGTGCCCCCCCCCCTCCTCAAACCTGTTTTATGACAGAATGATTCTGTTGCTAAAAATTCATGATAAAACACCTTTAGAGGTCTTTTATACAGGAATAAACAAGACGAGATAAAATGGTTTAAAGGATGCTCGTGACGTATTTGTATCATTGGCTTAAATAATTCAAATCGAAGGTGAAGGTAAGCAGTCATTTATAAAAAAAGTTGATGACTTCTGACCTTCACCTTTTAAAATTATTGTATTCGTACACCAAACTGAATGTGTATTGACCTTGTTACCTTTTATTTAAATAATACAAACAAAGGAGAGTTAAGGATACGCAGCAATTGGATTTTATTGACACTTTAAATTAATCTACAAATCGGCTGCTCATCCGCTAATATTTTTATTCAAATATTCTGATATCTATATTAATATTAACAATGATTTTATAGAAAACGTGTTGTTATAATACAGTTCTTGACCAGAATGGAATATGTTGTAACCTTGGAAACAAACCCCCCAAAGTCGGGCCTAAATCCAATGTAGGTCAAAATCTGTATAATTAATAGTAAAAGTAATATAGTACATAATTTGCGTGACTGTTACGTTTTATTGAGGAGAATGAGTATTATTTTAAAATTAACTGTTAATACGATTCTTGAAGAACATGCTATGAAAACCAAGTGAGCAATAAACTAAGAAACTTTAATCAGTGAACGAGTATTGATGATAGAGCGTATTTCCATTACAGTACCGGCATCCAAGGACCAGAACACACACACACACACACACACACACACACACACACACGTACTTTAGTGGGTATCGGTGTTGCCTTATTACATAGATAACTATGGTCTGCATACACAAACAATAACAATAATTAACATTTCACGCTTCTGACCATTTTAACTTTAACATTTCTTTTGGCATCACTTTCAACAAGACAAATTACTTTCTTGATACGATGGGTTACGTTTTGCCTGAATTTAACAAAGATTTGAACTTCGAAATAAAAATGACGCTTACCTGATTTTATTTCTAATCAGAATTTGATGATTGAAAGAGAGAGAAAGAGAGATAACATAGATAGTTATTATTATTATTATTATTATTATTATTATTATTATTATTATTATTATTATTATTATTATTATTATTATTATTATTATTATCATTATTATTATTATTATTAATAATAATAAATGGTATTTATATAGCGCTTTACCCCGTCGTCACAGGCTCTAAGCGCTTTACAGTGATATAAAACAAAACATATTACAGTGAGACTAATAATAATAATAATAATAATAATAATAATAATAATAATAATAATAATAATAATAATAATAATAATAATAATAATAATAATAATAATAATAATAATAATAATAATAATATTGATAATAATAATAATAATAATAATAATAATAATAATAATAATAATAATAAATGGCATTTATATAGACCTTTACCCCGTTGTCACAGGCTCTAAGCGCTTTACAGTGATATAAAACAAGACATATTACAGTGAGACAAGTGTGAAGGAAACGTGATACGAATTCAATATATGACATATATGTTTAGAAGGTCTTTAATACTACAGAAGGGACTGTTCGTGCTCAGGGATTTGTAGACAACAGTACAAATCTTATAGCCAACTCTTTTTTCCACAGGAAGCCAATGTAACTCACGGAGAAGAAGAGTTGCTGACGGGTATTTTTTGTTATTGCGTACAATGAGCCTGGCTGCGTTATTTTGAGCAACCTGAAGTTTGCTAATTTTGTCTTTAGCTAAATTCGCCCAAAGGGAGTTACAATAGTCCAATTTAGATAAAACCAGGGAATTAATTAAAAGTTCTATTATATGCTTCGGTATTAAATTACGAATTTTGCTTATTTTTTTCATTTCTATGTACATAGATTGTATCGTGTTATTCACGTGGCTTGTCATGGAAAGATCTTTATCAATGATAACGCCAAGGTTTTTTGCTTTATTTGAAAATTCTATTGTGCTATTTCCGAGAGTAATAGGTGATTTATTTGCCTGTTTAAGGATACTCGGCATTCCACACATTAAAATTTTACTATCATTTAATTTTAACTTATTGTGGTGCATCCAAGATTTAATCTCATTAAAACAGCTCGTAATTCGTTGTATTAAGAACTGTAAATTACTAAGGGGTGCTGAATCATATATTTGCGTATCATCTGCATGAAAATGATAACTCAAATTGAATCTGGATATCACACTAGAAAGGGGCTGCATATATACAGTAAAAAGGACAGGGCCAAGAACAGAGCCTTGTGGCACTCCAAAATTTAGTAAAACTTGTTCTGACTGAACACCATTCACCACGACAGTCTGCCATCGAGCCTGTAAATATGATGAAACCATTTAAGGGCAATTCCTTTTATGCAGAACGTATTTTCTAGTCTTCTTAACAAAATGTCATGGTCAATGGTGTCAAAGGCAGCTGAAAGATCTAAAAGGCATTATACATTGACATTGTTAGCATCAGCATTACATAACAAGTCATTAAAGATTTTAAGAAGCGCCGTTTCAGTACTGTGTTGATGTTTGTAGGCTGACTGAAAGGGTTGTTCCAAACTGTTGTTCTTAAGATGAGATATTAATTGTGTAAGAACTACCTTCTCCAAAAGTTTTGACAAAAAAGGTAAATTTGATACAGGACGATAATTGTTTAATATATTGTGGTCCAGTGATGGTTTCTTCAGAAGTGCTTTGACGAGGGCACTTTTAAAGCACGATGAAACTTTGCAGTCAGTATGGATGTATTTATGATTGATGTAATGGATGGTAATAATGTATCGATGGAGCTGGCCAAAAGCTGTGCTGATAGGGGATCAAGGTCGCAAGATTTAACTCACTCAACCCTGACACCGACTATATCCGTAGTATACTCGGGTTACTTTTAACCCATGCCTATTTATTACATTTTTCTGATTCAAATTATAGGCGTAGTATCAAAGCTAATGTTCTTAATTTTTACATTGTTAATGGTAGTTGAATAAAACTATCTAGATATGTACATGCTCATTTTTAATACATTTTTGGTGTCTAATATTGAAATGATGATGAAGTTAATGGGGGCTTTTTTTTATCAACTCGTTTATGAAACTAGGTGAAACTGGTTGGAACATGTCTAAAGGGGTACCACAGAATGTATTTGTATCTATAAATGGTTCATGCCGATCTAGTTCTGAACGAATGTTATGGATTTTGTCTTTAAAAAAGTTGACAAATGTGTTTGGCAAGTCTCTTTGATTGGTTGTAGATGGTAATGAAGTGCATCTTTCACGTCCAAGTAGATCATTGCAGATGTTAAATAATTGTTTACAAGATTTAGTAGTTTCGAATTTCGAAAGTATTATTATTATTATTATTATTATCATTATTATTATTATTATTATTATTATTATTATTATTATTATTATTATTAGTATTAGTATTATTATTATTATTATTATTATTATTATTATTATTATTATTATTATTACTATTATAATTATTATTATTATTATTATTATTATTATTATTATTATTATTATTATTATTACTACTACTACTACTACCGATATCTGACCCCTATTGCTCACTAGTGCTTTACACCAGCATATCATGAGATGTAGTAGGTATATAAAAATGTCAAGATAAGGACAACATTGATATAATAAAATACGTACTAGGGAATCTAAACCATATGCGGCCACGACTTGCAATTTGTATTATATTTCGTTTTCACTTAACATGTTTATTGCAAAATGTTCAGTCACAAATATCAGGGACACAATTTTTAATGTTAGCTATAACGGCTAAGTCAGACCATGCTGCGACTACCGACATCTCAACGCTATAATTATGACAGATGTCCTTTATCACATATTTATTGTCTGTATTATTCTCATCCAAGCCGTTCCAACGTGTTGATAATTACTATTTATGGCGGCAATTATGTATAGGTATTCATAATGACAACTGTGTTGATATTGGTATTAATTATGCAGGTATTAATATTCAAAACTGTTTGATATTGGTAGAGATAATGCAGGTATTAATATTAACAACTGTGTTGATATTGGTAGAGAAAAGTTGTAGTAGTAAGCTTCGCAGTCCGAATGACGCTTGATGAGAATTGTGTGATTCAGTCATGGTCGGTAAGTATAGCTGCTCTCTCTATCCATGTTGTTAATTGTTTCCATTGGTCACGGTCCTGGGCCAGGATTTTGAGGCTGTCAAGATCTTGTTGTGACTTTAGTACAGAGGGCACTGCAGTATTTCTTTGTTCTACAGGGATTAATTCGGCCTCATCTGAATCCAGATATTTCTGATATGTAGAGAGGTCCTGGTTCAGGGTAGTTACCATGGATGTTGGTGGTCTCCCTGCCCTACATATTTGTTGCCATGAAGGAAATATTCTGTCATTGCAGTTTGGGCTGGGATGTTATCTTCTCTACGTAAGATGTGGCCAAATAGCATCCATCGCTGTTCTTTTATTATTGTACTCAGACGTTGGACGGGACCCTGGTTTTGTCATAGTGATCATTACTTGTAATTGTCTCTCGCCAATAGATTCCGATTACGCGACGTAATTGTTTGCGGTTGTATGAATCGAGACTTTCTAAGTTCTTTTTTGTGAGGCTCCAGGTTTCACAATTATATGTCAATATCGGAATAATCAGTGCCTCGTACATCTGTATTCGTTTATTTTCACTGATCATGTTATTTCTATTCCATAACTTTTGGAAATGGTTGAATGCATTGGTGGCCAGCTGCTTTCGTTTTCTGATGTCGTCATTTTTGTTGATCAAATTGCCTAGTTACGTACACTTTTCAATTCATTTAAATTTCTGTTGATTTTTGTATATTCTGTTTTAGATTGATTCACTTTCAAATTCCATGTTTCTAGGGTAGTTGATATTATTGGCAAGTGTATTTTCGCTTGATGTTCTGATTCAAAGATTAGGTCTGTATCGTCTGCGTATATCAATTCACGAGGGATCTTCTTTATTGGTGGTAATTTTGGTCTTAGATATTGTCATGGTCTCAAGTGAGTAAAGAGCTACTCGACTATACATAAAGATATATGTAGAATTAGGCCCCAGAATTTACTAGTTACTATAAATGAAAAACAATTAACGATTTGTTTACAATGAAATAAAAATAATGATGAAATTTAATTAAAAGAGATAAACAGTGATCGTGGCAGTTACAAATAGAGATATGAATATTTTACGTAACTTATGATAATATGTCAGGTTCATAAGTTTACGTTTCCAGGCAGTTGATGGGCTTGGATGATCTATTCCTCTGATAACAGGATTGGACTCGTAAAATTCCACTTCCAGGCAATTGGTAAGAGGTTATAGTGTAGTACAGCGGGCTTGGGTTTGATCCTTGAAGATTATACAATCAAAGTTAAAAGCTCCGGCGTCTTAATGGTGTAGATATAATATCTACAAAATCCCAAAAGATAAAAATCTTACAATATATATATAGGAATAGAGTGACTGGCCGTCCGGCATAGATTGTGGAGAGAAAGTGAGTGTAGAATATTAGACCTATCAGCTTTTATAATAAATGGCTACGTGACAGAATGTAGAACGAAAAGTATTCACTAATTAGAAATTAATTCGAGGGAAGGCTATAAAAGGAAAGACGATCTAATATTAGAAGGTAAAGTTTATCTAAGCCTACCGAAATATAACTGGAGTGAGATGAATTCAGTTCTTAATAAAATAAAATTTAATAAGATAATTGTGAACAATCTTTACTGTGACACCCCCCACCCACGTTTAAAATATACTCTTTAACCATTATGGGAAAGATAGATTTTACAAACGGAAGTAAATTTACTATCATGATACTCTAGCATTAATCCATTGTTATGATTTGTGCTACAATTAAATTATTTATTAACTAGACATGGAAATGTTTATATTAACGTAGGTATATGAATGGGTGACAATAACAATGAAAGATTGTGATTACAAATCATTGTGATAAACAATATGATGGCAATGTGATTACAAATCATTGTGATAAACAATAATGATGGCAATGAAGCATGATTAAGGTCGATGATATGAAGGTAATTTACTAAATGAAATGAATGAAAATGTAAATGAAATATTGACATTTCAATTATTAGTCATAAATGAGTGAAAATTCATAACAATAATAGATAAAGAGAAGATTTCCCAAATCATGAATGGGTATGGTATATATATCCAAACAATACTCAATGTTACATTAAGTTGGGTCATCATGTTTACAAATAAAATTATCGAAATTGTGCGTTCTGATTTGGCATAGTTTGCGAGGTAACTAACAGTATGCATGGGAGGTTAAGTTATACCCTTCTCACGTGTTTATACTAATCGAGAAAGTAGGTCGGCGTGAATATTTTCACAGCCTGGTATGTGAGAGATACTGAAAGTGTAATTTTGCAAAAATAGACTCCACCTTAGTACTCTACTATTATTCATTTTGTTATTTCTTATGTACGTGAGTGGTTTATGGTCCGTTTCGACCACAAACTCTTTTAGCAGTAGGTATCTGCTGAATGTCTTTAAAGCAAAGACGATGGCCAGGCCTTCACGCTCTATTACAGAGTATCGTGATTCTCTGTCCAATAATTTTCTGCTTGCATATAAGCAAGGCATTAGAGTTCCCTCATGTTCCTGTAATAGTACACCTGCGATGCCCTTATCAGACGCGTCAGTTCTTACAACAAATTCTTTTGATATGTCGGGTAATTTAAGAATTGGTTCTGAACAGAGTAATGCCTTTAATTGGTTAAAGCTATTCTGACACGCTTCTGTCCAAACAATTTTGTTCGGTGACCCATTCTTTGTCAGATTTGTTAGCGGTGTCGCGATGTGCGCGAAGTTGTAAATGTATTTCCTGTAAAAATTTAGGAGCTCAAGTATTTTGCGTACTTCTTTTTTTGTCTTAGGTGGTTGCAATTGTGCGATTTTGGTTTGTTTTTCTGTCTCGGGTGTCTGTGTCCCATGACCAACGGTATGATTAATCCTGCATTTGCAGCTTCGATATTAGTAAACATAGGTTGCGACACTGTGTCTCTATCAAAATACTTTTTTAGCATATTTGCATGGAATGTCTTTGTTGTGTTGTTCATTTTAATCTCGTAATTAACATTAGATTTTACTGCTGTTATTTTGAATGGTCCTTTCCATGTAGCTAAAAGTTTACTCGAGTCATCGGGTAAGAGTATTAGTACTTTGTCACCAATCTCAAATTTTCTTGACTTGCTTTTTCCATCGGAGTATTCCTTGTATTTCTCTGCTTTTTTAGTGACGGATTCCTGTGCCAGCTTACATGTATCCTCTATTCTGTCTTTCAGGTTTCTTACATATTCGTAAGCAAACATAATTTCGTTATTGTCCTCCTCATTCCCTTTACAAATGTCGGCTACTATATTGATCGGGCCGCGAGGTGATCGTCCATACATCAACTCAAATGGGGAGTAGCCTGTAGATTCTTGGGGTATTTCTCTATATGCAAATAGGATTGCTGGTAAGTATCTGTCCCAATCATCTGGTTTTTCTGCTGACACTTTTCTTAACATATTCTTTAGAGTGCCATTAAATCTTTCACAAAGACCATTTGCTTGGGGGTGGTAGGGAGTTGTGAATGAGTGTTGGATTCCCATGAGTTTCATGGTTTCATGCATAATATGTGATGTGAATTGGGGTCCATTGTCCGACAGTATCTCATTTGGTATGCCTATTCTAGTAAAAATTGTCATCAATGCTTCAGCTATGTGATCCGATGTAGTTGATTTCAATGCTATCGCTTCTGGCCACCTGGTTGCGTAATCGACTAGTGTTAGTATGTGTGTATGGTTTCTATCTGATTTTGTTAAAGGGCCTATAATGTCAATTGCAACTTTTTGAAAAACTTTTTCAATAACTGGGGTTGTCTCTAATGGCAATCTCGGTATTCTGCCTTTTGCGACTCTTCTTTGGCATGTGTCACAAGATTTCACATATTCTCGGACGTCTTTAGTAATTCCAGGCCATGTGAAATTCTCGGATATTCTCTTCAATGTGGAAGAGCTCCCAAGATGTCCAGAAGTTATTGAATCGTGCGCTATTCCAAGGATTTTGTTTCTGTAAATACTCGGCGTGACCAGTTGTTTAGCTATTTTGTTTCTTTTCCTATGTAACCTGAACAGAATATCTTTTTCAATGATGTATTCAACTTTTGATTTCGTCCCTTTGTTTGCGATATTGAAATATGATGTTAAAGTCGGGTCCTTTTTCTGTTCTTCAATGAACCTGTTCCTGTCAAATTGTTGTGGTTCAAGAGAAATAGTCATTGGCTTCTCTGTTGTCTTAGTCATCTTTCTTGTTTCTGCTAGACAAGCTGTTTCTTGGGTTAATGACCATTCTTTTACATCTTTTGGGTTGTCTTTAAGACCTTTTATATTGCCAACAATAACATCAGCGACGGGGTTGGGAAGTATACAGCATTCCACTATTCCTGTATAGTATGGGGTTTCTATGTACACATTAGCTGTTTCAAAGGTTTCGACTGTGCCACTGAATGTGATGCATTGTACCGTTTTTCCAGTTTTGTCTTCGTCATTGATCAAAGATGCTTTTATTCCTACTGTACTGCATCCTGTGTCTCTCAATATTTTGCAATCAGTTCCATTAGCTTTGCCTTCACAAAAAAATAGCGATCCTGATTTGTGAGTTTGTGTTAAAAGTGACATACCTTTCACGCAATACACATTTATATTTTCTCCTGACATTACTCGTGTCTGATTGTTTACACCTGTTTGGAGTGATGCATTTGCAGTTTCTTTTGGATATCCCACGATTTTGTAACATTTGTCTGCTGTGTGGCCTTTCATTCCACAATATTGACATTTAATTATAGGTTTGTTGGTTTTCTTATACTCAGTATTATTGTCAGTGCTATTTTTTGTTTTGTTTTGATAGGGTCGGCTATGGTCTCTATTGAACTGTTTGTTCCATGGTTTGTTACTATGATCATCCTGTTTCACTTGCGTGTTCCGAGTGATTGATCGGCTCGTTCTATTTGAGTACTGAACTTTAGGTGTACCTGGACTCTGAGCAGCAGCAGCGTAGTATGGTTCCTTCAATGTTCTGCTAAGGGGTGTCAATGGATGTGCGCTGTTAAAGTTTTCTGCGTAGATTTTTAATTTGTCCAAGTTTTCTGGCTTTCTCTCTTTAAAGAATGCGACTAAATCTGGGTTGCAAGCTTGATAGATTCGATTCTTCAGCGTGAGATAGTAAAGGCCTGCAAAGTCGTCTTGTTTTACGTTTGCCAACTCAAGCCACCGATTTAGAAATTGAGTAATTCGGTTCACGAATGTATTAAAGTCTTCTCCACTTTCCGGTTTTGCAGTGTGAAACCTTTCCTGGTAACCATCTTCCGTTAATCTAAATCTTTTTAGTAGAGCGTCTTTAATTTTACCATAATCATCTGCATCTTCAGTTGTTAAGGTATAGAAAACTTTTAGCGGTTCTCCAGATAAGCAGTTAATCAAGGCTGTGGCCCATTTGCTTTCTGGCCAACGATAACCTTTAGCCTGAACTTCGAATCGGTGTAAGAAGGATTCTAGACAGTCTGAGCGTTCATCGTATGTTGGCATGCGTGGAAGTTTCACGAAAAATTCATCACTATTATTATGTTTTCTTTCATGACCGGTTTTTGTTTTTTCAATTTCCAGCATCATTTGGGTCCTTTTGGTTTCTTCTTCTGCTAAAGCTATTTGTCTTTTTAGTTCCCTTTCTTGGACTCTTTCTTCTCGTTCTTCTCTACGTATTCTTTCTTCATGTTCTTTTTCTTCTCTACGAATTCTTTCTTCATTTTCTTTTTCTTCTCTACGAATTCTTTCTTCATTTTCTTCTCTACGAATTCTTTCTTCATTTTCTTCTCTACGAATTCTTTCTTCATTTTCTTCTCTACGAATTCTTTCTTCATTTTCTTTTTCTTCTTTTACTTTCTCTTCGCACCATGAAAATATTCTTTCCTGGGGTATTTCTAAGTCCTTTGCGAGACTTAAGTATCTTTTATATGCTTCCATGTTGCAATAAATTAGTTACGATGTTTTATATATATTATATTGACAGGATACTGTTACTGACTGTTTTATTTATTTACACTTACTGGAATGAACTGTTCTATTTTTAGAAATCTCTCTCTCTTATTTCAACTTATTATGTATGTTGAATTTGATGCCTTTTATCGTTATATCTTATAAAGCAATGTGTCAATACAATGCGGAGTTATTATGACTTGTGTCAATAACAATGTGTCAATCGCGTGTACTCTAAACTATGTTACTACGAAAAATGTATCACCAATGTGTGTGACTCGTCGTTAGTTTGTGTACAATTATTCGCAATGACGCTAATATACTAGAGTGTGATAACAATAATAGGATGCCAAAATAATCCCAAGTTATCTATCACTAAATATAACACGACGGCTAGTAGACTCCTTTTATTATTATTTAGTTTTTAAAGACTCACTTTTCAGAACATAATATATAAGTGGTTTTCGGTAACAGTAATATGCCAAAAATGCATTTAAAACAAATCACTATGCAAAACAAATCACGATGTCTATAGTTACTATGTGATGCCCAACTCATGTAAAAGAGAATAATGAAGGATATATTTACCAACTCAGTTCGTGGCTGGGACCTCTCTCTTGTTCAATGGTTGTTCAACAATTGTAATTAGGCATTGAAGAGTGTTTAACAGTGATGTCTGAAATACAAAACAATAAAATATCGTAAGATTTACAATAGTTACAAAATGTGTTCACAACACTGAGTGATTGGATGACAGGTGAATGAATCGTTATGGAATGTAAACATATTGAAAACAATTCATGAATAAGGCAAACAACAAAATGAAATGAGTGATGTAATAACAAAGTGGACAAGGAATGAATGAATGAATGAAAAACTGAGTGAATAGATGAATGAATGAATGGATAATGTATGAATGAAAGAATGAAGGGAGGAATAAATGTATGAATGATTGGATAAATGAGTGAATAAACGAATGAATGGATGAATGAATGAATGAATGAATGAATGAATAAATGAATGAACAATGAATGAATGAATAATTTATAAATGAATAAATGAATGAAGGAATGAATCAATAAAATGCTATTCAATTTGAATGAAAGAATGAATGGATAAATTGCTATTCCATTTAAATGAAGAAATGAAAAAGAAAAAAAAATTAATCCTGTAAATAGGGAGTTCAATTAAAATATGATCAAGTGGGGCAATTAAGAATTTTACAATTTAAACTTTAAAGTTAGATGAAATAGATATAAGTAACTAAATAAATTCAATTCTTTATATGTGTCCCCTCCAAAATGTCATGGTCTCAAGTGAGTAAAGAGCTACTCGACTATGCATAAAGATATATGTAGAATGAGGCCCCAGAATTTACTAGTTACTATAAATGAAAAACAATTAACGATTTGTTTACAATGAAATAAAAATAATGATGAAATTTAATTAAAAGAGATAAACAGTGATCGTGGCAGTTACAAATAGAGATATGAATATTTTACGTAACTTATGATAATATGTCAGGTTCATAAGTTTACGTTTCCAGGCAGTTGATGGGCTTGGATGATCTATTCCTCTGATAACAGGATTGGACTCGTAAAATTCCACTTCCAGGCAATTGGTAAGAGGTTATAGTGTAGTACAGCGGGCTTGGGTTTGATCCTTGAAGATTATACAATCAAAGTTAAAAGCTCCGGCGTCTTAATGGTGTAGATATAATATCTACAAAATCCCAAAAGATAAAAATCTTACAATATATATATAGGAATAGAGTGACTGGCCGTCCGGCATAGATTGTGGAGAGAAAGTGAGTGTAGAATATTAGACCTATCAGCTTTTATAATAAATGGCTACGTGACAGAATGTAGAACGAAAAGTATTCACTAATTAGAAATTAATTCGAGGGAAGGCTATAAAAGGAAAGACGATCTAATATTAGAAGGTAAAGTTTATCTAAGCCTACCGAAATATAACTGGAGTGAGATGAATTCAGTTCTTAATAAAATAAAATTTAATAAGATAATTGTGAACAATCTTTACTGTGACAGATATTTCATGGCCGATTCTAGGATATCGTGAATAGAATTAGACTCAAGCTGTCTCCTTGAGGGGATCTAATTGAGGTTGATATAGTTGTTAATTCTCTGCTGGATTTAAATTGTAATGTAGTATTTGATAATAGATATCTTATGAGCTTTACGTGATCTTTGTCCAAGAATGAATCAAGGATTTATAACAATTTTGTTCTGCATATAGTGTCGAAAGCTGAACTCATATCGATTCCAAATATGATACATTCTTCCTTATATTTCTCCGTTCTGGCTTTTAGCAATCGATGGGCCCATACTATGTCTGCAGTGCTTCTATCTCCTCTAAACCCACGTTGTGAAGGTGACAGATATTCCTCTACCTTTTCTCTAATTCTGTTGAGCGTGATTGTGTTTTGATCTTTTCTTAGCGTGGATAATAAAGCGATTGGTTGTAAATTTTCTAAAGGGCCTTTCTTTTTATTTGGTTTGTTTAGCAGAATGAGTTTTCCACTTCCAAGATTGAGAACTTGTTTTGTCTTAAATATCATATTATACATATCAGCTAGTATTTGCATTCCTTCGTCGTCAAGACATTTTAGTTCTTCTGCTCTAACACCATCTATACCTGGCGATCTGTTGTTATTGAGCTTTTGGATGGCTTCACTTATTTATTAGGGAGTTACAGGTGTTTCAAGCTCTGAATTGATAGAATCGAATGTTTCCACTTCTTGAATGTCCTTGTATTTCTCAGTGTAGTACATGCTTATAATGTTTATAATTTATTTATCATTACATAATGTCTTATTACATTTATCTTTGATTATAAGTCTATTATGTGTTGTTTTTCTTTTGTCTTTTGATTGTATTCACCGCTTTGAACATTTTCATACTGTCACTCGTACTAGTTATTTCTGTCACAATCTGATCTATTTTCTTGTGATTATCTATTGATTGAGATTAAATTTTATGCATGATTTCATTTCTTTGTCTCTTCATTGTGTTTTTCGCATGCGTATTTGAGTCTCAGTTGTTTTTGCTGTGATACGTCATGCATTATTGAACAGTAATCATGTTTTTGTGTACTACTTCTCTCAGGCAGTGTTATTTCCCTGCTCATCACCACGCTTTGAACAAGATTTTGTTGAATTTCAGCTGGGTTAGAGGCATCCTTTAAATTCTTTGACGAAAGATTTGAAGCGAGTTTTTTTTTTAATTTTCTTTGACGAGGTCATCTCTTAGACTGCTGAAGTCTTTGATCGATTTTCTATTTTGTTTGTAGAGATAATGCGTGTATTAATAATGACAACTATGTTGATATTGGCATTGATAATGCAGGTATTCCTAATGACAACAGTGTTGATATTGGTAGATATAATACAGGTATTCATAACAACAAATGTGTTGATATTGGCATTGATAATGCAGGTATTCCTAATGATAACCGTGTTGATATTGGTAGAGATAATGCAGGTATTCATAATGACAACTGTGTTGATATTGGCATTGATAATGCAGGTATTCCTAATGATAACCGTGTTGATATTGGTAGAGATAATGCAGGTATTCATAATGACAACTGTGTTGATATTGGTAGAGATAATACATGCATCAATAATGACAACTGTGTTGATATTGGTATTGATAATGCAGGTATTCCAAATGATAACCGTGTTGATATTGGTAGAGATAATGTAGATATTATTAATAACAACTGTGTTGATATTGGTATTGATAATATGCAGGTATAAATAATAACAACTGTGTTGATATTGGTAAAAGATAAAGCATGTATTTATCATGACAATTGTGTTGTTATTGGTATTGATAATACAGGTATTCGGAATGATAACTGTGTCGATACTGATAATGATAAGATACACGTTTTTCTGTTCAAATGGTAATAGCAGCAATGTTGATAACGGAAACGATGAGGAAAATGTTGATGACAACAGTGATGATATTGGTAATGAACACTGGTGGTGATGTTAGTAGTGATGATAGCGTTAGTGATAATAGTGTTTTGGTCAAAGAAAGATGATTATTTTTTTTAATCTACTCCCTAAAACCTTTAGAATTATTTTTAACCTAAGGTCAAAGGCCTACGGCACGGAGTTGATTTAGTTAAGTTAGTTCGGATTTAATACTCGAATGTGTTGACGTCCCAATTTGTAGACATTGAGGTTGTATAATATAGCATTGAAATAGAAAACATGTATTTAAATGTTCGTACGTAAGATCGTTGTCCATATTTTGCATGTATGAAAAACAAAAAAAAAATCGAGCTTTTTTAAGACCCAGTATCAAATAAACGTGTTCAGAGCTCTTTTCAATTCAAGACGTGACTGGCCAACAGCAACACTTAAGATGTAGAACGGGTCAAGACTGCGATTTTTCAAATGTTTTCAGACAGAGACCAAGCTATTTACAGCCAGGTACTCATTTTACAGATGCATTCGGTGAGAGAATGTGAGTAAAGATTATTTCCCAAGGATTCAACTATGCGCTGAATAGATCTCGAACCCGGAACCTTCCGATCCGAAAACGAGTGTCATACCACAAGACCACATCCCGCACAAGTCATATTAAATTACACG
Organism: Berghia stephanieae; assembly: GCF_034508935.2. Taxonomy (NCBI): domain Eukaryota; kingdom Metazoa; phylum Mollusca; class Gastropoda; order Nudibranchia; family Aeolidiidae; genus Berghia; species Berghia stephanieae. The sequence goes on along the minus strand of NC_088361.1, from coordinate 20,853,473 downwards.
TTTAAAACCGTTGTGATACTCATTCTATTCAAATAGATTAACATGTTCATCACACCTATTCCTCTATTCCTTAGGTGTGTCCACTTACGGAAGTTGAGCCATCCACTCTTTCTTTCTCTCTCTCTCTCTCTCTCTCTCTCTCTCTCTCTCTCTCGCTCTCTCTCTCTTTCTCTCTTTCTCTCTCTCTCTTTCTCTCTCCTCTTTGCTTTCCATATTTCTCTCTCTCTCTCTCTCTCTCTCTCTCTCTCTCTCTCTCTATCTCTCTCTCTCTCTCTCTCTCTCTCTTTCTTTCTTTCTCTCTCCTCTTTGCTTTCCATATTTTGATATTGTGAGCCATGAGACATCTATCTAAGGTTCCTGTTTATTTTACAGTCCCTATTTGTCTTGCAACATTGATGATATTGCTATTGATGATGGCAATAATGCTTATATTAGTATTGATGGGATCAACTGTATTGATATTGGTAATCATGAGGGCAACTGTGTTGAGATTGGAATTGATGGTGGCAAGAATGCTGATATTGATAATTATGACAACAGTGATGATGATGGTATTGATGGTGGTAACTGTGTTGGTATTGGCATTGTTGATTGCAACAGTGTTATTGGTTTTGATGGAAATAAAATAATTGATATAGATAAGAATAAATATAACAATATGGCTCTTGATATGGATTTTGAATTCTGGAATAGTTATCGATAATAGTGTCGGTGTCATTAAGCGTAAAATAAATGAAAGACTGTAATTGATTGATACTCACCCCCTGTTTGTCACACATGGATGGTAGAAAGTAAAGAAAAAATCAGGAAATATTGTTAAATTATTATTTTTTTTTTGAATCAGTTGTATTAAAACAAAAAAAAACCTTGATCTTTTGTATAACGCAAAGGGCTTTACAATGTGTCCCCAGTCATCAGCTTCACTTAACAAGTAGGAAGAAACATGACTCCAGTTAGGGGATATTACAATATTTTCAGAAAGACAAAGCTGTTAACGGCCATGTACTCATTTTACACCCGAGTTAAGTGAGAGGATGTGAGTAAAGATTATTTCCCAAGGACAATTGTTTGCTGAACGAGGCTCGATCCCAGAACCTTCCTGTCCGAAAAAGAATGTCACACCACAAGACCACATAGCCGCACTCATCTTATTAAATTACATGTTTAATTGTTTTAAAACTGTTATGATTCTCATTCTATTCAAATCGATGAACATGTTCATCCCAGCTACTCTATTCCTTAGGTGTGTTCACTTACGGAAGTTGAGCCATTCACTCTTCTCTCTCTCTCTCTCTCTCTCTCTCTCTCTCTCTCTCTCTCTCTCTCTCTCTCTCTCTCTCTCTCTCTCTCTCTCTCTCTCTCTCTCTTTCTCTTTGTGCCTATCTATTTCTATACCTCGTTGCTTACACATTTTGCTATTGTGAGCCATGAGACATCTATCTAAGGTTCCTTTTTATTTTACAGACCCTATTTGTCTGGCAACAGTGATGATATTGCTATTGATTATGGCAACTGTGTTGATATTAGTGTTGAGGATAGCAAGAATCCAAAAGCGAATGCCATACCATAAGACGCCATAACGCACAAATCGTATTAATTACACGTTTGATTGTTTTAAAACCGTTCTATTAAATTAAATTGACATATTCATCCCATCTTCTCCAATATTCTTTAGGTGTGTTCATCTATATATAAATATGTATATATATATATATATATATATATATTATATATATATTTATTTATTTTTCTCTCTCTCTTTGCTTACTAAGTTTTGATATTGTGAGCCGTAAGACATCATTCTAAGTTTCTTTTTTATATTAGAGGCACTGTTTAATTTGTCTTTTTGTCTTCTGATAATTCATGTATCTTGTACGCTCTAACATCAACCAGTATCGAATTGCAATATTGGTACTCATGACGGCAAAAGTGATGAAATTGATGACAACACTGATAATATTGTAGCAATGACTATGAAAAATGTTTTTTTTTCTTTTTTTTTGAGGAACATTTTTGTCTGAAATCAAAGCCCTATCTCCACTGAGTAAAAATGTTTTTGAATTTTTAAATTCCATTCATAAATAAACAAGTTATGCAGTTTCAAAAGTGTCATTTATTTGGATGACCCGCAAAGAGGAAAAAAACGCGAAAATATGGGACGGCATTTTTTTCGACCTTTGATTGTATCTTGCGTAACAAGTGGATTAAAAGATTGAAATTTGGCAATTTTATGGCAAATTTGATAGAGAATATGATGAAAATATTAGAAGAGTTCTAACTTATATATAAACACACACACACACACACACACAGAGAGAGAGAGAGAGAGAGAGAGAGAGAGAGAGAGAGAGAGAGAGAGAGAGAGAGAGAGAGAGAGAGAGGGAGAGAGAGAGAGAGAGATCGCGTACGTAAACAAAAGAAATATAGAAGGAAAAGAGAAATTGGACAAGAGGACAAAGGTTACTGATAGAACGTGACTTGGAACACAATAATTAAACCCATGCTGAGATTGTAGATCATATTGCAATCGAAAACTTTTAACATTATAATTTCTTAAATTCTTGTAAATTAAACAAATTATCAGCTGTTTATTGAACCCAAACGCGATGGCAGACGAGAAACACCCCCCTGCCAGTGAGTCCGCGCAGACATTTTGACTAGTCATGAGCTTTAAAACGAGGTCAACCAATCAGAAAGCGCTTTGCCACGACTCGCTCAGCCGCTGTTTGGTGCCAAATCGTTTTGAACTTGTGATTCGGGGTGTAGGGGGGGGGGGGGGGGGGGGGGGAATGGCTTTGTCTTTCACAAATGAAGAACAAATTAGGATGGTGTTTTGAAAAATACGGGAAAAGTACTCGTCATATTCATATGAAATTTTACAACCTAAAAGAAGATGTCTTCATGTATTACCTTGTCGGCGACAAAACCTACACGCCCGGTAGTTTTAGAAATATTTTACTCCAAAGAGTAAAAATCTATTTTTAGCGGGTTTTTTTTGGTAATCGTACGAGTTTTGTCGCTTGACATAATCTAAAATGACCTTTTTTCTAACTGTGTGCCAACTTTCAGTCATATTCATCGATAAACAGCGTCGTAATTAATTTTTAAAAATAGCATATACCAAACGGCTTCGTCCCAAATTTTGTCGCGAATTTGGGCACTTTGTGAGCAAAAAAGAGGCCCAAATATTTGTGCGGGATAGTCATTGCTAAATATTGGTATTGAATAAAGCAACAGTGTTGATATTGGTATTGATTATGGCATGTGTTAATATCGTTTTTGATGGAAATACAATAATATATTGAGATAATAATAAATAAAACAGTATTGCTATTAATATTGAGTACTTTATGTATGAAAAACAAAATAAAATGGAGCTTTTTTAAGACGCAGTATCAAATAAACGTGGTCAGAGCTTTTTACAAGTCGTGACTGGCCAACAGCAACACTTAAGATGTAGAAAGGGGCAAGAATCCGATTTTCCAAATGTTTTCAGACAGAGACCAAGCTATTTACAGCCAGGTATTCATTTTACAGATGCATTCGGTGAGAGAATGTGAGTAAAGATTATTTCCCAAGGATTCAACCATGCGATGAACAGATCTCGAACCCAGAACCTTCCGATCCGAAAACGAGTGTCATACCACAAGAACATATCGCCGCCTATGTCATATTAAATTACATGTTTAATTGTTATAAATCCGTTAAGATTCCCATTCTATTCAAATAGATTAACATGTTCATCCCATCTTTTCCTCTATTCCTTAGGTGTGTTCATACAACAGTATTGCTATTGATATTGAGTATTGAATTCTGGGGTAACCATAGATTGTAGTGTCGGAGGAACTAAGTGTGCCATAAAAGAAAACAATATAATTGATTGATACTTACCGGCTGTTAGTCGCGCATGGATAGGAGAAAGAAACAACAAATATCAGACCTTTCAGTAATTATAGTTAAAGTATTTTTCTTTGTATCAATTACATAACAACACAAAAAACTAGATCTGTTGCATAACGGAATATACACTAAACGTGATCAAAGCGTTTTGCAGTGTGTCCCCAGTCATCAGCTTCATTGAACGAGTAGGACGAGACATGAAGCCAGTTAGGTGTTATTACAATATTATCCAAAAGAGACAAATCTGTTAGCGTCGAGATAGTCCTTTTACACTTGACTTGGGTGAGAGAATACATATTTTTTTCCAAGGTCCCAAATATAAGCTGAACGAGGCTGGAACCCTGGACCTTCTGATCCAAAAGCGAATGGCATACCACAGAACGCACAAATCGTATTATTTACACGTTTGATTGTTTTAAAACCGTTGTGCATCTCATTCTATTAAATTAAATTAACATGTTAATCCCATCTTCTCCAACATATTCTTTTGGTGTGTTCACTTACTGAAGTTAAATCACCTACTCTCTCTCTCTCTCTCTCTCTCTCTCTCTCTCTCTCTCTCTCTCTCTCTCTCTCTCTCTCTCTCTCTCTTTCTCTCTAAATATATGTATATATACATATATATATATATATATATATATATATATATATATATCCATGCATCTGTCTATCTATCTATCTATCTATCTATCTATCTATCTATTTATCTATCTATCCACCCATCTATCTATCTATCTATCTTTCTATATATCTATTTATCTATTTATCTATATCTCTCTTTGCTTACTAAGTTTTGATATTGTGAGCCGTGAGACATCATTCCAACGTGCTTTTTTTTTCTTTTACAGGCCCTGTTTAATTTGTCTTTTTGTCTTATGACAATTCATGTGTCGTGTACGCTCTAACATCAAACAGTATCGAATTGCAATATTCGTACTGATGATGTCAAAAGTTTTGTAATAGAGCAGTAAAGTTAGGTGCCCCAAACGTAAACAATAACAAGTTGCTAGTGATTTTCGTTAGGGGCCGGAAAAAATTTACGCACAATATAGGTCTCCCAATTTTGTAGTTTGAGTTGTAGGCAATACACTTTCAGTATTGAAAATATGTTTACATAAAATCTAACAGTTGCAGAAATAATAATATAAGACTAAATTATTCTGAAAATCAGGCTCCGAATAATTCTCGTTTTGTTCACACCAGCGCAATAATTTGCTCTGGTCTAAAAATAGATAGACTGTAAATTTTAATAAATTTTACCTTTTGTTCCATAAAATATCCATATCTAGACATTATTTGATGCATGATCGAGTATTTATGAATATGTGTTTCTTTTGCCACCTAACAGCCAAATTTTAAAGGTTATTTTTTTCTATAATTTACATTGGAACTTGAGCTGTCAAGACAGGAACATGTGGTTTGCCATGTGCTTCTAGACCTTTGTTTACGTTATGGGCACCTAACTTTACTGCTCTATTGATGACAACACTGATAATATTGGTATTGAATATGGCAACAGTGTGGATATTGGTATTGATCACGTTTACATTGTTGATGATGAGAATGATGGTGGTAACATTGTTGATGTTGATATTGATGGTAGCAAGAGTGTTGATAGTGGTTTTGATTATGGCAAGTGTTAATATCCGTTTCGATGGAAATAAAATAATAGATATAGATACTAATAAATAGAACAGAATTGCTATTGATATTGAGTATTGAATTTGGGGGTAACCGTAGATAGTAGTGTCGGTGGCATTAAGCGTACCATAAAAGAAAGAATATAATTGATTGATACTTACCCGCTGTTAGTCATGCATGTATAGGAGAAAGAAACAACAAAGATGAGACTTTCAGTAAATATAATTAAAGTTCTTTTCTTTGCTTCAATTGAATAAAAACACCAAAAAACTTGATCTGTTGTATAGCGGAATATACAATAATTGTGCTCAAATCGCTGTATAAGGTGTCTCCATACATCAACTTCACTGAATGAGTAGGAAGAGACATGACCCCAGCTAGGAGTTATTACAATATTTTCGACACAGACAAATCTGTTAAAGACTCATTTATACATGAAATGGGTGAGAAAATGTGAGTAAAAGCTTTTTACAAAGGACTCAAATACGCGCTGAACGAGGCTTGAAATTATGACCTTCCGATCCGAAAACGAATGCCATACAACAAGACCACATAACGCACAAGTCGTATTAATTACATGTTTAAATGTTTTAAAATCGTTGTATAAAGCCAACTACTCTCTCTCTCTCTCTCTCTCTCTCTCTCTCTCTCTATATATATATATATATATATATATATATATATATATATATATATATATATATATATATATATATATATATCCATCCATCTCTCTATCTATCTATCCATCTATCTTTTTTTCTCTATCTATCTATCTGTCTATATATATCTTTCCAGCTCTAATTCCCTTTATATATTTATATATATATATATATATATATATATATATATATATATATATATATATAGACATATCTATCTCTCTATCTATCTATCTATCTATATATCTCTATCTCTATCTCCATCTATCTATCTATCTATCTATCTATCTATCTATCTATCTATCGATCTGTCGATCTATCGATTTATCATTCTATCTATCTATCTATCTATCTATCTATCTATCTATCTATCTATCTATCTAACTAACTATCTATCTATATATCTATCTATTTATTAATCGCTGTCTCTCATTACTTATTATGTTTTAATATTGAGAGCCGTGAGACATCATTCTAATTTCTTTTTTTTATTTTACAGGTACTGTTTAATTTGTCTTTTTGTCTTATGACAATTCATGTATCTTGTGCGCTCTAATATCAAAGCGTATAAAATTGCAATATTGGTACTGATTGTGGCAAAAGTGTTGAAATTGATGACCACACTGATAATATTGGTATTGAATATAGCAACAGTGTTGATATTGGTATTGATGACCGTAACATTGTTGATGTTGATATTAATGGTGGTAACATTGTTGATAGTGGTATTGATTATGGCATGTGTTAATATCGTTTTTGATGGAAACAAAATAATAGATATAGATAATAATAAATATAACAGTATTGCTATTGATAAAGAGTATTGGATTCTGGGGTAACAATAGATAGTAGTATCGGTGCCTTGAAGTGTACCATAAAAGAAAAAATATTATTGATTGATACTTACAAACTGTTAGTCATACATCGATAGCAGAAGGAAACAACAAAGATTAGACCTTTCAGTAAATATAGTTAAAGTATTTTGCTTGTCATCAATTTTGTCTAATGACAATTCATGTATCTTGTATGCTCTAACACCAAAGCATATCGAATTGCATTATTGGTACTGATGATGGCAAATGTGTTGAAATTGATGACAACAGTGACAATATTGGTATTGAATATAGCAACAGTTTTTTTTTATTGGTATTGATGGCGGTAGCAGTGTTGATGTTGATATTGATGGTGGCAACAGTGTTGATAGTGATATTGATTATGGCAAGTGTTAATATAGTTTTCGATGGAAACAAATTAATAGATATAGATAATAATAAATACAACAGTATCGCTATTGATAAAGAGTTATGAATTCTGGAATAACTTTAGATAGTAGTGTCGTGCCATTAAGCGTACCATAAAAGAAAGAATATTATTGATTGATACTTACAAGCTGTTAGTCAAATGTGGATATGAGAAAGAAACCACAAAGAAAAGACCTTTCAGTAAATACAGTTAAATTATTTTGCTGTGCATCACTTGTATAAAAACACCCAAAAAAACTTGATCTGTGTGTATAGCGGAATATACACTAAACGTGATCAAAGTGCTTTATAAGGTGTCCCCAGTCACCGGGTTTACTGCACGCGTAGGACGAGACATGAAGGCATTTAGGGGTTACTACAATATTTTTCGACAAAGACAAATCAGTGAGCGTCGAGATACTCCTTTTACACCTGCCTTGGGTGAGAGAATGTGAGTAAACATTTTCACCCAAGGACTCAAGTATGCGATGAAGAAGCTGGAACCCAGGACCTTCCGATCCGAAAGCGTTGTCATGCCACAAGACCCCTTAACGTGATCAAAACGTTTTACAGTGTGTCCGCAGACATCGGCTTCACTGAACGAGTAGTACGAGACATTACGCCAGTTAGGGGTTATTACAATATTTTCCGAGAGAGACAAATCTGTTAGCGTCGAGATACTCCTTTTACACTTGAGATGAGTGGGAGAATGTGAATTAATATTTTATTCAAAGGACCCAACTATGCGCTGAAGGAGGCTGGAACCCAGAACCGTCCTATCCGAAAGCGAACTCATACCACATGACCCCAAAACGCACAAATCGTATTTATTGCACGTTTGATTGTTTTAAAACTGTTCTCTATCTCATTCTATTAAATTAAATTAACAAATCCATCCCATCTTCTCCAATATTATTTAGGTGTGTTCATTAGGGAAGTTGAACGACCTACTCTTTCTCTCTCTCTCTCTCTCTCTCTCTCTCTCTCTCTCTCTCTCTCTCTATTCTCTCTTTCATTCTCTCTCTCGCTCTCTCTCTCTCTCGCTCTCTCTCTCTCTCTCTCTTCTATCTCACTCTATCCATTTATCTATCTAACTTTCTATCTATCTATCTATATATCCAACTATCTATCTATGTATTTATGTATCTATCTATCTTTTTATCTATCTATCTAGTTTTTTTTTTATCTATATCTCTCTTTTCTCACTAGATTTTGATATTGTGAGCCGCAAGACATCATTCCAATGGGTTTTTTTCTTTTACAGGCCCTGTTTAATTTGTCGTTCTGTCTTATGACAATTCATGTATCTTGTACGCTCTAATAGCAACCCGTATCCGATAGCAATATTGGTACTGATGATGACAAAAGTGATAAAATTGGTATTGAATATTGTAACAGTGTTGATAGTGGTATTGATTATGGCAAGTGTTAATATCGGTTCGATATATTTATATATATATATATATATATATATATATATATATATATATATGTCTGTTTGTCTCTCTCACTCTCTCTATCTCTCTTTCTATCTATGTATCCATCTATCTATCTATCTATCTATCTATCTATATATCTATCTATCTATCTATCTATCTAACTATCTATCTATATATCTGTCTATCTATCTATCTGTCAATCTATCTATCTCTCTATTTATCTCTATCTCTCTTTTCTTACTAAATTTTGATATTGTGATTCGTGAGACATCATTCCAATATGTTTTTTTTTCTTTTACATGCGCTGCTTAATGCGTCTTTTTGTCTTATGACAATTCAGGTATCTTGTACGCTTTTAAACCAACCCGCACAGGATAGAAATATTGGTACTGATGATGACAAAATTGTTGAAATTGATGACAACAGTGATAGTATTGGTAATGACTATGGTAACAGCATTGATATTTATATTGATGACGGTAACATTGATGATGTTTGTATTGATGATGCCAAGAGTGTTCATATTGGTATTGATAACAGTAACAGTATTGATATTGATATTGATGGTAGCAACAATATTGATGCTGGTATTGATGGGAGCAACAGTGTTTCTAGTGATATTGATTATGGCAAGTGTTAATACCTGTTTCGATGGACACAAAATAATAGATCTAGATAATAAAAAATACAACAGTATTGCTATTGTTATTGAGTATTGCATTATTGGGTAACTATAGATAATATTGTCGGTGTTATTAAGCATACTATAAATGAAAGATTATAATCTATTGATACTTACACTCTGTTAGTCACACATGAATAGGAGAATGAAATCACAAAGATTAGATATTTCAGTAAATATAATCAAATAATTTTTCTTTGCATCAATTGTAAAATAAACACACACAAAATTCGATCAATTGTACAGCGGGATTTACACTAAACGTGATCAAAGCACTTTCCAAGGTTTCCCGTGTCATCAGCTTTAGTGACCGAGTATGACGAGACATGAAGCCAGTTAGGGGTTGCTACAATATTTTTGGATATAGACATATCTGATAACGTCCAGATTCTCATTTTACACCTAACTTGGGTGAGAGAATGTGAGTAAAGATTTATTTTCCTCAAAGACCCAACTATTAGTCAACTATGCGCTAAACAATGCTGGAACCCAGAACTTTCCGATCCGAAAGCGAATGTCATATCACAAGACCCCATAACGCACAAATCGTATTTATTACAAGTTTGATTGTTTTATATATCTCATTCTATTAAATTAAATTTAAATGTTCATACCATCTTCTCCAATATTCTTTATGTGAGGTCACTAATGGAAGTTGAACCACCTACTCTCTCTCTCTCTCTCTCTATATATATATATATATATATATATATATATATATATATATATATATATATATTATATTTATCTATCTATCTATCTATCTATCTATCTTTCTATCTATCTATCTATCTGTCTATCTATCTTTCTATCTATCTATCTATCTGTCTATCTATCAATCTATTGATTTATCTCTATCTCCAACCCGTATCGAATTGCAATATTGGTACTGATGATGGCAAATGTGTTGAAATTGATGACAACAGTGACAATATTGGTATTGAATATAGCAACAGTGTTGATATTGGTATTGATGACAGTAATAGTTTTGATGTTGATATTAATGGTGGCAACAATGTGGATATTGGTCCTGATTATGGCATTTGTTAATATTGGTTACTATGGAGACCAAATAATAAATATAGACAATAATAAATACAACAGTATTGCTATTGATATTGCGTATTGAATTCTGGGGTAAGCATAGATAGTATTGTCGGTGCCATTAAGCGTAACATAAAAGAAAGAATATAATTGATACTTACCGGCTGTTAGTCACATGTGGATATGAGAAAGAAACCACAAAGAATAGACCTTTCAGTAAATATAGTTAATGTATTTTGCTTTGCATCAATTGTATAAAAACACCAAAAAAACTTGATCTGTGTGTAGGGCAGAATATACACTACACGTGATCAAAGTGCTTTACAAGGTTTCCCCAGTCACCAGCTTTACTGCACGCGTAGGACGAGACATGAAGCCATTTAGGGGTTACTACAGTATTTTCCGACAAAGACAAATCAGTGACCATCGATATACACCTTTTACACCTGCATTGGGTGAGAGAATGTGAGTAAACATTTTTTTCCCAAGGACTCAAGTATGCGCTGAAGAAGCTGGAACCCAGGAATTTCCGATCCGAAAGCGAATGTCATGCCACAAGACCTCAAACGTGATCAAAACGTTTTACAGTGTGTCCGCAGTCATCGGCTTTGCTGAAAGAGTAGTACGAGACATGACGCCAGTTAGGGGTTATTACAATATTTTCCGAGAGAGACAAATCTGTTAGCGTCGAGATACTCCTTTTAAACTTGAGATGAGTGAGAGAATGTGAATTAATATTTTTTTCAAAGGACCCAACTATGCGCTGAACGAGGCTGGAACCCAGGACCTTTCTATCCGAAAGCGTAACTCATACCACATCACCCCAAAACGCACAAATCGTGTTTATTACACGTTTGATTGTTTTAAAACGGTTGTCTATCTCATTCTATTAAATTAAATTAACATGTTCATCCCATCTTCTCCAATATTCTTTATATGAGGTCACTAACGGAAGTTGAACCACCTACCCTCCCTCTCTCTCTCTCTCTCTCTCTCTCTCTATATATATATATATATATATATATATATATATATATATATATATATATATTATATATATCTGTCTATTGATTTATCTCTATCTCCAACCCGTATCAAACTGCAATATTGGTACTGATGATGGCAATTGTGTTGAAATTGATGACAACAGTGACAATATTGGTATTGAATATTGCAACAGTGTTGATATTGGTATTGATGACAGTAATAGTTTTGATGTTGATATTAATGGTGGCAACAATGTGGATATTAGTCCTGATTATGGCATTAGTTAATATTGGTTTCTATGGAAACCAAATAATAATTATAGACAATAATAAATACAACCGTATTGCTATTGATATTGCGTATTGAATTCTGGGGTAAGCATAGATAGTTTTGTCGGTGCCATTAAGCGTAACATAAAAGAAAGAATATAATTGATACTTACCGGCTGATTGTCACATGTGGATATGAGAAAGAAATCACAATGAATAGACCTTTCAGTAAATATAGTTAATGTATTTTGCTTTGCATCAATTGTATAAAAACACCCAAAAAAAACTTGATCTGTGTGTATAGCGGAAGATACACTACACGTGATCAAAGTGCTTTACAAGGTTTCCCCAGTCACCAGCTTTACTGCACGCGTAGGACGAGACGTGAAGCCATTTAGGGGTTACTACAGTATTTTCCGACAAAGACAAATCAGTGACCATCGATATACACCTTTTACACCTGCATTGGGTGAGAGAATGTGAGTAAACATTTTTCCCAAGGACTCAAGTATGCGCTGAAGAAGCTGGAACCCAGGACCTTCCGATCCAAAAGCGAATGTCATGCCACCCCCTAATCTAAACGTGATCAAAACGTTTTACAGTGTGTCCGCAGTCATCGGCTTCACTGAACGAGTAGTACGAGACATGAAGCCAGTTAGGGGTTATTACAATATTTTCCGAGAGAGACAAATCTGTCAGCGTCGAGATACTCCTTTTACACTTGAGATGAGTGAGAGAATGTGAATTAATATTTTTTTCAAAGGACCCAACTATGCGCTGAACGAGGCTGGAACCCAGGACCTTCCTATCCGAAAGCGTAACTCATACCACATGACCCTATAACGCACAAATCGTATTTATTACACGTTTGATTGTTTTAAAACCGTTGTCTATCTCATTCTATTAAATTAAATTAACATATTCATCCCATCTTCTCCAATATTATTTAGGTTTGTTCATTAGGGAAGTTGAACGACCTACTCTCTCTCTCTCTCTGTCTCTCTCTCTCTCTCTCTCTCTCTCTCTCTCTCTCTCTCTCTCTCTCTCTCTCTCTCTCTCTAGTTTTTTAAATCTATATCTCTCTTTTCTCACTACATTTTGATATTGTGAGCCGCAAGACATCATTCCAATGTGCTTTTTTTTTCTTTTACAGGCCCTGTTTAATTTGTCGTTTTGTCTTATGACAATTCATGTATCTTGTACGCTCTAATAGCAACCCGTATCCGATAGCAACATTGGTACTGATGATGACAAAAGGGATAAAATTGGTATTTAATATGGTAACAGTGTTGATAGTGGTATTGATTATGGCAAGTGTTAATATCGGTTCGATATATATATATATATATTATATATATATATATATATATTATATATATGTCTGTTTGTCTCTCTCACTCTCTCTATCTCTCTTTCTATCTATGTATCCATCTATCTATCTATCTATCTATCTATCTATATATCTATCTATCTATCTATCTATCTATCTAACTATCTATCTATATATCTATCCATCTTTCTGTCTGTCAATCTATCTATCTCTCTATTTATCTCTATCTCTCTTTTCTTAATAAATGTTGATATTGTGAGTCGTGGGACATCATTCCAATGTGTTTTTTTTTCTTTTACATGCGCTGTTTAAATCGTCTTTTTGTCTTATGACAATTCAGGTATCCTGTACGCTTTAACACCAACCCGCACAGGATAGCAATATTGGTACTGATGATGACAAAAGTGTTGAAATTGATGAAAACAGTGATAATATTGGTAATGACTATGGTAACAGCATTGATATTGGTACTGATGACGATAACATTGATGATGTTGGTATTGATGATGCCAAGAGTGTTCATATTGGTATTGATAACAGTAACAGTATTGATATTGATATTGATGGTGCCTACAGTGTTGATGCTGGTATTGATGGGAGCAACAGTGTTTCTAGTGATATTGATTATGGCAAGTGTTAATATCTGTTTCGATGGACACAAAATAATAGATCTAGATAATAAAAAATTTAATTTGTCTTTTTGTCTTCTGACAATTCCTGTATCTAGTTCGCTCTAACTTTCAACCCGTATCGAATTGCAATATTGGTACTGATGATGGCAAAAGTGTTGAAATTGATAACAGTGTTGATATTGGTTCTGATGACTGTAACAGTGTTGATGTTGCTCAAATCGAATTATAAGGTGTTCTTCTTCTTCTTCTTCTTCTTCTTCTTCTTCTTCTTCTTCTTCTTCTTCTTCTTCTTCTTCTTCTACTTCTTCTTCTTCTTCTTCTTCTTCTTCTTCTTCTTCTTCTTCTTCTTCTTCTTCTTCTTCTTCTTCTTCTTCTTCTTCTTCTTCTTCTTCTTCTTCTTCTTCTTCTTCTTCTTTTCTTCTTCTTTCTTCTTCTTCTTCTTCTTCTTCTTCTTCTTCTTCTTCTTCTTCTTCTTCTTCTTCTTCTTCTTCTTCTTCTTCTTCTTCTTCTTCTTCTTCTTCTTCTTCTTCTTCTTCTTCTTCTTCTTCTTCTTCTTCTTCTTCTTCTTCTTCTTCTTCTTCTTCTTCTTCTTCTTCTTCTTCTTCTTCTTCTTCTTCTTCTTCTTCTTCTTCTTCTTCTCTTCTTCTTCTTCTTCTTCTTCTTCTTTCTTCTTCTTCTTCTTCTTCTTCTTCTTCTTCTTCTTCTTCTTCTTCTTCTCTTCTTCTATTTCTATTATTTTTTATTATTATTATTTATTATTATTATTATATTATTATTATTATTATTATTATTATTATTATTATTATTATTATTATTATTATTATTATTATTATTATTATTATTATCAACTCCACTGAATGAGTAGGAAGAGACATAACGCCAGATAGAGAGTTGAATTTGGTCTTGATGACGGTAACAGTGTTTATATTGGTATTGAGGGAAGCATCAATGTTGATATTGGCATTTATGGTGGAAACATTGATTGTATCAATTGCACAGAATCACATAAAATCGATCTGTTGTATAGCGCAATATACACCAAATGCGCTTAAAGCGCTTTACAAGGTGTCCCCTTTCATCAGCTTCACTTTACATGTAGGATGAGAAATAATGCCATTTAGGGAATATTACAATGTTTTCAGACAGACTACATAACCATTTTACACCTAAGTACGGTGAGAGAATGTGAGTAAAGATTCTTTCCCAAAGACTCCTATCTAATTTGTCTTTTTTTTTCTTATGACAATTCAGGTATCTTCTAACCTGTAAAACCTACGCGTACCAGATAGCAATATTGGTACCGATGATGGCAAAAGTGTTGACATTGATGACAACAGGGATGACACTGGTATTGAATATGGCAACAGTGTTGATATCGGTATTGATGACGGTAACATTGATGATGTTGGTATTGATGATGGTAAGAGTGTTGACATTGGTATTGATGACGGTAACGATGATGATGTCTGTCTATGGTTCCTTTTTATTTCACAGACCCTATCTGTCTTTTTTGTCTTATCCACAATTTGATATTGTGGGCCATGAGATAAAGATCTAAGTTTTTCATTTTATTGTACAGGTCCTATATGTGTATTTTTGTCAATTATGACAATGTAGTTACCTGTTATCCTCTAGGACTAACGCGTGATGGATAGCAAAGTTGCTAATGATAATTGGAAAAGTGTTGATATTGATGGCAAGAGTGATTATATTGATACGGATATTGACGGCAAGAGGATTGATATTGGTATTGAATTATTGCAACAGTGTTGGTGTTTATATTGATGAAGGCAACAGTGATGATTTTGATAGCAAAAATGATGATATTGGTATTCTTCATGACAAGAGTGTTGATCATGGTATTGATGGTGGCAACATTATTGATATTGGTTTTAATGACCGTAACAGTGTTAATATCCGTATTGATGGCAACTACAGTGTTGATCTTGATATTTATGGTGGCAACAGTGTATTCAAAAAGAATTGCATTCTTTTGGTCAGACATTGATAGGAAAAAGCAGAAAAAAAAATCTAGTAAACCTTACAGCGAATATACGTAGAACATTTTTATTAAGATTTCTTGCAAAAAAAACCTTCACAAAACTTGATCTTTTGAATAGCACAATAAATACAAAACGTGCCTAATGCGCTTTACAAGGTGACCCTGTTTTTGCCTTCACTTAACAAGTAGGATGAGAAATGACGCCATTATGGGATATAATATTTTTAGACAGACTACGAACTCATTTTACATGTGAAAGAATGCGAGTAAAGATTCTTTCCGGAAGACTCCTATTTAATTTGTCTTTTTTTTGTCTTGTGACAATTCAGTTATCTTCTACGCTCTAAAACAAAGCCGTACATGATAGCAATATTGGTACTTATGATGGCAAAGTTGATTAAATTGATGACAACAGGGATGGTATTGGTAATGAACATGACAACAGTGTTGATATCGGCATTGATGACGGTAACATTTACGTTGTTGGTATTGATGATGGTAAGATTGCTGATATTCGTATTGATAAAGATAACATTGATGATGTTGGTATTGGATTAGGCAACAGTGTTAATATTGGTATTGAATGAAGCAAAAATGTTGATGTTGGTATCGATTGTAGAAACAGTGGTGATGTTGGTATTGGTGGTGACAACAGTGATGATATTGGTATTGATTACGGTGACATTAATGATGTTGGTTTTGATGATGTCATTAGTGTTTTATTGGTATTAATATTGGCAACGGTGCCGATATTGGTATTGATGATGGCAACAGTGTTGTGCTGGTATTTATTATGGCAAGAGTTAATATCGGTTTCGATGGAAACAAAATAACCGATATCGATAACAATAAATACAATAGTATTGCTATTGCTATTCAGTTTTGAATTCTGGAGTAATATAGGTAGCAGTGTCGGTGCCATTAGGTGAACAATAAATGAAAGACTATAGTTGATTGATACTTACTTTCTGTTAGTGGCATATGGATAGGAGAAAGAAACAACAAAGATTAAACATTTCAGTGAATATAGTTAAATTGTATAGAAAGACAAAACATTAAAATTTTGTATGGCGGAATATACACTATACGTTCTTCAAGCGCTTTATAAGGTGTTCCGAGTCATCATCTCAACTAAACGCGTAGGACGAGACATGACGCCAGTTAAAGATCATTACCAATATTTTCGGATACAGACAAATCTGTTAACATCCAGTTACTAAATTTACACCTAACTTGTGTGAGATAATTTTACAAAATATTTTTTCGCGATCACAAACGCGAATGTCATAGCACAAGACCAGGCGAAACTATTCAGGAATTGGCAACTAGAATTCGCGGATCTTTACCTTGCAGTGGTGAGGGGGCTTGAGCCACACGGGAGGGCAAAGGTGTAAATCCCCGTTGACCGTCACGAGACCAACGAGCCAACGAGCCACATGAGCTGCTCGCCCCAGTGTGTGACTAAATTTGATCCAACCCGGTGCCCGAATAGCAGCCGCTATCCCGGGCCCCACACTACTTCGATATGAGTTGTTTTGTTGACTGTTGTTGTTTCTTGAAGTGGTTCCGGTTTAAAGTTAATTAACAAGAACTTCCGGCGATGTGGACACGTACCGTACATCTCACTTTTCGTGTTGAGTGTGGCTTCATGAGGGTGTTTGATTATAGTATATTTCTCTTCTAGGCATAAGCTACATTGTTTTGATGTTGGTGTGTATCCTGTTGCTTTAGA
>NC_088361.1:20820912-20833412 GCF_034508935.2 Berghia stephanieae | reverse complement strand
TCCGGCACATAGAAATTAACCATGTTTTGTAGGTAAACAGGAGCTGTCTTATTAAAACATTTAAAAGCATAGGATAAAATTTTGAATATAATTCGGCTGTCAACAGGGAGCCAATGCAAAGATATTAAAATCGGGGTTACACGTTCTTTCACCCCACAACCAGTCACCATTCTAGCAGCTCTATTTTCCACTTTCTGAAGTTGTCTAATTACATATTTTGGTGACGATTGTAAGAGAGCGTTACAGTAATCTATTCTGTTAAGTACACATGATGTCATTAATGTTTTGACAGTCTCAGTATCCAAAAGATGTCTAATTCTATAAATTTTATGGAGATGAAGATGACAAATCTGAGCAACTTTACCGACATGAACGTCCATACACAATCATGAATCTAAATGTGCACCTAAATTCCTGACATTTCCACCATTTACAATCTTAATTTGACTACCAGCAATGCTCAATGATTCTTTTTCTGTTCTTTTCCGGTTATTTCCATCAAAACTTATTATTTCCGTTTTATCCTCATTTAACTTTAATTTATTTAAAACCATATATATATATATATATATATATATATATATATATATATATATATATATATATATATATATATATATATATATATGTGTGTGTGTGTGTGTGTGTGTTTGTGTGAGCGATTGTGTCTGTCGCATGTTCAATTACTTTGAGGCAAACAAAATATTGTTCACTGTAATATGCAAATCATGGATGCTGGTGGTTGGGGTGGGTGTTATCTGAAATATTTTCTCCAATTCATCAACATGACACCTTCGTCTAATGAGTGGGCTCTTAGAGCCCATGGAGCTGGAATCTATGCCAGTTACTGTATCGATAAACACGATTATGTCAGTGTTTGTTACCCTTTGGATCAGGATGTGTCTGTCGCAAAGATACATCATCAGATATATAAGATAAATTAATTAATGTACTTATTTACAGTTTCTGACCTCATTATGTACTTAAAACAGCCACAGAACTCTGTGTGTAGTCGCCTAACAGGCGTTGTGCTGTGAAAATCCAAGCAGAATTTTTAAGGTTTTATGGATGAAGCCTCTGTGATTTATAGCCTAAAGCTTTCTAAACGTATATTTTTTCCCAACAAATCTAGGTGGCTTTTGAACGATTATTTAACATGCTTTTTTGAATAATATTCTTATTATATGAATGGATTCTGAGAAAGGTAACATTTGATCTCAATCATTTATTTCATTTTTACTATATAGAGAATATTTCTCACTATGCAGTGCCGTGATACCCAAAGTATTTATATCGCTTTAAAACAAACTCATCGAGGTGGTTAAAGAAAACACCATAAGATTAATGTTCAACTTGGACATTGCCCGTGCCCTAATAACCGCCAGTCTGGTTAATGCGTTCTTGTACAGCAATGTCAAAGCAATTATGAGTTTAGATATGTTCATCACAACATGCTAAGCAACACACCGGTTGAAGTCAAAAATAACATCAACTACAATCAAATATGACGATACACATATTATTAAGCGCCTTGAGGAATCTGATATTGCTTTATTTGTTGAATCATGGCTGCGCCCCAAAGGAAATGACGTCATCAGAACAGATCTAGGACCACCAGGTTATCAACCTATATCAATGTTAAGAAGTGGGAAAAATGGTGGGGACATTTGCGTTGCAAAGAAATTAAATCGGATAAGACATTCGAATGTTGTGAATACACAATCCAGCTGAAAGAACAGTCCATCAAATTTATTTGTTTAAATAGACCTCCACCAAATTCTAAAAATGGATTGGATATTTCGGAATTAACACTCGAATTCAAAGATCTTTTTGAAAAGTAAGAAACTAAAATGACAAATCCGATCATTGTCGAATATTTTAATATGCTTTTTGACAAAAAATAGGACTCGAAGGTGAAAGAGCCAAAGTCGACAATGAACATTCACAACCTCGTTCACTACATTAATTCTCCCATTCACAAGAAATCTCACACTTTAGATTGGATTGTCACTGACAAAACTACTTCGCTCTACATCATAAATGTAACAGACAAATGTACCTCCGACCATTCTGCAATAATTTTCGAGGTCGATGCAGAAAAATCGAAATGAAAGAGGAGAACAATTGTATAAAGAGAAAGAACAAACGATGGAATTTTCAGCAAAGAGCTAATAAATAAAATTCCAAAATTCATGGTCAGCAACTGACAAGATCATTCCTTCCAACACTGAATTGAAAAATATCCATAACAATCTTAAGACGCTCATCGTCACAAGTAGAAAGTCTGCTACATGAATGAACAGCGTCATCAAAAAAGCAAAAGCTGAGCGCCGTGGTGCTGAAAGAAAATGGGGAACATCACTCCTAACTGTCGATAAAGAAGTTTATCATAATCAAAATATATAACGTAAAACATAAGACCAAAGAAGCATAGTCGTCTTGTTACAACACTTTGATCTAGGACTGTCGCACTTCAATTGTGTTATTCTCCATCACCAACTCAATGACTGGAAAGTCTACTACCAATTCCAAATCCACATATCCTACGTTGGTTCCAGCGGGAGACATTCCTGAACTATTCGGTAATTTCTTTCGGGAAAAAGATAACTTTAATTAGAAAAAAAAACTGGATACCAACTCACAAGGAACACCCCACTTTAAGACCTTTGAAGGCGATGTCGTGTTTTCTTTATTCACTGCGGTAACAGATGAATAAGTCAAGGAGATAATCAAATCGTCACCTCAAAAGATATAGATTCTTGACCCAAAATAAACATCGTTACTCATTTCTCATATTAATATCCTTTTACCCTGTATTGCTTCCAATCATATACGAATCTCTCTATCTACAGGAATTGAACCACATTCTTTTTTAAGCATGCAATTATTGTTAGAATTATCGTAAACTCAACTTTATTATTACTATTATTCTATTTTTTATTATAAGTTGTGTAGGACCCGTGCGGCACTACAAATAAATTTTCTTCCGTTTTCATCCGTCAACAACCAATACATGACTTAAGATTGTTTATTAATTATCCATACTTCTTTTATCTTCTTTTATTACCATCGTCATGAATAATCATCAGCCATCAACAGGTTATGGGCCCAGTCACAGGCACAGACTATTATTTGATGATGGGAGCTGCAAGGTCTGGGCCGGACGTCCCGCTTGCTGAAAGGAAATTGATGTGCATTTCGAACCCAACACCTCTCATTTCCAGGTGCACTGATCGCCGCGTAATCCTGTCTGACCGAGATTACTGCATATGACCTCTCATGTATTATTGCGTCCATAACAGCACCTTCTCGTGGTGTTCCCTGTTTCTACTGTTTGTTATGGGCGCGACCGAGTCCCCGGCGGTATAACCGGGCTAAGGATTAGGTGGGACCCCTTCCTCTTAAGGTGCAGGAGACAGAACCCACCGGTGAGTGGTAAACGCTCTGCTCCTCACCCACCCACCTCACACTCATTCTGTAGTGTGGTGTCCTCTGTATGTCCTTACTTTTCTTAATCTACCCCTATAGCTCATACTTGTTTCCTAGTGCTGTAACTTTAACACTTCTATACTCCCCCTTTGGTCGGCCTGTGGCCCATGTCTTCTGCATGACTATCTGTGACTGATTGTAATCATGTATCCTTCTTAAAAAATTGAGATTATGGGGGAAAGGGCTGGTATCCCTTTGTTTAAGGCCCGCATGATCTCTCATCGACACAAATGACCTAGGACGTGACGATCCTCTGTTTATGAAATATAGCAAATTAAGCAGAAAGAAAAACTGAAAAATATAACTGCAAGCCAGGAAACAGTAGGTGGCGGGGAATGGGCGACCGTCAATCATGAAAGAGACTGTGGAAAAAACAGAATGAAGGCTACTTGGCTAAACCCTATAAAAATTAATTATACGAAGAACATGCATCTGCAGCTCAACTCTTGATGTTATGCAGCTGACAAGGAATACAGGTTAGGGTGGGAAGACAAACCAGAGACTCCCCAGCATGCCATGACAAACAAAATGAAATCATACGAGCTCGGACGTCGCCTCGAAAAAGGTCCGCGCCAGACAGTGAGTTTCCAGGCTGATCTGCGCGAAAAGTCAGCTAATGAGACAAAGAAATTCCACAAACATTTGAATATTTTACAACTTAACATTTGTGGAATCAGAAATAAAAAGACAGAGCTGAAGAAATTATTAAAGGAAAAGGAAATTCACATTGCTTTACTTCAGGAAACCCTGTATAAAAATAGCGATCCTTATATTGCTGGTTACACATACTATACCTGCGAACTGCCGTGGTGTTATTACTTATATAAGAAATGACATCACAGGAGATGTTACTTCTAAAGCATCACAGAACTCAACCGATGTACAGAAAGTCACCTTATGGCACCTAAATAAGAAATTGACCATATACAATATTTACAATCCTCCACGGTGTACTATAAACCTAACAGATCTAAACAGTTCCCAGTACAACAACACAATAATTGCTGGTGTCTTCAATGGCCACTCTCCACTATGGGGATACACAAATTTAAACAACACAGGAAAAAAAATAGAAAAGCTTTGCAATACAACCAACCTCACCATTTTACAAAATGCAGACTCAGTCCCCACCCTTCTTCACAGAGCTCATATGTCCCTCAGTCATCCCTATCTAACCATCATCTCATCTAACCTTCTGAATTCTTGTCACATTAAAGTCCTGGATGAAATAGGCAGTGACCATAAACCAATTCTAACACAGATAACAGCTCGAACACAGAAGAAAACATGTGAGCAGAAATCCAAATAGAATTTCAAGAAAGCAAACTGGGAAGTAAGACGGTGATGAAAGGAATTATGAGTTGTGGGAAATAAAATTCCTAGGGTTTATGAGAATCAGAGACGCATTCTATTTTTACAAACCTCGAAGATGATTCTACGGTTGTTGATGACAATAAAAACGCAGAGTATTTTGCTGAATTGGTTCAAATCCTGGACGATAGCTCATTGTCTCTTATCATCAGAGATGCGAGAGACGACGGAAGAAAAGCTCTAAAAATGTTGAGACAGCAATACTGGCCAAAAGGTAAGCCACGAGACATTACTCTATACACTGAGCTCACCTCATTAGTTAAAGGGGACAAGGAATCA
Organism: Berghia stephanieae; assembly: GCF_034508935.2. NCBI lineage: Eukaryota > Metazoa > Mollusca > Gastropoda > Nudibranchia > Aeolidiidae > Berghia > Berghia stephanieae. The sequence continues at coordinate 20,828,273 of NC_088361.1, read as the reverse complement.
GTTACTGATTACATTATTCCCACGGAGTCGGCCGCTTAGTCCTTTCGTGACACAAAAGAAACCATCAGCGATAGCCATGGTGATCGAAGGATAGCCCAGCAGCTACAGTTCATTCACTGCGGCTATCACACAAAAAGATCCATCTCTAACATTTGCTGAGTTTAAAGTCGCTTTAAGAAATTATGAGGACACTGAAAACCAGCAATACCGACCTAACCGCTCGTCAGCGATGAATGTATCGCACTCTCACTCTCAGTACTCTCACTCTAAATTCAACAAGAAAGGGACTAATATCCACAGTAGGTGGTGTGATATCTGCAAAGTTAACTCACTACTTTTTGCAAAAAAAAAGAAATACGCCTTCTACGTCTACAACTACTAGACCCAGCAGGTCCTGCAATGTCTGCAAAACAACATAACACGATACTCAGTTCTGCAGGCGGCTAAAAAGCGCCAAATCTGTAATAGCTAAGGCAACTACTGGTAGTCAACATCAATCTTCACCAATGTCGTCAAGTGATTTCGTCTTCACCTGCGGCAACTTGTCACTCAATTCTCTTGACAATTCGTTTCTCGTCGAGAGTGGCGCTACCGTTCACATCGTGAAAGATAAAGACAAATTTGGCAAATTCGACAAAAGATTTAATACCTTGCAACACATTATTGAATTGGCTGACCGAACGAGGACAACTAACATTGTCAAAGGGAAAGGTGATGTGTTTGTCAGTCTTCGTGATATGAATAGAACGAGTCAAAATGTTACACTGAAGGATGTACTATATGTACCCACATTGAGGCAGAATATTTATTCAGTGAAAGCTGCAACTTCCAGAGGGGCCATAGTCCAGTTTTCGAAAGACAAGGATTTCTTTCATCGGGTAAATCAGATAACCAATTCGAGATCAACAAGCAAGGAAATTTGTATTTTCTGAATTGTGTTAGTGATAAAATTATGGACAATTTAAATTATGTTCGTGTGCGTACGCTGCAGCAGCGGAATCTCCTGAGAAGGATCATCACGTTGCCCTCGTACAGGAGCTTGTGCTCTGCCATGACCCTGAAGGTGATACCAGCCTAGATCCAATCCTACTGGAACAGCTGAAGATGAGTAGCCAGACCAAGAATGATCCAAACTGGCGTCCAGACAAGGTTTTTCCTTCTCCTGGACACACACCTCCAACTCAATGAAAATGAAAAATAGGAAAAGATACCATGCTGGCTCTGTCGTCGTCCAGTACAAAAAGGACCGCGTGTCAAACGTAGGAAGTCCGATTGACAGGACAAATGAGCTAGACTCCAACGTTGAAAACAGTCTCACCATAGGCACTAGCATTAAAATAATTTCCTTGAATATAGAAGGAATATCAATGGCTAAGTGTGAGTACCTATCACATATCCTCAAAAAGTTTGATGTTGACATTGTCCTCCTCCAGGAAACTCATCTTGTTGACACTGCCCCTCCCTCACGATACAACATTCATGGATATCACGTAATAAACAAACAGCACCACAGGCAATATGGCATCATCACTTATGCCAGAGCAGCAGCCCTAGTCACTGACCTGGGAGGCAGCACAGAAAACAACGGCACACAAAGAATCAATATTAATTTTGGTGACACTGAAATTACTAATGTATTCAAACCACCAAATCTTAGCTGGACCTCTTACCCTAAAGACAAAGTAAATCACCCATCCATAATCATGGGAGACTTCAACAGCCACCATTCAGAATGGGGTTACAACAAAAATGACACTCCAGGGAAAGAGATCTCACAATGGGCAAACCTTAATGACCTAACACACATTTACAACCCAAAGGCAAAGGAACTCTAAAAGGCCCATATACGCCCGGTTTTGATCCTGGTTCGTACGCCGATCAGGCAAAACGGGGTGAAAACGCAATGTGTGTGGCCAAATACCTGGCCGATAAGCAGAGAGACGGTCGATCGCTCGCAAAGCCCGCCTTGCTTAATATTTTTCGAGGCGATCGGCGATCGGGGGCGTGGCAGTATAAAAAATTGGTAATTTTTTTTTCGGATTTTCGCTGTTTTGACGTCAAATTCGTGATCAGCGTCGCATTTACAATAGATTTGATACCAAGAGCTATGTTTTTACTCCAAAACTTGATGAAATTAGAAATAAATTTTAAATAATATTGAGGCTATGTGGCAGACAGAACAGTGCCCCTCCCTGTTTTGTGATGGATCAAGTGGTATGACTCTCGCTTTCGGATCGGAAGGTTCAGGTTTCGAGACCCGCTTTGAGTGGAGCAGAGTTGAGTCCTTGGAAAAGGCTCTTTACTCACATTCTCTCACCGTACTCAGGTGTAAAATGAGTACATGGCCGTTCGTTGTCTTTGTTTGGAAAAAATGTTACATCGCCTGACAGGCGTCATGTTTCGTCTTTCAAGTGTAATATTGCTTTTGCCTTGGGACCCCTTGTAAAGCGCTTTGAGCACGTTGATATTGCGCCAAATAAATGCTGTGTTATTAATTCTTTAAAATAATATTTTTATAAATGTTGCGCCAGGAAGAGGTAGATGGCAAAAGTTTCGTTCTTGATCATCGTAAAATTTATAAAGGATTTCATACAAAATAAAAAATAGTTTTCATAATTTTCAATGTAATGATATAATAATATGCCAGTTCATGTATTGATGTTATGCGTATTGGAAAAATACTCACGACATCTCCATCGGGGTGTAACATATTAACACACACAACTGCAAACTCGAACGTTCATAGTCTGATTGATATAACTTAGTGATAAGTTAATTTTAAAAATGGCTGTCTAAAAGCAATAACAACGGGTTGACTAACGTCAAATTAATTCCTTCTATTGATGTTCTGTGTTAAATTAAAATACTCACAAAGTCCGCCAGCCAGAAATATCACTCCAGCCCAAAAATCTACATGGAACATTGAACGTTGTAGTCGGATATATTTTAATGAGAACTAATCATAGAAATGGGTGTCTAAAAAAAATAACAATGAGATGAGTGACGTCAATTTGGTTCCTTCCGTAAATATCCAAGAAATTGACTCACTCCATCCGCTCTCTCCTCCTTCAATACATATGAATCTATTCTCTCATCACTTTTTGTGCGGCTATGCATGAAATGACACTCGCCTTTGGATTGGACGGTACTGGATTCGAGTCCCGCTCTGAGTGGCGCATAATTGAGTCCTTGGAAAAGGCTCTTTACTCGCATTCTCTCACCTTGTTCACTGTTAAAATGAGTACCTCGCTGTTTACAGCGTCGTGTCTGTCGGGAAACAATTGCAATATCGCTTAACAGTCATGTCTCGTCTAACATGTTTTTATGTTGGCCAAGGACCCTTAGAAAGTGATTTGAGTACCTTTATTGAATATAGCGTATATATAGCGCAAGTAAATTTGTCTCTCTTTCTCTTTCTCTTTCTCTTCCTCTCCCACATTCGCCACACCAGAATGGTACAATGGAACGCGTTTGGCGAACTCTTTTTGGTATATCTTGCTGTTTGCTTTTGGAGTTAAAATTAAACAAATATATATGGACATACGCCACAATGTCTGCTGCTTACACCAGAAATAGGTGTTATATTCAAAGAATAAAATGCACCCTTACCAATTATTTACAGGGAAACAACCAAATATTTCAACTATGCAATCTTTTGGGACTAAATGTTTTGCTCTTACACAAAATCCCAGGAAATTAGGCAATAGAAACGAAATAGGTGTCTTCATTGGGTTTGACAAAGTAATAATAATAATAATAATAATAATAATAATAATAATAATAATAATAATAATAATAATAATAATAATAATAATAATAATAATAATAATAATAATAATAATAAATATATAATAATAATAATAATAATAATAATATTAATAATAATAATAATAATAATAATAATAATAATAATAATAATAATAATAATAATAAAAATAATAATAATAATAATAATAATAATAATAATAATAATAATAATAATAATAATAATAATAATAATAATAATAATAATAATAATAATAATAATAATAATAATAATAATAATGATATAATAATAATAATAATAATAATAATAATAATAATAATAATAATAATAATAATAATAATAATAATAATAATAATAATAATAATAATAATAATACTTTATTGCATCCCAAAAAGGAAATTTTTTATACAGACGTGTTATAATTTACACAATAAGATAAAAATACAATGGAAATAGGATGTATGGAGCAGCTCCATAACCAGAGCTGCGCTTTATAATATGAATAATTTCAACACTGTAAAATAGTTAAAACTGTCACTATAAATTGAAAATTGAAAATATTGCAAAACAAAGAAATTAATAAATAAATTAATATTTACATTTTTTAAAAGTAAAAATCCGAAATAATTATACAAAATGATTGTTGCTTGTTGTTATAAAGCCTAATAATAGACGGCAGAAAAGATTTTCGGTGTCTCTCTGTTTTCGTTGAAATAGAGAAAGGGCGACCACTTCTTTCTGACATAATAACTGATGGTCTTAGTGGATGATACTGGTCATTTATTATTTTAGATATTTTATTTATACAAAATTTCTCGTATAAAAGATCTACATCGTCGACACCATTTATATAGCGTTTAATGGATTTTTTAATATTTGAATTTATTTTGTTCCTTTCCACTGCTAAGCAATTACCTCCCCAAGCTGTTATACAAAATGACAAAACACTTTCGATTACTGCTCTACAAAATAATGTGCAGAGGGTTTTATCTATTCTAAACTGAGAGAGTTTTGATAAAAAATATGTACGTCTGCACATCTTATGCCTAAGTGTTCATCCCACTTGAGCCTGTCAATCGTTACACCAAGGTATTTGTAGTGAGGAACTCGCTGGACGAATTGGTCCTTTAATTTTAACGGTTCTATCGGTTCCTTCACTCTCCTAAAGTCAATCACTAGCTCCTTTGTCTTGCTTATGTTAAGCTCTAGGTGGTGGGCATCACACCAAGACACAAATCTATCAATTTCTTGCCTATAAGCCACTTCGTTGCCATTTGTTATGAGGCCTTGAAGAGCGGTGTCATCTGCAAACTTTATTAAAGGTACACTCAGGTTTTGGCTTCTACAGTCATTCGTGTATATTGTGAATAATACAGGGGACAATACACAATCTTGAGGAGCACCAGTATTTGTAGTTATACAGGAAGATATGTTTTGTCCTAATTGAACATATTGTTCTCTCTCCGTAAGAAATTCGAGCACCCAAGCAATTATATACTTGTTTAGATTCAGACTAGTCAATTTTTGAACAACCAACCGAGGTTGCATGGTATTGAACGCTGAAGAAAAATCTGCAAAAAACAATCTGCAATAGCTCTTAGCGTGATCTAGATGCCTGTAGATGTTGTTGTAAACAGCAAAATGGCATCCTCTACGCCACGTACTGGTTTGTAAGCAAATTGATGACTATCACTCAATGACATAAACTGGTTCCTAATTTTAACAAGAACAAGTTTTTCTAAAGATTTCACGACTATTGAAGTCAGTGCAACAGGTCTGAGATCGTTCATAGATGTTTCTTTTTTTTTTGGAACAGGAATAATTTTTGAAGTTTTCCAAATTTCAGGGATCGAAACGCATTGGAGGGACAAGATAAAAATATGTGTATAAATGGGGGAAAGCTGATGGGCACATTCTTTTAATAATTTTCCTTTCAATCCATCCGGCCCAGCAGCCTTCCTCTCGTTTAGTTTCGAAAATACGAATCTCGTTTCTTCTTCACTGACCTAAATAGTCATTTCATCTTCCAAAGCCCTGTCTAATTTATGTTTTTCATTTTCAATATTCAATTTGTTTGCTGTGTCGAAACGTGAATAAAATTTATTTAGAGTTTCAATTTCGATATCTTCTGATATAACCGTGGGCTTTGGATTATAGTTAACAGCAGTTTTAAGCCCCCGCCACGTGTCCCGTATGTCCCCAGAAGGATAGCATTTTTCAATTTTATTTTTGTACTTGTCTCTACAACTAGATATTACTCTCTTTATCTCTTTTTGTTTTGTTTTCAGATCTTTTTTGTTTCCACTAGTAAAGAGAGTTTTCTTTTGGTTCAATAAAAGTTTTAGATCTTTTGTTATCCAAGGCTTGTTGTTAGGATAATATTTTATTTCTTTTTTACAACACACTAGCTGTTCACAAAATTTTAGATACTCACTAACACAGTCATTCAGCTCATCCACATCACATGATTCGATAAAAACATTCCAGTCAGTGCATTCAAAACAACCACGCAAATCTTCACACACACTTCCGTTCCACATCTGTACACTTTTCTTTACTGGTTTTACACGTTTAAAAACATTCAAGTAATAATGTAACGGTAATTTTATGTTACGTTGACGACATTCTTTTGATGTCAAGTTCAGACAGTGTCATGGCTGACATCAAAATGAAACTAAATAAAAAGTTCAACATGAAAGACTTCGGTAAAATCTCAAACTTCCTAGGCATAGACTTTAGTAATAACAATGATAGTATCACAATGCACCAGACAAAATACTTAAACAAGTTACTTTGCAGATTTGAAATGCAAAACTGTAAACCAAAGCACACCCTCTGCGATATGAATATCAATACATTTGAAAATGAGCCCGCAGAGGAAACTAATGCAAAACTGTACAAAGAAATAGTGGGTGGACTAATTTACGTGATGACATGCACGAGACCGGACCTAGGCTTTGTAGTTACCATGCTGTCACAGCACATGTCCAAACCAAATGCTCGCCACATGACTATGGCCAAACATACCATACGCTACATAAAAGCGACAGTTGACAGACAGCTGATTCTCAGGAAGTCAGAGAAACCTCTCAGATTATCTGGCTTTTGCGACTCAGATTGTGTCAACTCAGAAGACCGAAAAAGTGTCTCTGGATATGGATTTCAATTGACAAATGAGGGACCTCTGAACTTCTGAAAATCAAAGAAACAAAACACAATAGCCTTGTCCACCTGTGAAGCTGAATTATTATTGTATAAAGGCAGCCATTTTGGTAAAAAGTTATCACTAAATTATATCAATCAGACTTTTAACGTTCAAGGTTGCTCGTAGTTTTGTGTGTCAGTACGTTATTTCCGGCTTGCGGATATTGTGAGCATTTATCAGAACATCAATAACCGTCCAAGGTTTTCACGCCATATGTAGCAATAGCTATGATAATGTAACATGTCGAGATAGATGGATATATATATATATATATATATATATATATATATATATATATATATATATATATATATATTTATATATATATATATATATATATATATATATATAGAGAGAGAGAGAGAGAGAGAGAGAGAGAGAGAGAGAGAG
>NC_088361.1:20715912-20813412 GCF_034508935.2 Berghia stephanieae | reverse complement strand
CAAGTCAAATGACGAAGTTTGGAATTCTTGTAGGGCAATTCTTTTAAATTTCTTTAATTCTAATCGCCCAATTTTGTTGGCATTAAATTTTACACGACAATACTCATGCCATTTAGCATCATATTGTTTTAAGCTTTCGACTTAGAGGGACATTCTAAACGGTCTGGGTTATCTTGTTGCCATATCAAACATTTGTCCCAGTCTCTGGGAACAGTTCTTTTTGCTATTGTATGTGTATCTGAAATCATGCAAACGCATTCCTTTAATAGGCATATGCAATATTCTTTCACAACTCTCTCTATCTCTCTTTCTTTCGTTCTTTCTGTTAAAGACCCAGCATCAGCAGGCAGTGCCTTACATAAGGACACAACAGTACTATTAGAACATTCTCCCATTGTCCCTTTGCGATAAATAATGTAAAGTAAATAACTTGCCACAATACAGCATCATAGTGGTTGATGATGATGATAATGATGATAATTATAGCAATCTAAGTGGTATGCTGACTCTTTACTGTCATCGAGTTTGACCGAAATAGGTTTTAACTCACGTAAAATGATTATAGCAGTATTTTTGGAAAGAAAAGAAAACAGGAGGGGAGAATGAGCACTGTCCTTTGTCAACACCGGTTATCGGCATTTATTGAGCTGTGTTCTGCTAGTCTACCCCTCTGCTCGTCTACCCGTCTGCCCGTCCGTTTTAGAGTAATTGATTATAATTATTAAATCAGATGCAGAAAAAAATCTCATAATTTTATAGAATATTGCTCGCTAGACGTCCTTTAAAACAAGTGAAATTGAATATTATTTATGATTAAATAATTTGTATGGTTTGTGAATCAAAAGTAAAGGGAAAGGAAAACATCCGCTTCGACGCTAAAAATAGTCACCAATGGGAATCCAAAGGATGACGTAAAACAACCTTTGATCGGCTTGCCTCGAATGTTTACACAATAAAAATGAAAGAATTTATTGTCGTCCATTTCAAAATTTTCTAACCTTAAAAACCTAGTATCTCAACTAATACTGATCTCTCAGAGTGGTTCTATATCATAAATCATAGGGTTTTTCATACTCTACAACATATGTAATTTTCATGCTTTCAACCCTGTTTGCACAATTCAAGGGTTTTTTGGACCTAATTCCCCCAACTATATTGGAGGTTTCCACAAGACGAAGAAGAAGAAGAAGAAGAAGAAGAAGAAGAGAGAGAGAGAGCTAAATTAATTTGTTTGAAGGTTTTTTACGCCGCTTGCAACACTGATTGCAGTAGTATTGGTGGTGGTATGGGTGGCGTTGTGGTGATTGTAATTGTAGTTGTCGTGATGAAAATGTGGTGGTGGTGATTGTAGTGTGTGTGTGTGTGTGTGTGTGTATGTCTGTGTGTGTGTCTGTGTGTGTATGTGTGTCTGTATGTTTGAGAGAGAGAGAGTGCTGAAGGTAGCCATGCACTTTGTAGATATTTACCTACAAAATGTATTGTAATTGTACGTTTTATTACGCTACAGCCGAAATGAGTTCAGCTCTTATTACACTGGCATCTTTCGGCCCCGTTCCTAAAAAAGCTTATCGGACCCTTTCCCGCCCCATTAATTTATGATACAAAATGACCCCATACCGTAGAAAGGTCTCACTGGAGATTTCGCACAAAGTGTGGTGCCTGGGTAGTGAAAAATAAACAAAGACGTTTCATGTCATACAAACACACGATACAAACACACACGCATACACACATACAAACAAACAGACAGACAGAGCGAGAGAAAGAGAGAGAGAGAGAGAGAGAGAGAGAGAGAGAGAGAGAGAGTAAACTGGTTTCAATCTTATTTTGGGCTGATTCTATTATGTTTTCAAGGTGCTTTCAGTAATCGGGCTTTGTCATAACTAACTGCTAGAGAATGGCGTGGACGGCTATGTTGATATCGCCAAATTATCTGTGTGTTGGAATCATGTTTGATGACTTGGAGATTTCAAACTTCGTGGAACAACCCAAGCTTACCTTGTGGACTTGAATCTGATAGTATGCACATTCATATAATTTTGTTTCTTTTTGTCTGCCATTTCTTGTTCGGAGTTAAGTTTAGAATACAGAATACATGCTCGGGGACATCCATAGAATATTGTAAACACATCGCCTTTTTCCATATCTCGGTCAAGATTATCGATATCATTCTTCTGAGGACGTGTGCGACGTGTGAACTGAAAAGCAATGTTTATGAGAAAGAGTGTATGCCCAGTGGCTTTATTCGGAGCTATGTCAATCAAAATACCAAACAAAATATTTTCACTTGCTATGTCCGAGTCGTTGAACAGTGTAGTTTGGCCTGGAATGACCATGACAATCAAGGCCTCCATAGATAAAGTTGTATTCCACCATGCTTCAGTTACAAAGGTCGACAGTTTGTCAGCAGCTCTGTCTACCAGTAGTACTAGCAAAACATCCTTCCAAACGCTTGCAATACGCTTGCCGTCGTGACTGTTTCAAAACGCTGTCTCCACGACTCAGACGTTGAAAACGACAACACTTTTCTGCAGTTTTAAAATCAATTGGCCAGAACTTCCTAAAGGTATTGAAGGATCGCATTCTTCATCCTCGATGTCACCCTCATTTCCTGTATCCAAATGATACTTTGTCCAAACTTTTTAAAATTTTGAGACATTGTTCCTACTATTACATTGGAGCTAGTTTGCCAGTAATACACTCGAGCACGGAAATCTCAAACATGTCGGGACCGAGCCTATTAGTTTGAGATTTCCCTGTTTTCGATTTTTCCGAGTTGAGTATTTTACAAAGGATATGAGGGGAGTAAATGTGGGTGGTCTTGATAAAAGTCATAGTGATAATTCTCCTTTATTGTGACCTCTTTCAATAGTCGAGAATGAGACAATTCAATTTCCTTTTATCGGTCATCTTTTACAAAATTACGAAGAGAGTTTTCACTGGTGTTGCGTTTATTGTTTCTTGTCTTGTTCAATTCCAGAAATGGAATGACAATTCCCAATGCGTGTGCTTGATAGAAAAGCAAGCAAATCGCATTGTGAATTACACACTCATCAATTGACGTCATTACCTACGAATCCGGTACTTATCTAAAATAACTATCACTCCTCATTCTGGGCGTTGGTTGTTTTGATTTATCTGTGTTTGGATTGAACAAGGAAAACTGCCAATGTACGCAAGGCACGCCCAAGTGTCACAATATTATGTAAACAATTTTATCAGCCCAGCCCACTGTTTAATAATTCTAAATGTCTCTTAAGCAAGATTAATGTTTAAAATGTTTGGGCGTTGGTTGTTTTGAACTGAGCAAAACAAAAAAAAAAAAACAAAAAAAAAACGTGTTTTTTCCCAGTCTACGTCAGGCACACTCGAGTTTCACATTATTATTATTATGTAAACAATTTTATCCGACCAGCCCACCGATCACAAAGAAATCTTGATTAATTCAGTTTTGTAAGTCTTCCATAGGACATCGTGTCGACTATAATTTGGTGTGTCAATGAATTTATACAAATGTACACACCTGATAGATTACTGGTCAATAGCAAAGTTAATCTAATCAGAAAAAAAGAATACACACTCCACCAATCAATGACTATCACCATCACCACCCCGTCATAACATTTAACATCAGCTCCAATACCACCACCAAAACCACAATCATCATCATCATCATCATCATCATCATCATCATCATCATCATCATCATCATCATCATCATCATCATCATCATCATCACCATCTTCAATCTTCATCGTCATAATCATTATCATCGTCATCGTCATCATCATCATCATCATCATCATCATCATCATCATCGTCGTCATCGTCATCATCATCATCATCATCATCATCATCATCATCATCATCATCATCATCATCATCATCATCATCATCATCATCTGTGGTTTTATTCGTAAAATGTCCCTGACATTTGAAACTGAGGGAAGGCAGGCCTGCTGAACACTTCATACTCTTACCCATAGCAGGCTAAAGAGAGAGAGGATTGCTCTCACACAGTATCATCTATGTATTAAATGATAACGCTCTCGTTCCACTTTCCCCACCACTAATTGTTGGTATAACTTTAAAACGTAACAGTTACCACCTACGGCACTCACTGCCCTCCTAGTCTCCCGGATTGAGTGATGGTTGGTACGCGTAAGACGCTGGTCAAATATGCTGCGTGATTCCCCACACATACTCACAAACACGCACACACACACACACACACACAAATACAAATATATATATATATATATATATATATATATATATATATATATATTGATATATATTATATATGTATGTATGTATGTATATATATATATATATATATATATATATATATATATATATATATATAAATATATTATATATATATATATATATATATATATATATATATATATATATATATATATATATGCCATGCGTAACTCACTAACTAGACTGACACTTAGCGCTACGGGGAGAGCGATGGCATCTTTTGTTTCCGTTCGAGTTCAACACAAATTATTCGCGAAAAATAATTTCAACGGACCGCAAGGGTATATCTAGTTTGTTTGAGATTTCCGTGTTGGCCCCGGGAAGTGTTCGAGATTTTTGTGTTGCTAATATAAACAAAATAGAGGGATCAAAACGGGGAATTGCACTGTGAGATTTCAGTGATTTCGAGATTTACGTATTCGAGATCTACGTGCTCGAGTGTAGGTTTATTTATATTAATAGTACCTAGAGAATCCGCCATATTTGCGGAGAAATAAAGGCTATTAAAAATAGGCGGTCATCAATTATACTTATTATACTACGGTAATGTATTTTTGGATTTGCCGGTAATTATGTGCGTCATGATAAAAAATTTAACACTGGACTTAGGAACAATGCTAATCCCCAACCCTTTGTTGTAAAATAATTGATTAGAAAGATTATTAATACTTGATAATATCAAGAGAGATTTAAAATTACGTCATCGTTTTTTGTTGTTGTTGCGGATTAGATTATTATAACTTGATAATATCAATTTTGTTGTTGATGTGCTAGAATTACGTAGAATAAATTATAATCGCAAAAGAGTCAAACGTCAAGGATTAGTATTACGACCTGGCATATTTCCTTCGCATTAATTGGTCAACGGATGACAGAATTAGCAAGAAAAATAGCTTTGCAAGTTCCGCGTAATCAGTGTGTAATAAACAGTTTTATCAATTTTAGATTTGATAGTAATTCTGTGCTCAATGATAAAATTTTAAAAATGGCTTTACAAAACAATGTTGACAGTAAACCCTATTTTTCAAGAAGAATGGATAGATTATTATTACTTGAGAATATCAAGACCAGTTGAAAATTACATCATTATTTTTTGTTGCGGATGTGCTAGATTTGTTTAGAATCAACTATAATCGCATTCGCCAATGGTAAATTTACTACAAATGTTAGTCAATAAATTGAACTGAGTCTCCAAAGATACTTTTAAACACTTTATTTACAAGCAAGATTGTTTACAAATAAAACATGATGCTTCCACTTTGACAGTCACCAAAGAAATCCCAACCTCTCACCGTAGTCATCGTTCTCTAGATTACTTCCGTTCAAAAAACACAACAAATTGCGGGCTTTTTGGTATCTGTGAAAATTGCCCGATAATTCCTGCTCTTTGTTGCAATAAAGAAAATGGCCTAAGAAAATATACAACATTCTCCCCACCTTGGATAATGATGAATAACATGAAATATCCAACTGTCAAAATAACGTCAAACCGCAAAACCGTACTACAAACATAATTCAAATGGTGGAGTAGAGAAGAGAGGGAAACAAAAATAAAAAGGTGACCAGAGTACTACTGGTACAATTTAAACCTTATCGTAAATCTGAACATATATGCAAAATCGCGTAAAAAATGCAAAACAAATCCAAACTAAAATGATGCAAGGAATTAAAATAATTCAACTGAAAATCTATAAAATGCAATCAAACCCCCATAAAAAAGGATAGCAATGCGGCAATAACCCATCTTCAGGAAATGCCCACTCGTTTTGATCAACTCATTATGTATTAGTATTAGTCGTATGCATAAAGCCGCCACTACTGACAACAATAATAAACCATCTTAGCTATTTGGGAGAGCAAAATTATACCATCAATATACATTAGAATAAACATAGCAAACAAGTCTTTATATATAAGACTACTAATCGAAACACAATATAACTGAATATGTGGAAATAATAGGATGATACAATACGTTTAGAGGCTAAAAATACATTTAGGCTTCACGATGCGCCCTGCTCTTGTTCGAACTCCATAATTTTCCTGTCCAACACTAACTCCTACTTCTTTAGGAAGGTTCGAACCATCACTACTTTCTGGTCGCTGTGAATCAGCCTCGGTATCATCACTCATAGACCCTCTGCCTTCTAGTTCAAGAAGATGCAGTCTTTGTATTGGTCTAATAAACGACCCTTTCTTTGTTTTCACTTCAACTGTTCTTATAAGCTTGTCTTTACTTGGAATTAGCTTTGTCACTCTACCAAGTGGCCAATACAATTTTGAACAATTGTCTTCTCTGATGATAACAACATCGTTCAGTTTCAGACTCCCCTTTGCTTTTGCCATAGGAGCATGAGGTAACTCTCTGATATAACTCTGTCTCCAAATAGACCAAAATTTCTCTAACTCTTCTGACCTCGATGCTGCCATTTGGCGCAAGTCATTTGCCGTTACACTCTCATGGCTAAGGTTCGAACCCATGGCGGCCATGTTTCCACCAATAAGAAAGTGATTAGGAGTGAGAGCTTCCCGGCTATCTAGCGTGTCCCCGACAAATGTGAGTGGACGACTGTTGACACACATTTCTATTTCACATAACAGTGTGATAAGTTCTGATTTTGTAAGGCATCTGGTACTCATACTTTTCTTTAAACTGGACTTAACAGAACGGACAAGGCGTTCCCAAATTCCTCCAACCCATGGGCTTCTAGGTTTGATAAACTTCCATTTGGGACTTTTATCACCATATTCTTCTGCCAATTTTCTTGACGCTGACTGAAAAGTTTTAGCATTATCACTCATAACAGTCACTGGCATATGTCTTCTTGACACAAATCGTTTGAATGCCATCATGAACTGTTCAACTGTTAAACTGTCCACAAGCTCCAAATGAATGGCCCTTGTTACACCACATGTAAACAAACAAATGTAGTGCTTTTTCCCAACAAAGTCTGCGGTAAATATCGGCCCGGCAAAGTCTACCCCTGTTACAGAAAAGGGTTCAGATCTGCTAATTCTCTCCTTGGGGAGGGGAGCAATTGGCTGTTGGCATGGTAAAGAGTCATATCTAGAGCACCTGGCACACTGCCTTTTTACTTTTCTTGCTAATGTTCTCAACCCGATTATCCAGAACTCGTTCCGAATAGAAGATATCATGTGTGGAACACCTGCGTGCTTCGATTCTAAATGCTCACGACTTGTCAATAACTCTGAAACATGACATTTCGGCAAAATAATTGGGTGTTTGCACTCAAATGACGCTGAAGCAAACTGAAGTCGTCCTTGCAACCTCAAGAGACCATCTTCATCAATGAAAGGATTCAATTTACGCAACGGAGACCCCTTAGCCACCCTGTTTCCCAATTGAACTTGTCTCACTTCTTCAGAATAATACTAAGCTTGAACTGTTCTCAAACGCACCCTCTTCCCTTCAACTATCTCTTCAACCTTGAGACACTCTGAGTATTCTCTATCTGCGCGTGCTTTCTGGCGGCAATTACTGATAAATCTTAGCACCCACGCTACTACTCTGACAGACTTTGAGAAGCCTCCCCACCGTTCAAACGGTAGCAGAGGCACTGCACTAAGGGTGTTGCTTTGTAGTGTCATCTCTTGGCACTCTGAGGAACATATCATGTTGACTTCCGCTTCATCTTGGATTTTCTCTTCTTGACTTTCCTTCTCTAAAAAATCTGTTGGCCCATTTATCCACTCAGACGAATGCATCAAGGTATTTGCTGTCACTCCTCGTGTTCCCAAATCAGCAGGATTTTCTGATCCCTTGCAATGCTGCCAATTTGAGGGGGAAGTATGTTGTTGGATTTCAGAAACTCTATTTGCAATGAATGTTTTCCACTTTGAGGAATCACTGCGTATCCAGTGTAGAGCAACCATCGAGTCTGTCCAGCATCTGTAATTTGTTTCCTCTGGCAGTTGTAATGCTTTTATTACAAAACGAAGGAGACGGGCTCCCAACAGACAACCCAACAATTCTAAACGAGGCAAGGTGACCTGTTTTACTGGTGCCACTCGTGACTTGGCCATAACCAAAGTCATCCTCTGTCGTCCATCTTCTTCCTTCACACTTGAATACACAGCAGTACAATACCCCTTTTCACTCGCATCACAAAAGCAATGCATTTCTAAACTCTTCTTGTTGATCCAGGTGCACAACACCAAACACCTTGGTACTGCCCATGTCGACAATATGGACAATTCATGCATCCATGCTGAAAACCGTTTTTCTAGGCTGTCTGGGATTTCTTCGTCCCATTCCACTCCCAATTTCCAGAGTTCTTGGAAGACAATCTTTGCTGTTATAGTGAAAGGACTGAGGAAGCCCAGCGGATCAAAAATTCTGGACAGCAAACTCAAAACTAACCGTTTGGTTACCACAACATCTGTTGGAAAGGGATAACCCATAAATTCAAAAACATCAGCCGTCGGATTCCACTTCAGTCCCAAAATTTTGGTTGTGTCACTCTGTGGCATGACTCCATCTCTGAAATCTTTTTGAACTCTTTCTTTTACTGCCAAACTGTTAGAATTCCATTTGCATAGCTGCATGTTCGCTTCTGACATGATTTTGGATGCTGTCTTCTGCATCTCACATGCCTGGTCAATGTCATCTGCTCCAGTGAGAAGATCATCCATGTAGAAGTTATCTTTCATCTCTTCCAGAATCCTTGACTTCTCATACTTGTTGAGATGGTGTCTGACTGTTGCAATCAACAAAAATGGTGATGAGGTACATCCAAAGATCACTCTTTCACAGCGCATCACTCTCATGTTTTGGCCTTCCTTCAAAAGAAACCTCTGTACATCTTGGTCTTCCTTTTTCAATCTAATTTGAAGAAATGCCTTCTTGATATCTGCTGTCAGGGCTACCGGCCATCTTCGAAATCTAAGGAGGACATCGGCCAAATTGGGTAACAGATTGGGACCGGCATGAACGCAATCATTCAATGATATTCCATTCGATCCACGGCATGAAGCGTCAAACACAGGTCTGACCTTGGTCGTGACGCTCTCTTCTTTGATTACTGGAAAGTGAGGTATGTAATAAACTGGTCTGTTTTCTGGCTGCATTTCGTCCAAGGGAACCTCATGTATCACTCCTTCCTTTTCAAGAGCTTTGAACACATCAGCATATCTGGTGTCATCACCCAGCTTCCTGTCAAGTTTTTCAACTCTACTTTTTGCAGATTGAAAATTGTTCTATAACTCTGACTTCATGACCCCGTCCTTCCATGGCAATGCAACTTCATACCTCTGATCTACAAACTTTACACTGTTCCTAAATTCTTCCCATACGGGGTTCCCTACTTCTGCATTGACCCCGTGGTTCGAATCATCCATGATTCCAATTGCCTCAAGCTCCCAGAATTTCTTCACTGTACTATCACTTACACAACCCAGTGTCAAAAATTGTAAATGGGAGTTTTTGCCCTTTACTTCAGGGGAATGCCATGATCCAGAAAGGATCCACTTACCGAAAATGGTCTCTTGAGCCACAAGTCCAATCTCACTGTTTATTACCTTACTTGGTATTATTAACTCCCAATAATTATCAAGTCCAATCAAAACATCCACTCTCATTCTCTGACCCTTGTCATACTCATCTCCCCATTCCAAATCTGAGCCCACCTGAGACTTAAACTGAGCAAGACAATCAAGATTCACCCCTGGCCTGTATAATGTGCCACAAATTTCACCAATTTCTGTCAAACAGACTTTCGACTGCTTACCCTTCAGACCCTGAAAGGAAACTTCATAAACATTTCTTTCTCTTTTTTCTGATGGTCTGCCCCCACCAAATGTGAAAAATGATGTCTCCTCCTTACCAATAAATTTGGGTTTTAAACTCTTCACACAGGAGGATGAGATGTAACTTTTATCAGCAGCGCTGTCAAACAAAACAAAAACGTCAACACCATTGACTTTCACTTTGCAGCTTTGCATGACAGTCTGTCTTCCTGTAAACTCAGACGTGGCGTAAATCACGCAGTTGCCTGACCCCCCATTTTCATTTGCACTGTCTTCAGCTCTGTTTGTGTTTTGTTTGGCAGCACTCTGATTTTGGTAACAAAACACCTTATGGTGACCTTTATGGCAAATCGAACATTTGAATCTACAATTCTTAGCCAAATGTGAAGGCCGTAAACACTTGAAACAAAGATTACTGTTCTTTGTTTTCTCTCTAATTTTTTCAGTGTCCATTTCCGCCAGCTGTGGACATTTATCACTGTAATGGCTGTCCCTTTTACCACAGAAAACACAAACACAAGCACGATTCTGATTGTCTCTTTTTTCACTTGTCATCAACGCAGACGCAGTGTTCTTCCTTTTCTCGTACGCCACTGCCACCCTTGCTTTTTCGTGTGTTGGTGGCAAATCGAAATGTTGGGAACGTTCCCGTCTTTGAATTTCGCCGTGGAGAAAATCCATCAAAAAGAGTAAGTCCGACTCTCGTTTGTCGCTCGTTCGGGCCCATTCCATACGAAAGTCACTTGGCAGTCGACTCAATATCAGGGGTGTCAAAATGACCCCATACTGTTCCCCAGAAATTCCAAAGTTCTCTAAACACCGAATGTGTGACTGAACTAGGTTGTAAAAAGTCCACATATTTTTCACAGTCCTTACGTTGACCTCAGTTGCCAGAAGTTTTTGAATATGGTCGAAAACTATTTTTTCTTTCTATCGTAACGTTGTCGAAGAATTTCAAGTGCGTGACGATAATTTTCTCCGGTCAAACTTAGTCCTTTGATACACGAAAGGGCTTCTCCCGACAACAGTGATTGCAGATACGAAAACTTGGTGATATCAGGTAGCGTCGCTTCATCAATAAGCGCTCGAAACGAATCAAAGAATGAAGGCCACTCAGTGTAATCCCCCGAAAAACCTGCCAGTTGTATTTTTGGCAAGTTTGCTGCACTAGGATTAAAACGCCCTGATCCATTGTCCTGCGTTTCACTATTGTTAGCGTTCACACTGCGCTCCGGTTCCATGGAGGTCTGAATCTCAACGAGTTTCATTTCTGCAGCCGCCTTAGCCGATCTGCACTCAAGTAGGAATAAATGTTCATTTTCAATGTCACGCTGCAAGTCCTCTTCAGAAAGGAACAACAGTTCGAGTTCTTCTTGCACTGATGTTAACTTATCTTGTCGTCTTTTAAAATCTGCCAATGCGTCGGCCAATTCAGCTGAAGAAACGTCGAGTCTGGCAACAAGCTGTTTTAGATTCAGAATCTCACGTGAAAGCCATCCTTTCGTCGCAGACCTGCGTTTTTTCGCTTCTTCCATACTAACTAGTGGTATCGAATACACTGGAGGACACTACGTCGCCTCTTCTAACAACAATGGAGGAAAATGAAACCAACGACTGTCAACTGAATATCTACTTGCCTGCTTCTTCTCAAACAAAACACACAGTCCAATTAACGAAAATCTAGAGGATCCCGGTTTTCGGCACCAAAATGTTAGTCAATAAATTGAACTGAGTCTCCAAAGATACTTTTAAACACTTTATTTACAAGCAAGATTGTTTACAAATAAAACATGATGCTTCCTCTTTGACAGTCACCAAAGAAATCCCAACCTCTCACCGTAGTCATCGTTCTCTAGATTACTTCCGTTCAAAATACACAACAAATTGCGGGCTTTTTGGTATCTGTGAAAATTGCCCGATAATTCCTGCTCTTTGTTGCAATAAAGAAAATGGCGTAAGAAAATATACAACAAATATTACGATTTAGCAGATTTTTCAAGTATTAATTTCAGTCAACAAGTGATAAAATTAGGCTGAAATTAATAAAGGTTTGCTGATACTAGTATATCAATCTGAAAAAAATAGTTTATAATTTTTAAACTTTCTAGTGTATTATTCTGTGCCCGGTGATGAATATTTAGCATTGGCGGAACGGAACAATTTTGGTCCCCAAACCCCAGTTTTTATAGAATAGGTAGATGCATTTCACTAATAGAAACTGATAAAAGTATTTTTTATCCTTTATTTATTTTTTAAAGCTTAACGGGAGTAGTTTTGTGTCAAACGTCACAAAACGACCTTGGTAAAGCCCTATTGCATTTTAAAGCCAGCATTTCTGTTCTTAGATGTTATCATTTTCTGTCTTGCAATTTTCACTTGAATCATCACTAATGATCATCGCTGAATGTGTGTCATTATAACGAGAACAATATATTTGTAAATGTTTCCATGAATACATTACTTCGTCAAACGTTGGAAAGGGAACGACTTTGTTGGTGTGATACAACAATGGTGGCCAGACCGTAATAAATCCTAATTTGCTGACCACTCGTAGTCCAGCCGTATCTTAATAAATTCCAGGTCGCCATGCTGCAGTGCATCCAGACCATAACAATACTGCATTTATAGTGGAAAAAAACGAAAAAAATACGTTGAAATACGGTACGGCCAAACAGACTTGGTTAAAAGAAATCCATTTTATTACGGTACGGCCAGGTACATTCGGGTTTTTTGTAATGTGTCGGCCTTACGACGACCAATACGCTTTTTTCAGGTTACGGCTGGGTGAAGAGTATACCGACCAACGAATAAACGAATCATCCTCGGATCGGAGAGACGGATAATAATCGAATAATCTAATAATAGTAATATAGTAATGGGTGGAGGTATAGACTGCTCATTCTGATATGATAATAATAATAATAATAATAATAATAATAATAATAATAATAATAATAATAATAATAATAATAATAATAATAATAATAATAATAATAATAATAAAAACAATCATCATCATCATCATCATCATCATCATCATCATCATCATCATCATCATCATCAGTATAATGACAAACACACAACACACACAACACACAGACACAACACACACAACTCAAACACAAACAAAACACACATACGCACAACACGCACAAACACATACACACAACACAAACACACAACACACACAATACACACACAACACACAAACACACACAAACACACACACCGACGCACGCATACTCATAAAAATACACACACGCACACACGCACACATACAAAACATTTTTAATGGCCTGCAATCTAATCCTTCAAAAATGAATAGATTATAAAAACCAACCGTTCACAGAACCAAACAACACCATTAGCTACATTAATAAAAACAGCAACCACCCCCGTTCCGCCATTGAAAACATACCAAAAAGCATAGCACTGAGGGTGAGCAAACTTTCGGAAAACAAAGAGATATTCAACGTCGCAGCCACCCCCTACAGCGGATACAACACACCATTTGAATACACAGACGCCTCCCTCTCATGTAAACCCCAACACACAAGTGAAGAACGTAAATCAAGAAAACGACACATTACTTGGTTCAACCCACCTTTCGACAAAAACGTCAGCACAAACATAGGACAGCAGTTCCTGAAGTTAATTGATACACACTTTCCAAAAAACCACAAGCTACATAAAATTATCAACAGGAATACCATAAAAATAAGCTACTCGTGTATGCGCAACATAGAACAAATAATTTCAAGCCACAACAAAAAAATATTAATAAACCACCGACACGAGCAAAACCCACCCACCAGAAAATGCAACTGCAGAAATAAGGAACATTGCCCGCTAAACAAACAATGTTTAGAATCAAGTTTAATTTACCAAGCCACAGTCACCGAAACTAAACCAAACAAGCAAGAAAAATATGTAGGACTAACGGAAAATAATTTCAAAACAAGATACAACCTCCAACCTCAACATTTAGAAACACTAACAAAAAAACATCCACAAAACTCAACGAACATATTTGGAAATTAAAAGACAACAAACTAGACCACAACATTTCATGGAAAATTTTATCTAAAGCAACAGGATACACACCAACATCAAAACAATGTAGCTTATGCCTGGAAGAGAAATATACTATAATCAAACACCCTCATGAAGCCACACTCAACACGAAAAGTGAGATGTACGGTACGTGTCCACATCGCCGGAAGTTCTTGTTAATTAACTACAAACCGGAACCACTTCAACAAACAACAACAGTCAACAAAACAACTCAGTCCTGACGATGGCGAATTAAGCCTGAAACATTAATGTAGACTGTCTCAAACATTGTGGTAAATATTTTTTAAAATAATCATTCGCTCCATTACTACATGTCGAGCACTTTTCGTACCATATTTGTATCAAACACGATTCGATATATATATATATATATATATATATATATATATATATATATATATATATATATATATATATATATATATATATATATATAATATATATATACTCTATTTCTAATCACCCCCCCCCCCCCCCCCCACTTCTCTCTCCCTCTCTCTCTCTCTCTCTCTCTCTGTGTGTGTGTGTGTGTGTGTGTGTGTGTGTGTGTGACGTTTCCTTAAACATATTTAGGACCCTATAACTGTAAAGTTGTGCCCTCTTTTTCTTTCTTTTTTTTTTTTTTTTTGTTGGTTTTTGTTTTGTTCGTTCGTTTTTGTTTCGTTTTTCTCCGGATTCATATTGTTACGTACAAGGAACGCACACGGCAATAAATTTTGACGTCTAACTGTGTTCTAAATTAAAATAAAAAATCTTAAAAATGAGTAAAAGTAAATAATTTTTAAAAAAATTAAAATACGATCAAACTTCTCGAGTCACCAAAAATGGTGTCAACGTGTTGAAGATGAAAATTAAGACTATTTTGCCAAGGGAGTACAAAAAAAAATAAGAAGAAAAGAAAAGCAAAAAGAAAGATAGAAAATATTCTGCCTAGAAAGGAGCTCGAACACCTAACTCACCCTACCCCGGTTACAGTTACGCTGTGCTAAAACAGCCGGCCACCGTGCCTTCTCGCGCTCGGTCAAACAGTTTAGCCCGTATAATATCTTCCACTGGTGGACGGAAAACACAGTTCCTTTTTTGTATTGCATTAAATTCATTCTTGTAAAATGAAACAATATTGTTCTCGGTATCCCCATTAACAATAATCAACTTTTAAACAACAAATACAGTATATTGGCTTCATCATAATGACCTGCTTCACCACCTTCAACATCATCTTTATCATCGTCACCATCACCATCATAATCAGCAGCAGCATTATCATAATCATTTTCCCCGTACTAATCATGATCATCATCACCACCGTCATCATCTTGCTGATTATTTGTTTTGTTATTATCTATTCTATTCATGTTTGCTGCTCTGCTGTGAAACAATGTTTGTTTCTACTTGATTGAGGACTAATATTCAAGAGTCATTGATTGAGGACTAATATTCAAGAGTCATTGATTGAGGACGAATATTCAAGAATCATTGATTGAGGACTAATATTCAAGAGTCATTGATTGAGGACTAATATTCAAGAGTCATTGATTGAAGACTAATATTCAAGAGTCATTGATTGAAGACTAATATTCAAGAGTCATTGATTGAGGACTAATATTCAAGAGTCATTGATTGAGGACTAATATTCAAGAGTCATCGATTGAGGACTTATATTCAAGAGTCATTGATTGAGGACTAATATTCAAGAGTCATCGATTGAGGACTTATATTCAAGAGTCATTGATTGAGGACTAATATTCAAGAGTCATTGATTGAGGACTAATATTCAAGAGTCATCGATTCAAGAGTCAGTTGCACATGCGTGTGCTTGTGTGAGAGGTGGGGTGTTTACGTGTATATGCCCACTATATACTATAATTAATTGTATTTTATATTGGCACTAATCTGAACCAAAATGAATTTCCAATTCTTTGGACAAGAAAGTTCTATTATTAATATATTATTATTTATTGACTTTGTTTTTTTCACTAGAAATCCTGTCCAGGGTCTTTGACCTCCCATTGTTGATGGGGAGGTCACTTTTGATGGTTCTTCCATCCTGATATACTATCCACGTTGCTGTCTGTCTGTATTCTGGTTTGAGATTGCTTTTTTTCCCCTTTTCATGGCAGGGATCCTTAGCTGAGAGTGAAGCAGCCAAATGTATAGTTCCATTTTAAAACATTTTTAATGGATATTTTTTTTGCTTGATATATCCGTTATGTAGAAGTGAATATTATAGTTTTTAGTTTTGGATGTTTCATTCATAGCAGAATCCTTTGCTTGGCTTATGCCTGGATGACAACAAAACAAGAAACTCAGCATTTAATTTTGAAATCCCCCACTCAAGAACAAACCATCATCTTTACTCTTTCTTCCCCTCCACCGTCCGACTTTGGGAAATCCCTGCCAACCACTTGTCCCTTTCGACTTCTGCCTCCCTCTAAAACCCATTACTGAAAAGACGGCCATACAATCTTCAGCCTGAAGGTTTGACCTTAATGGAAGAAGGATGGATGGGAATTTCAGGTAATGCCAAAAAAGGCACATTATCATATTATCATTAATAGATTGCTCATGGAAACGTCTGTCCTTTTTGAAGTCGTCCGCTTTGCCTTACTTTTTTGGTGCTTTTTAAAACAAAAACAAAACAAAAACAAACAAAAAACATGCGAGGCTTTATATAGAGCAATATCCACTAAACGTGCTCAAAGCACTTTACAAAGGGTCCCTGACCAACAGCGATACTATTTTTTAAGACAAAGACAATGCTGTGAAAGACCAGGTACTCATACTCAGGTATGGTAAGAGAATGTGAGTAAAGAGGCTTTTCCAAGGACTCGACTATGTGCCAAGCGAGGCTCAAACTCAGGACCTTCCGATTCGAAAACGAGAGTCATACCAGTAGACCACATAGCCTTAACTTCAGATCAACAACTCTCTTCCATCATCTTCCCTATAACTAGTGCAGAAATTATCCAAAAGTGTCGTAAGCACTGCAAACCCTTAACCAGCTGACTGCCGGACCCTGGAAAGACATGTATTTTTAAATTTGGCCAGAAAACAAAGTCCCAGGTTTGAGAGTCTTTGCCAAGAGGAGGGTCATTTAAATCGATCGATATTTGAAGGACGTGTTTTCTGGGTAAATTTTTAAAAATGTCTTTCCAGAGTATGGCAGTAAGCGGGTCAAAAAACAAAAGACAATCACTCTGCACCTGACAATATAATATGGCGGTAAAAGAAACAAGAGTGATCTCCCTGCCCATCATGGGATGTCTAATGACCCCATGTTTTTGTTTGTTTTTAAGGGTTTTACGGCGCTTGCAACACATTTAGGTTATATCAGCGCCAGTAAAAAGGAAGAAAATTAGATAGTAATAATATTCTAGATGTACAATTAAAA
Organism: Berghia stephanieae; assembly: GCF_034508935.2. Taxonomy (NCBI): domain Eukaryota; kingdom Metazoa; phylum Mollusca; class Gastropoda; order Nudibranchia; family Aeolidiidae; genus Berghia; species Berghia stephanieae. Next base: position 20,795,912 of record NC_088361.1, on the reverse strand, counting down.
GGACTTGAGGAAAAATTAAGACAAAGGGGAACTGGGAACAAATAGGGATCAGATGTAGATTCCAAGAGCATACCACCAATGTACTTAGTTTGAGATCACCTATAAGTCTCATCCGGACACAAGCACAAAATCCAACAAAGAGGAACACACTCAAATGCTTACATTATACATTAAAAATAACAAATATAATAATACATAACAAGAGAGATGATTTACAAGGAAAATAATATCATCTCCCAAAACAATAACTATGCATTTGACTGTTTCCCTCCCAGCCAGGGCCAGGACAAAACCAAGTAATCTCATTCCAAGACAAAGACAGAAATCATGTTGGAAAACAGATATAAGGAGATAGAAGACACAGTATGTACCTCCCTGCCCGCTATGGGAGTGGGGAGGTCAGGATCCCCACCCAGAATGACCCCATGCGTTGGCGCTTACCCCATACAATAGTAATAATAATAATAATAATAATAATAATAATAATAATAATAATAATAATAATAATAATAATAATAATAATAATAATAATAATAATAATAATAATAATAATAATAATAATAATAATAAATATGAAGAAGAGGAAGGAGGAAATCTAATCCAAATGTTCTTGGAAGATATTTATTCAAGATTTTGTTTCCGATGGCAAAAAAAAAGAACAAAAAAAAACAAAACAAAAACATTAAACATAAACGAGCAAACAAACCAAAAAAAAAATTTTAAAAAAGAAATCTGAGAGAGGGATGAAAAAAAAAGGAAAATGGATCTGGTATACATAATTATAAAATCCACTGAAAACCACATTCTGTTAATGTCTTCATTATTAAAAAACACTTGTTGATTGTGACTAGGATGAACAAATAAATGCAATATTCTTTTTAAATATGCTGCACATCATTATGGATGATGTTGAACTTCCTTGTTATCTTGACACACTCATAAAGGATTCATTATGTTGAACACAATTTCGAGTCTTGCCAAGAGACCAGCATAACATACCGTAGATAACAAGGTCACCATGTATACAGAAATACAGTACCAGAGCAGCACTGCAAAGTGAGCAAGAGGGGTTATTCTCTTACTCCAGGGGAAAGAAAGTAATTCTGGACGTGGGACTGAAACACAATCCTCAAGGTGGAAGTGCAATGCCTTAACTATTCTGCCATCTCTCCCCAGGGAGTCAACAAAAAAAAAGTGTGGGGGGGGGTGTCAGTAATCTACCAATTGAAATACAGAGCTCTATCTATCACATCCAAAAATGTCAAATACGTATTTTCGTCTCACAACCGTTCTTATTAACAATGTCATCAATTTGAATAAAATCTATAACAATAAATGTGATCAGTAAAATCAAACGAACAAAAAGAAACAAAACAAAAAATAGACAAAACCTCCAATGATGAATGCAAAAAAAAAAAGTTCAACATTAACAATTTTCCTTTTTTTTTAGATAAAGTTAAACAAACTTTCTTATCTTCCATTATAGGTTGCGGAGATTACAACTTTGGGAAGATTTGTTTCATAAAAGTAACAGTATTAATCTCTAAAAAGATATGCAACTTTGTCAAATATTATCAAAATGAACAAATAATGATTTCAATGTATAATAAATAAAAATAATAATCGTAATAAAAAATAGTAAATGCAATGAGTATAATGATTCAAACAAATCTCCAACAAAATTATTGATCTATGGCAAAGGCAGAAAGAATGGAGACATTCAACTCCAACAACATAAAAATATCAATTTCGGTTTGTATTATTCTATAATTCGGAATGTAAACAGAGTGGAAAAACAACTGTTGTTTTCCTGAAAACTAAAACACCGACATAATACATTCAATCAGAAAATACCATACACCATTAGTCAAACTGGAATCCTTACAGTATAGAATCAACTTTATTTTTACACATACAGTAATGCTACAACTAAACCTAACACCAATTCAACATCAAGATTTCTAAATGTAACCAACATAATACAGATAATGTAAGAACTATAAGAATATTATCTTGAGTGAGCCAGAGTTAACACAACTAATAAGGGGAGCGAGAGGCTTCAATGACTTGATCTGGACTTGTAAAATGTTTGAAAATTCAGCAGGTCTAGCTTGCCCTGTAAAGTTTGAAATCCTTCCAAGCATTGGTTGTTTGATTTTAACTCTTTAACTAGACTGGCAAAAATGTCAACATAAAAGCTTTCACACCGATTTATGCTTTAATTTCAATCGAGCTCCTCAGTTACTGTATAGTCCCTGACACCGAATTAATTCTACCTCTATTTTATGTGAAGTTTAAACATTTCGAGAAAAAGAATGGTAACTGCGTGCCTCTCAAAAATTGTTGTTTTTTAAATGATTGTTTAAAAAATTCAGCAATTTTGTAAGTTTTTCTATCTCCTAACATTGTTTTTCCTAAACCCTGACAGAGTAAAGAAACATAAATCCATATTAATATCAAAGATAGTACCATGATCATTGAAAATCTACGTCGAATCAAGTAGCAGATCGTATGGAACGAAATTTCTAGTTTCATAGCACAGGTCTCATATGACAACTCATACAATACCAAGCGCAGATCATTTTTTTTCTACAGTTTCCCATTCAAGTAAACTTATGACAATTCAATTACCTTATCAGGTCATCATTCACAGTTTATCCATAGAGTGATGGTGATGAACATACAACAAAGACCTAGCAAAATACGGTCATGCATCAATTTTTATCCTAGAGCTTGAATATGCACACTATTGTATTACTTTCACACGTAACTTGAAACCATGAACATCGGGGGATAGAAAAGTGTTGATAGGGTGCCAGCATAGGATAAAAGAGACAGAGGAAAAGGAAGAATAAGTTGAAAGAAGAAGAAAATTCCAGATGGCTGATCGGATTCTTACCCTTATAAATAAACTAATCAAATTCCACATTTTTTCTTTCAATGCCCAGTGAATAATCACAACATGATACAGAGAAAGCTCAAGATGTGCTGGAAAAATACACACTTAATCCTGACAAGAAGACCCAATGGTCTTCATTGACATTACTGCTCTCTTGACAAAAAACAGTAAGGTATATGATATAAGATTGCATTAAAATCAAATTTCCATTATGCCATGATAAGTTCGGTTTTGTTGTCTTTTGTAACAAATTGCACCAAGCTACCAGAAGCTGGTCGATCCTCACCATTCAGCCACTTGAAAAATAACCTTTGGAAGAAAGAACAAAAGTATATACAAATATTTTGAAGCCCAAATTGCACGTAAGAGGCCATTGAATATTGGACAAATCAGATGGACCAGCCTGCCCAACCTTAAAGAAAAGGTAAAAAAGAAGAAGAAAAATTAAGGCTGTCTAGATTAAAAGGATGTAAATAAGACTGATAGGTAAATTTGTCAAGTCTGCCAACCTGTCTAGACGAAAAAGATGTAAATAAGATTCCGATGGGTAAAGTTGACAGATCGGCCAAACTGTCTAGAATAAAAACATGTAAATAAGACATTGATAGGTAAAGTTGACAGGGCCTGCCAACATGTCTAGATTACAAACATGTAAATAAGACTCTGATAGGTAAAGTTGACAGGGCCTGCCAACATGTCTAGATTACAAATATGTAAATAAGACTCTGATAGGTAAAGATGACAGGGCCTGCCAACATGTCTAGATTACAAATGTGTAAATAAGACTCTGATAGGTAAAGATGACAGGGCCTGCCAACCTGTTTTTGTTTTTTTTAATAAAACTGCAGAATTATTACAATTTATGTTGCCATTATATCATTAAAAGAATATAAACACATTCCGAAAAGAATCATTGACCCTCATGAGAACAATTTGAATATCATTGGAATTGGACAAGGTGAAATAATTACTCTCCAACAACTGCTCAATTTACACATGAAATAACATTTTTAACATTTATATATACAGGCCTGTAAATGGTTGGTGAAACAATTGTCGGAACTTTTTGAACACACGAAAATAGACACAACAGGACAAAAATATGGATTAATTACACAACACAGATATAATACGTCAATTGACTAGTCAAATCATGTCACTTTCCCCTACTTATTTGTAATGAGGTCCTTATTTTATGGTACCAAAAAAAATTCAAAATTATCTGAAGGCCCTGGTCTGAGTTAGTTGTAAAATGAAAGGAAGAGAACAATTCCTACCCTTTTGAAGGATGTGTATCTCGTGCTTGACACGGGAAGCTTTGTATCTTCGCTCCTGTTTGTTTGTGTTAAATGTTTATGCCTATTCTTTCGTTTATTTATTTATTTATTTGGATTAATTCTTATAAAAGAAGAAGAAGAAGAAGAAGAAGAAGAAGAAGAAGAAGAAGAAGAAGAAGAAGAAGAAGAAGAAGAAGAAGAAGAAGAAGAAGAAGAAGAAGAAGAGGAGGAGGAGGTGGTGTGGTCGTGTGAGAGCTTTCGAGGAAGAATATACATAGCTGCCAACTTTTCAAAAATAAAATAAGGAACGCTCATTTTGGCCCAGGACGACGTAAGCCCCCCCCCCCCCCCTTTCATCGAATCGCAACATATAAAAGTCAGCCTTTTAAATTACTATTACTAACACTAACAAGTTTGAGATAACAGAGGCTAGTCCAAATGTTGCTAAATTATCGGGTTTAGTACCAGCACATTTGAATCGTTAAAATGACACTTTCCACAATGAGATCAAAATTTCAGAACAGACAATATAAAGAAAGAATTCAACTGCCTCAACTTTGATAAGGACCAATACACAAGAAGCACAATTGTAAAATAAATGAAATAACTTAGGATGGTTAGAAATGCATAACTGCCAACCTGGTACATCACTTGAGAGGGCGTTTTGGGGTAAAAATTAGGTGAGTTCAACTAAAAAGTAGGCGATTGCATATATGTTTTCTTTCATGCAACATAACGGTCTTCAAGTAGTACACAATAATAGTAGTTATAGTAAAATGCACCTCTAAATATTGGAGAATTCCTACTTCTTTACTTTGACAAGATAAACACACCTAAAAATGGAGTATACTTATTTTTCTTGAACCTAAACCGTTACAAAAGTTTGCTTGAAAAAAAAAAAAAATTAAAATCAGATGAAGATTAAATTTATATTTCATAAATTAATAAAGGGAAATAATCATTGTCATGTTTAATCTATTTAAGCAATTGATTTTCTGATTGAATACCTTCCAATCAAAGATCTGGATTTAATTTTATTTTTAATCAAAATAATATTTGTAACAAATAGTGAAAGTATCAATACTGTCTTAGAATATTAAAAGTATATCGAGGCTAACATCCATATTCTATGCAAATCTCCAATACATTATGAAAGGTTTGAGTAAAAAACAGGCGTCATATAAACAACTGGAATTCTTTTAATTGTTGAAAATCATTTATGATAGAGGCATCAAATTAAAGAGCTACACAGGAATAGAGATTATGCTGTGCTGATTTAAACCCTGCTCATCGTCTCTCAATGGACACCAATAATAATAATAGTAATAATAAAAATAATGGATCAATAATAATAATAATTCATTAGGCTCACATGCCTTGTTTACCACAAATTAGTCAAAAATTACAAAATACGGATTTTGAACTAAAAATACGGACTTATGGACTCAGGAAGTCAAATACAGAACAAATCCGTTTTTAACGGAACGGTTGGCAGCTATGAATATATATTTCGAAGAAAAATAATTATTTCGTATTATTTTTTTTCCGTCTCACATTGGGACGAAACCAATAAATTATAGAGAAAAAGATACGAGAACCGGAGAAATGCATGTGTGTCGGTAGCAAAATAGAGAGAAACCTTCCGGTACGGTTCAACACACTTCTGTGCGTGTGTTATTTACTGACTAGGTGTGTGTTCGACGACTCGGGCAAACTTCGCGACATAGATAATCTGTGGTTCGCGACCCTCTCACGCTGTGTCACAGTAGCTAGGCAGTGAATGCTTCCACGTCTAGCGGAGTGTGTAGGTAGCATGATAATAATATAGCTAAATGATAGACGTTTTGTTTTGTCCCTGATGCGACAAATAAAAAGTGTTTTGTTTTGGGTTTTTTTTAAGTCGGCATTTGAAACGGGATAAAATCTGATTTTTTCGAGGAATGAGATAAAAGTCTTTTATTTTCTTTTTTATTAGTTCTGTTCTTTGACGATACGAATTTTATTTTTACTATTAATTTTTTTTTTTAAATATTAGCACTTATAGAGCAAAATCGTACTGTCGGAAATCCGACAATAGACGGAAGATTTACAGGCCTGTATATATATATATATATATATATATATATATATATATATATATATTTCTTTTTTAAAACAAACAAAAATTACAGCCCAACATTTTCCATTTAAGAGTCTTATATTTAATTCAGAAACATTATTGACCAAGTTATTGACCCAGTGGTTGCCAGATAGTTAAAATTCCATTTGTAATAGGAATACAAGGAATATACCAGGTTGACATAATAGTCAGAACCATTTGAATTCTTTCACTTCAATATCTGTGTTATTACAAAATCTTCTATTACTCTCACTGTTGAGAAAAATACTGTTTCTCCACAGTGTTGAATAGGCGAGCTTTTAGTTCTCTACCTGTGCCGCGGTCAAGAGGTCATTCACTCCATCAAATTCTCGACCAGTGCAACGGGTCATCTCCCGTGATACTTAACAGATTTGTTACTGATATCTGGTTAAATTACAATCACTTTTGCACAACCACAGTCGATTTTACCAATTTAAACAAATTGGCAACACAATGAAAAAACTTTGATGTGTATTTTGGTACCAAACACTCTATCATTAGAATTACTGTCTTTGAGATATTATGTATTTTGATATCAGCACAATTTCGATTATAGTTTGTTCAGAGGCATATGGATTCCGGTCAAGATGTCTTCATCACACAAGTTATATTCAACAGGTGGTCAAATGAATTCAGCTATATATATATATATATATATATATATATATATATATATATATATATATATATATATATATATATATATATATATATATATATATATATATATATATTACAGAAAAATGTTCTATTTAGGATTGAAATATCATGATCATTATAAACAGCACTGGCATAAAAATACATATGAATGGAAAGAGGAAACCTTGATGAAAATTACAGAGTAAAGAAATTTGTGTTTAAGCTCATTGTGAAGCGATAACAAAGAGATGAAAGTGAACATAAATCGACTTGTATCACCCGATATCACCGTAACTGAACTCACAGGGGGATTCCCTGTAATTTGGCAGGTGTGACCCCGGGTCACCACTTGAACTAAGTTACCGCTCAGGCGATATTTTCGTTACTGTGTCTCGTTATTATTCTCAGAATAAAATCAAAATTTTTTTAAGCGGTCTATTTGGAATTTTAAAAGATCATATATGGAATATGTGCTGCACTGGAATAATAATTTTAATAATAATAATAGTAATAATAATAATAATAATAATAATAATAATAATAATAAAAATAAAAATAATAATAATAACAACAATCATAATAATATACTTTATACTTCCACTCACTCTGACACAAATTCAAGAGATGTCCATGTAGAAAAATCAGCTGATGCCATGAATTTACGATTCATTGGAGTGTCAAGGGTAATTCTATCAAAACAACAAAAGGAAATACATTGGTGTCAATCGAATGTGTTGGGGGAAAAAATCAATTCATTGAAAGTAGGTAGAGAATAATCAAAAACAACAGTACTCATACAGAGAGAAAAAAATCAATTCATTGAAAGTAGGTAGAGAATAATCAAAAACAACAGTACTCATACATAGAGAAAAAAAATCAATTCATTGAAAGTAGGTAGAGAATAATCAAAAACAACAGTACTCATACAGAGAGAAAAAAAATCATTTCATTGAAAGTAAGTATCTCCCTTGCCTACTATGGGAGGTCAGGAACCTCACCCAGGTAAGAGGAATTCATATATCCAAAACAAAAAACATAACTAACAAAATATAACAGAGAGATGATTTAAAAGGGGGAAAAATCATCTCCCAAAACTAATACTAAATATTTGACTGTTCCCTCTCATCTAAGGACCTCAGCAGGCCTCGGCCATGACAAAACCGAGAAATCCCATTCCAAGACAAAAACAAAAAACTTGAAACACAGATATAAGGGGATAGAAGACACAGCGAGTGATCTCCTGCCCACCATGAGAGGTCAAATGACCCCACTCTGTATTTCAGAATTGAACCGACAAAGTTCTTTTAAAAAAGCAAGAGCTACAATACTTTTATCTACTCACGGCAAAGTCCCTACAACTGTAGTATTGGCTGGTAACCCACTTTTTACACCACTCAAACTTTGAACAAGTTGATGAACAGCAGCTTTTGCTAGACCATATCCCATCATACCTATGGACATGATAAAGATTATATAATGATATTATAAAACAACACATTCACACAATATGACCTAATTGTGGTTATCACTTTTGAATTTAGCACTTGCTAGTTTTAGGAAATATCAGCACCAAGGAAAAAGAACAGCAAAACTTGAGCTTTTATTTATATTGCACAATATTAACTAAACATGCTCAAAGCACTTTACAAGGGGTCTCTAGCCAACAGCAAAACTTAGCATGTAGAATGAGACTTTTCACATATTAGGCGATATTACATTATCAGGCCTGTAAATGGTGGTGAAAAAATTGTCGGAACTTTTTGAACACGCGAAAATAGACACAGCAGGAAAAATATGGACACAACATAGATATGACACGTCAATTGACTAGTCAAACTATGTCACTATCCCCTACTTATTTATAACGAGGTCCTTATTTTATGGTACCAAAAAAAAAAATCCCAATTATTTGAGGGCCCAGGTCTGAGTTAGTTGTAAAATGAAAGGAAGAGAACAATTCCTACCCTTTTGAAGGATGTGTATCGGGTGCTTGACACGGGAAGCTGCGTATCTTCGCTCCTGTTTGTGTTAAATGTTTACGCTGATTCTTTCGTTTATTTGGATTAATTCTTATAGAGGAAGAAGAAGAAGAAGAAGAAGAAGAAGAAGAAGAAGAAGAAGAAGAAGAAGAAGAAGAAGAAGAAGAAGAAGAAGAAGAAGAAGAAGAAGAAGAAGAAGAAGAAGAAGAAGAGGAGGTTGTGCGGTCGTGTGAGAGCTTTCGAAGAAGAATATATATTTCAAAGAAAAATAATTATTTCGCATTATTTTTATTTCCGTCCCACATCGGGACGGAACCAATAAAATATAGAGAAAAATATATGAGAACCAGAGATATGCATGTGTGTCGGTAGCAAAATAGAGAGAAACCTTCCGGTCCGGTTCTACACACTTCTGTATGTGCGTTATTTACTGACTAGGTGTGTGTGTGTGTGTGTGAAGACGACTCGCGCGAACTCGCAACCCTCTCTCGCTGCCTGTGGCACAGTAGCCAGGCAGTGAATACATCCACGTCTAGCGGAGCGTGTAGGTGGTATGATAATATTATAGCTAACTGATAGACGACAAGTTTTGTTTTGTCTTTGATGCGACAAATAAAAAGTTTTTTTGTTTTGTTTTTTAAAGTCGGCATTTGAAATGGAATAAAATCTAATATTTTCGAGGAACGAAATAAAAGTCTTTTATTTTCTTTTTTATTGGTTCTGTTCTTTGACGTTACGAATTTTATGTATACTATTATTATTTTTTTTTAAATATTAGCACTTATAGAGCAATATCGTACTGTCGGAAATCCGACAATAGACGGAAGATTTACAGGCCTGCATTATTTTCTGTGACAGAGACAACACTGTTAACAACCAGATATTCATTTTACACCTGAGCATAATGACAGAATCTGAGCAAAGAGCCTTTTCCAAGGACTCAACTATGCGCCGCTCAGAGCGGAAGTTGAATTCAGGACCTTCTGATCTGAAGACGAGTGTCATACCACCAGACCACATAGCCGCACCAAAAGTAAAGTTAAATATAATTGTTATAGATTAACAGATTACAAATAAACGGAGTGTATCGATTCAATGAGAGAGGAAAAAAAAAAAAAGATCTGTGCTATGATTTATCTGGAATAAATCAAATAAGAACGAATACCTGGGGTTCCTTTCAAAGCAGGTTGGGCTCCTGGTAGAGTAACCAATCCTCCTTCCTTCAAATACTTGGAGGACAGGCTTGCAGTAATGACAGACGGCCATACAGATTGCTTCCACATGGAGTCGGCAGCATTCACAATATCTTGAAGGTGAAGGAAAATTTAATTTTTTTAAATATATCTATAAAAAATCACTAAAATTAAGGGGGACTGTGGGTCTTATCACAAATTGACAAAGTATCAAGTACAAAATAAAAACCATGTTTGAAGTGTATTAATTGATTATTCTCTTCTAGCTTTTCATTACTTTAAAAATTTTCATTGCATTAAGTTCCATTTAAACCTAAATCTCTTCCCAATTTCCTTCATATTATAAGTATTTTTCTGATTTCCATTTTCCTCTATACGATATGGAGTCTTCATAGATTTTCACATGACTCTGTGATGGTAAAACTGATTACAGTATTTCTAAATGTCTCTTGTTGTTAGTCCCTATAGATAACTTTAAAAACACTGGTGTTTTTTTTCATATAGATAAAACAATTAAAAAAAGACTTTTTATCTCTTTGAAATGCATCTTTTTCACAGAATTTGCTTATTCAACTATGTGCATGAATAACATTTTTAAAACAGGCCTATAAATGGTTGGTGAAAAAATTGTCGGAACTTTTTGAACACGCGAAAATAGACACAACAGGGCAAAAATATGGATTAATTACACAACACAGATATGACACGTCAATTGACTAGTCAAATCATGTCACTTTCCCCTACTTATTTATAATAAGGTCCTTATTTTATGGTACCAAAAAAAAAAAAAAAACCCAATTATTTGCGGGCCCTGGTCTGAGTTAGTTGTAAAATGAAAGGAAGAGAACAATTCCTACCCTTTTGAAGGATGTGTATCTCGTGCTTGACACAGGAAGCTGCGTATCTTCGGTCCTGTATGTGTTAAATGTTTACGCTGATTCTTTCGTTTATTTGGATTAATTCTTATAGAAGAAGAAAAAGAAGAAGAAGAAGAAGAAGAAGAAGAAGAAGAAGAAGAAGAAGAAGAAGAAGAAGAAGAAGAAGAAGAAGAAGAAGAAGAAGAAGAAGAAGAAGAAGAAGAAGAGGAGGAGGAGGTGGTGCGGTCGTGTGAGACACAGCGTACACAACGACAACAGTTTAGTTGAGACGGTATCCAGTTCCTGACACCTGCTGACCCGGTCACAGTGAGCGGTCAATCACCGAGAGGAATTTACCTAACGGGGATTGCCGTTCCGCTCAATTTAACAATGTTTTGTTTTATTGTCTGTCAGACAACCATATTGAATGAGTTGAAATATCACTACTTGGTATAAAAGTTTATATTTTCTACTTTTACTGTGTGTTTTTTATGTTTTCATAGTATTACTAGATTTCTCAATATAAGTTATCAATGAACGGTAACAAATTACATAAAAATATTGTGGGTGCTACATTTAAAAAATTAGAGAAAAAAAACGTTGCTATAGATTTGTCTGAATTTTATGTATTATAAAGACAAGATGTAAATACTTCTCCTCACAAAAAACGTATTTTTCCTCAACAAAAATATATCCGCTACGAGCATTCAAACTCGTCAGTGTAGTTTGGGGCTGGTCTTTAACTGCATTGCGTTGATGACAAATCGCATTTTATCCATATCATTGATAATGCCAGATGCTCTTTTTTCCAATTTTGCTGTTGTTTGGTGACAGGTCTCAATGCCTTGTTCTCCAAGAAGTCTAAGTCGAAACTTATATTGAGTGATGTGTGGTATGCAGTGGTACTCAAGGAGGTGTGTTTTGGGATTATTTTGTTTGGAAAATATTTTCTGTATGTATCCGTGTAATGTTTTATTGCACTTTGAATATATTGGATTGTGTCTGCTTTGATTGATTTTGTGTGTGAAATAAAGTTGTGCACATGACTATAGGCCTTGTTTATATTGTCGAAAATTAATCCAATACTGCAAGCGTCATCAATGATGAGTGGGTTTGTTTGTTGGATAATTGTAAGTGTGAGTTGCGTGTAGACTTTTTCTTGTAAGTATTTGTGGCAGTGGTTGCCAATGAATGACCTGCTGTGGTAAGCCTGTGGTGTAATGCGGTATTCTGTCCAATTCAGAAGCAATAGGACCATCCCTGAGGGTGAGTGGCTCGTGCATGACATTTGAATGTCTCTCCTGCGTTTCGTAGTTTGTTGTTATATTCTACTCTGTCGATATCAAACATGCAAGTGCAACCCGTTTCAAGGTTGATTTATTTATTATTAGTGTCTTGGCAATGAGAAAATACAAAGAAGCTAATGAGTCGTTTGTTCAATGTGCTTTATAATGTGTACTTTTTACACATAAATTACGAGTGTGTTCCTTGCTTGTCCAATGCCGTGTCAGTCCCATAGACTAAAAGAATGTCATTAGAATAATTTGAACATTTAAATGGTTTCTTGCGGGCACGTTTCTATTTCTGTGTTAAACAAATCATACCACATGTCCTACATAATGAATTCAAGGCTTGGTTATGACTTGCAATTGTGTGGTCCATGCTGTAAGAGAAAATTCAAAATTGACTGAGCGATGTAATCAATGATATAGTGAATTAATGAATAAAATGAGTTTTAAAACACTCTGTATTACTTCTCATATCCATGCATACATAACAGCGTACATAAAATTTGGAAAAAGAAAAACCAAATACTTCACCCAATTTTGTGAAAGAAAGGGGGAGCAGGAAAATTCTAACAAGCAGTTGAGCTAAGTTGAGGCCCAACACACAATGTCATTTAAAATTAAACATTAGCAAGATGATTCAAATTATGCAATTTAAAAATCAAATTAACTCATCATTGAAAAAAATAACAATTAAAAATATAATTAACAATAAAACTGCAGCGAAATATTACGTTTCAAGAACAAGGCTAAAGAAGTAATATCATTATTACCTGACCTACCGCGGAAAAATAATCGTTACAAAATAATGAAAACTGAAGAGTAAATGAAACTTACCTCATTTCGTAGTAAAACTTGTGCCTTGTGAATCACACCAAAAAAATTTGAAATTTATAGCAACTTTTTTTATAATCCTGAGGTAATTACAAGTAATTTTATTTAAATGTAATAGAAAAATAGGTGAATTTGAATCACGGCTTGTGGAATAAGTACTGGAGGTATTGAAATAAAAATTGGACCGATGGAAAGAGGAGGTCTGCGAGAATTCTTTGCATTTTGGGTGGAATTGCATCGTCATGAAGATCGTGAGGTTAATTGGTACGGAAATCATCCATTGGTATCACCCAATGCACGTCAAAACTACGTTTTGGGAATTGACCGCTGTTGACCCTGGTTACCTGTCGGGTGAGGTTACGTGGGCGCTCGGAACAGCGGGAAACTAAACGGTCAGATTTATAGTGCAGTTTAGACGCCGAAGAGAGCTTTCGAAGAAGAATATATATTTCGAGGAAAAATAATTATTTCGCATTTTTTCCGTCTCACATCGGGACGGGACCAATAAAATATAGAGAAAAAGATATGAGAACCGGAGAAATGCATGTGTGTCGGTAGCAAAATAGAGAGAAACCTTACGGTCCGGTTCGACATACTTCTGTGCGTGCGTTATTTACTGACTAGGTGTGTATTCGACGACTCACGCGAACTTAGCGACCCTCTCTCGCTGGCTGTGGCACATTAGCCAGGCAGTGAATACATCCACGTCTAGTGGAGTGTGTAGGTGGCATGATAATATTATAGCTAACTGATAGACGTTTTGTTTTGTCTTTGATGCGACAAAAAAAAAAAAGGGTTTTTTTTGGTTTCTTTTTAGTCGGCATTTGAAACGGAATAAAATCGGATTTTTTCGAGGAACGAAATAAAAGTCTTCTATTTTCTTTTTTATTGGTTCTGTTCTTTGACGTTACGAATTTTATTTTTACTATCAATTTTAAAAAAAAAAATATTAGCACTTATAGAGCAAAATCGTACTGTCGGAAATCCGACAATAGATGGAAGATTTACAGGCCTGTTAAAATTCCAATCAAGAAAATATGTATTTAAAAAATAAACAAAAGAAACATTATCTATAAATATTATTAATTTTTATGTAATAATGTTTTGAGAATGAAGTATCAAAAATATTCATTTTTTTTCAATGTAAAATGTAGTTTTCAGTCCTACACCGTCCTTAAATAAATTATTTCACAAAATATGCAGCTTTTCCTTGTTGAAGTCTATGCTCCACTGAAACTAGAAAGTGGATCAAATTTCACCTTTTATCTAGAAAGCAGATCAAATGTCATCATATAACTGGAAAGCAGATCAAATTTCACCATTTACCCTTGTATCCTGGTAGATCATATGATTTCAACAGCACATTACCATGTTACCATTATTTATAAATTAGTAGGCCTAACTGTGGTCCGCATTTTAGAATGTCAGAATTATTTATTCTTCATTACTCCCTCAATATATCACAAAAGCCTTCAGTCTGAAACATTTGAGAGGAGAAAACAAAAAAAAAAAAAAACAACTCACTTTTAGCATTGCCTCCTGCCCATCCACCAGCTACGCATAAAATGGCATCCAACTTTTCTTCACCGAGAAGTTCTCCAACCTTGACATTGATGTCACTTTCTTGATCTGGCATTGAACTATCAGGCTTGACAATAACATTAGCATCAGCTTGTTCATTCACATTCAAGTCAATTGAGCCAACCCACTGAAGCAAAAGAAACAAAAATCTATTAGGAATGATAGAAGTGTAAAAAGAGTAAAGGTAGATCAAGAAAAACATATTTGAATAGTTTGAACAGCTGGGTGACAAAGAAAGAGAAGAGGAATATTAGTCTTAATGTCTGGCACAGACTTGGTACTTGAAGAAGAAGACTATCATAGTTTGACATTCCCAGGATTTTCATCATCTGGTTGACATATTGGTAACGAAGTCCTATGGCTATTCACACTCAAAGTCCAATATGCATGTGCAGACATTGGGGGGTGGGGGGGGGGGGGGGGGGGGGGGGGGGGCACCAGGCAGTGGGCAGAGGGTGGAACTGA
Organism: Berghia stephanieae; assembly: GCF_034508935.2. Classification (NCBI taxonomy): domain Eukaryota; kingdom Metazoa; phylum Mollusca; class Gastropoda; order Nudibranchia; family Aeolidiidae; genus Berghia; species Berghia stephanieae. The sequence continues at coordinate 20,780,762 of NC_088361.1, read as the reverse complement.
TATAGAAATAGAAGAAGACTTCAGAAAAAATTCTGTTTTGCCCATATATCACAATGACACAGCTCAGCTCATACCCCTACTTTGGCCTTCCACTTGATCTATGATTTTGTCTTTCTCGTCAAATAAAGGGGGGTTTAGACTACTTTAGTTACTAGACCATTACTGTTATTTTCATTTGTATCAATTTTATGTAATTATCAATAGTTAATATGATAATTTAAAAAAACTAAACAAAAGCTATATTGCAATGGAAGACTATTCTGGCCGAGTCTGAATAATCTGCTGATTGATCATGCGTATTGGAATCCGAGTACGAACAGCCACAGGAGACTATTTAATTGAGCATTTATATAGCGCAATATCCACTTAACGTGCTCAATGCGCTTTACAAGGGGTCCCTGGTCAACAGCAACATTTAACATGTAGGACGAGACATGACGCCTGTTAGGCGATATTACAATTTTTCGGACAAAGACAACGCTGTTAACGGCCAGGTACTCATTTTACACCTGAGTACGGTGAGAGAATGTGAGTAAAGAGTCTTTTCCAAGGACTCAACTAGACCTTCCGATCCGAAAGCGAGTGTCATACCACTAGACCACATAGCCGTACTATTCAGACTCGAGTCCGAATAGCCACGCCTATTGGTAAAGATGGGAGACCTTCCATAAGCTACTACATCCCAAGTCCTCTTCTGTTGTTCTAGAGGGGGTTTTGGAGGGGGGGGGGGGGCTTTTTTTTTTAAGTCTCCCCCTCCCAAACCCCCTACTAGAAGTTCTAGTGTAGGGGGTTTGGGAGGGGGGGGGGGGCACTTTAAAAAAAAAAAGTTTCCCCCCTCCCAAACCCCCTACTACTACTAGAACAAGAATACTTGGGATGTAGTAGCTTATGGAAGGTCTCCCGTAAAGATGATAAAATGTGTGCCAATGGAATATGGGCTAAAAGTCAATCAAAATTAGAGGACTTCCCCTTATATGCAATGGCTTTACTGGACAAGTTTTGAGATGAGTAGGATCCAATGAAAAATACACTGGATATAGAAAAATAAAATGGCATCATTGAAATTGAGGCAGAAAAAGGTGGTAGAATTAGGATCGCTTTTTGTAATTTACACAGGACGTGTTAGAGAGATGACCCAAATAAAACGTTAACTTACATTCGAGACTCGTCATTTTGAGTTTGGTGGTACTTTTTATTAACTCTCCCTCGTTTACCAACGTTCAGTCTTGGCTGTAGGGTATATCGCTTGGGCTGGACATAATCCAGTGTTAGTGTTAGTGTTAGACTTCTACTTCTAGTTCTAGGGCTAGACATCTAATTCTAAGAGTGTAGTGTTAGTGATGTAGCCTAGTGATATCGGAGGCCACAGAACTGGAGTTAAAGAAGTGCCTAGATCTGGATTCCTAGACCAGTAAGTTTTGGTGATGAGAAAGAAATAGAGAGAGAGAGAGAGAGAGAGAGAGAGAGAGAGAGAGAGAGAGAGAGAGAGAGAGGGGGGGGGGGGGGTGAGAGAGCACGCTGAGTGGCATTTAAACTTCCTAATCAAATTGTATGTAAAACTTACACAATTTTTAGATTTCAGAAAACTGACGATGTTTGAACCAAGAGCACCTTTGCCACCATACACAATTACGCGTTGTTGAGCCATTTCTGTAAAGAATGGATTGACAAGAACTTCACGTCTTACACACTGCTCTACTAGATGCTAAGCTAACAAATGCCGGTAACGGAAATGAGGAAAATAAAAACAATGAAAAAAGATCAAGGACGAAAGTTCATGTCCTCAAGATCCCTTCCGGTTTCTTCACCCTCCCCACTCCACACCCCCATCCTCAGGAAACTCCCAATCCCAATCTGATACCTTATAATAATATTCAACAATCAATTTTTAAAAAAATAATATTGGAAATCTTACCCAAGGTCCTCGAAATACTTTTAAATTGCAAAATACGTAATGACATTATGTTCGTTATAAAAGTACTATCATTACATGCAAATATAAAGACAAAAACACATCCATTCCAGCAATTTGGTTTGATTTGTAATTTACACCACTATTTTATATATTTGTTACTAAAACAATTTTTTATCGTTTTGATGAGAAATATGATAATTAGAAAAAAATAATTCTATAGATATATTGTATCTGTGAAAGCATTGAAACGTCTCATTTCCTCGAGATTTCACGTGACGTCATCATGGCCTCTGGTAGCTAAATGTGTTGAACTTCTTGGAATGAACAAGCAGTGGGGTCACGATAATAGAATACAAGTCAAAATTCTATATTAGAACCTCCCAATGAGGCTGATATAAAACTATTAACAGCCTGTATTTCGCCATTATCTCTAGCTAGGTGTCTTCTTCATAGGTAGAATGTCCCGTCATGAAGGTAATTTGGTTTATTTACTTCCATTGTTGACCACAACTCGTTTGCTCGTCTTGTCTATCTAGACCTTGGTCAGGCAAAATATATTTTTTTAACCGAAAGGAAAGAAATTAAGAACTCATCAAACTTCAGTCATATTCAAAAGTCTCTTCCATATACTGTTGATTTTATTTCTGATAAATTGGTTAGCTTTGAATAAAGCTATTTCTCTTCTTTGCCTTCCTGAAGACCAAGTGCCAATTCAATAATATTTTTTTATAATAAAAAAAATTTAATAAGTCTCTACTTTACTTTACTCTTTACTCGACTTTTGTGAGTGGTCCACCAATCTGACTTGAACATTCATTGCTAGGTGGATAAAATGAAAATGAAAGTTTCACATGAATATTTGTTGAGATTGATAAGGGCTATGTCCAAGAGTAGGACAGTTCTTTACTAACTTTTACTAACACTAACAACACATGAATTAGAATGCAACTTTCCACGCCTATCACTATCTTGGCATACTTAGTCTTAGTCAGTCTTATTAATTAGTCTGGATCAGTTGTGAAGTGAAATGCTGCAAACACTGGTGTCAGAAGTATTTTGATATTGGCTGTCATTATTCTCCGCCGGGCGGAAAATAGTCCTTCTTTTTATTTTCCGCCGGGCGGAGAATAACAAATTTGCTTATTTTCCGCCGGGTTTTTCAAGTTGATCTTTGAGACTTAGCGGACTCCCATAATCTGACCTTCGTGGTGTAGTGTAAATAATCTGGTCGTTATTTGCCCTCCCCCCTCCCTCGTTATTATTAGGGAATCAGTGGGTGATAGCGGTGGCGGTAGACGGTAGGAAATCAGTGGGTGATAGCGGCGGCGGTAGACGGTAGAGAATCAGTGGGTAATTAACCAGTAGATTTGAGACACACTTCAAGTTCAAGCTTGCCGGACTAAAATAATTTGGAGAATGAAGGGAGTTGACTTAACTCTGCTCTTTCTCACTGCTAGTTGTGTGATTAGTTCTCACTAGTGTTGCTCAATCAGACTACAAACGTTTGTGGGGAAGATTTTATGTCACTGATTATTGTGATAAGTTTATGTTGTTGTTGTTAGTGTTTTTTTATGGTATGACTGTCGTGTCTCGATCAGGCTGTTGTGAGTAATCTTCATGTTGTGTTTGTTCACTGTCTCCCGCGTAAACGTGACGTCATCGTGTCTATCCTATAAAAGCTTGTGACACCCTTCATTCTTTTCTCTTCGACACCAAGCCTAATTCTAGATCTACTATTTTGCCTATCGTTTGTATCTGACAGATCCGATCCGCCATACTATGTTTTAGAATTAGACTGTACCGGGACGATTCCCGATGTGCTTTTAGAGCATTTTTAACCGCCCATATATGTCCTCTACATATATGGAGAACGCCCACTTCGGTGGAGACTTTTTCTGAACTTTTTCCTTTATTTTACACATCGTGAACGAGATTGGGAAATCCGTTCACGACACGTTAAAGGTTACACATCGTCTGTACTGAGATGGGAACAAATAACCACTATGTGTCTATAGCGCTGTGGGTAGGGCCTCAGTGGGTACTCTACTGGGTGTCAAATACCCCCCCCCCCCCCCTCCCCATCATGGTAAGGATGCAGTGGCCTTTAGTAATAGAGCAGGCGGTAGGGACTCAGTGGCTAATATTATTGATAGGATGGTGGCTAATAGAACTGGTGGTAGTAGAGACTCATTGGCTAATACTGATAGAGCTGATGGTAAGGTCTCAGTGGACAATAGAGCTGGTAACAGGGACTCAGTGGCTAATAGGGCTGGTGGTAAGGACTCAGTGGCTAATAGAGCTGGTAGTAGGGACTCAGTGGACAATAGGGCTGGTGGTAGGGACTCAGTCGCTAATAGAGCTGGTGGTAGGGACTCAGTGGACAATATGGCTGGTGGTAGGGACTCAGTCGCTAATAGAGCTGGTAGTAGGGACTCAGTGGACAATAGGGCTGGTGGTTAGGACTCAGTGGACAATAGAGCTGGTAACAGGGACTCAGTGGCTAATAGTAATAGGGCTGGTGGTAAGGACAGTCGCTAATAGAGCTGGTAGTAGGGACTCAGTGGACAATAGGGCTGGTGGTAGGACTCAGTGGACAATAGAGCTGGTAACAGGGACTCAGTGGCTAATAGGGCTAGAGGTAGGACTCAGTGGCTTACACTAACAGGGCTAGTGGTAGGACTTAGTGGCTAACACAGACTAGGAGTCCTGTATTCTCTATGGTGGCTAACAGTACAGGGCTAGTGGTATGGATTCAGTGGCTAACAGGACTGGTGGTAAGGAATCAGTGGCGAGTGGTATTGGTATGGACTCAAAAAGGCCAATAGGGCTGGTGGTGAGGACTCAGTAGCCAATAGGGCTAGAGGTAGGGACTCAGTGGCTAACAGTAGTGGTATGAACCCAGTGACTCACAGGACTGGTGGTAGGGACTCAATGACTAATAGCGCTGGTGGTAGGGACTCAGTGTGTAATAGGCCTGATGATAGGTACTCAAGTATGTAATAGCACTGGAGATCAGAACTAAGCAGTCAACCTATATGTCACAACTGGCAGTGAATACATTTTATTATGAAAAAAAAAAATAATCTCACGTTGGAACGCACTACAGTCCGCTTAAAACAAACCTTCATCTGAGCTAGGAAATATTTCGCCTTAAAGGAGAACCTGTAGTCAAAAATCCATTTTTTATCGCAGTGCCAATATTGGTATTCCCCTGTTATTTCAGGTGGTAGGAGGTCTAATTTGATGATTAACACACATACACACACAAAAAAAAAGAAAAAAGCTAAAAACAAATGTGTGGCTATGTGGTCTTATGGTATGACAGACGCTTTCGGATCGGAAGGTCCTGGGTTCGAACCTCGCTCGGCGCATAGTTGAGTCCTTGGAAAAGGCTCTTTACTCACATTCTCTCAACATACTCAGGTGTAAAAGGAGTACCCGGCTGTTAACAGTATTGTCTTTGTCCAAAAAAATTGTAATATCGCATAACAAGCGTTGCTGTTGACCAGGGCCCCCTTGTAAAGCACTTTGAGCCCATTTAGTGGATATTGCGCAAAATAAAAAGCTCAATATATTTAAATGTCTTCAATGACACAGACAATATAGGCTAAAATGAGACCAACCCCACCCACCCCACAAAAAAAATAATTTCCGACACTGATGCACCGAAAACCAACGAAATCTTCCAAATTTACACACAATGTTCCCTACAAGAGCTACATCACGATGGAAAGGCTTAGCAAGTCTTGAAAAATATATTTAAAGAATTGTTTTTCGATTACGATTGAAAATTTGGCATGGAACGACAAGAAAAAATCCAATTTAAAAATTCATAAAACTAATAAAACTACTAAATTTTAGTTTAGCCCAAAACCAAATCCATCATGATGCAATACCCATCATACGAAAGATTCTGACCAAATTTGGTATACAATCTGATGGGGAAACAATCCAGCTATGAATGTCAGAAAATCGAAAATGATATTTTGAGAAAAAAACAAAATGTCTTTATTAATTTGATAAACAAGCTAATTTTGCAGACAACGTCCATCAAAATTTCAAAGTCTAATCAATATGGAACAAGAGAATAGTCAAATTTTGTAAATTGATCAATTTCTGAAAAAAAAATTGTCTAGAAAGAAATGCTGTACAATATTTTTTAATTTCGGCTGAAATTGTGGTGCGGATCGACAGGAAAAAAAATTAATTTTTAAAATTAAAAAAAATTCTAAATTTTAATTTACCCCAAAATGTTTCCATCATGATGCAAAACACATCATAAAAAAGATTCTGAATAAATTTGAAAATAATCTAAAGGAAAATGACATATATGGTTCTTAGAAAATCAGAAAATGACACAAAACGGAAATTTGAGAAAACACTTATTTGACATAAGCTGATCCATAAAATTTTCAAAATAATGACTATCATAGGACAAGAAAACACGAAAATTGTGTAGATTGATCTGTCTAAAAAATGTATAAATGATTCGCTAACCCATTCCCTAAGAAAATAAATGCTGAAAAATTTTAACATTATTGTGGTCAAATATGATTTATATCTTACGAATTCATCACTGTAATCAAAAAAACTAATATGATATGACGCACTACCCTCATGTTTTTATTTTTAAAAATGCTGCTTGTGAGATAAGTATCTACAGTGCACTCTGGATACGTCGACGTTGCACAGCGTACACAACGACAACAGTTTAGTTGAGACGGGATCCCGTTCCTGACACCTGCCTACCCGGTCACGGTGAGCGGTCAATCACCGAGAGGAATTTACCTAACGGGGATTGCCGTTTCACTCAATTTAACAATGTTTTGTTTTATTGTCTGTTAGACACCCATATTGAATGAGTTGAAATATCACTACTTGGTATAAAAGTTTATATTTTCTACTTTTACTGTGTGTTTTTTATTTTTTCATAGTATTACTAGATTTCTCAATATAAGTTATCAATGAACGGTAACAAATTACACAAAAAATATAGCGGGTGCAACATTTCAAAAATTAGAGAAAAAAAAACGTTGCTATGGATTTGTCTGAATTTTATGTATTATAAAGACAAGATGTAAATACTTCTCCTGACAAAAAACGTATTTTTCCTCAACAAAAATATATCCGCTACGATCATCCAAACTCGTCAGTGTAGTTTGGGGCTGGTCTTTAACTGCATTGCGTTGATGACAAATCGCATTTTATTCATATCATTGATAATGCCGGATGCTCTTTTTTTTCCAATTTTGCTGTTGTTTGGTGACAGGTCTCTGTGCCTTGTTCTCCAAGAAGTCTAAGTCCAAACTTATATTGAGTGATGTGTGGTATGCACTGGTACTCAAGGAGGTGTTGTTTTGGGATTATTTTGTTTGGAAAATATTTTCTGTATGTATCCGTGTAATGTTTTATTGCCCTTTGAATATATTGGATCGTGTCTGCTTTGATCGATTTTGTGTGTGAAATAAAGTTGTGCACATGACTATAGGCCTTGTTTATATTGTCGAAAATTAATCCAATACTGCAAGCGTCGTCAATGATGAGTGGGTCGTGGGTGCAGTTCTTTGTTTGTTTGATAATTGTAAGTGTAGACTTTTTCTTGTAAGTATTTGTGGCAGTGGTTGCCAATGAATGATCTGCTGTGGTAAGCCTGTTGTGTAATGCGGTATTCTGTCCAATTCAGAGGCAATAAGACCATCCCTGAGGGTGAGTGGCTCGTGCATGAGATTTGAAAGTCTCTCCTGCGTTTTGGAGTTTGTTGTTATATTCTACTCTGTCGATATCAAACATGCAAGTGCAACCCGTTTCAAGGTTGATTTATTTATTATTAGCGTCTTGGCAATGAGAAAATACAAAGAAGCTAATGAGTCGTGTGTTCAATGTGCTTTATAATGTGTACTTTTTACACATAAATTACGAGTGTGCTCCTTGCTTGTCCAATGCCGTGTCAGTCCCATAGACTAAAAGAATGTTATTAGAATAATTTGAACATTTAAATGGTTTCTTGCGGGCACGTTTCTATTTCTGTGTTAAACAAATCATACCACGACATGTCCTACATAATGAATTCACTGCTTGGTTATGACTTGCAATTGTGTGGTCCATGCTGTAAGAGAAAATTCAAAATTGACTGAGCGATGTAATCAATGATATAGTGAATTAATGAATAAAATGAGTTTTAAAACACTCTGTATTACTTCTCATATCCATGCATACATAACAGCGTACATAAAATTTGGAAAAAGAAAAACCAAATACTTCACCCAATTTGGTGAAAGAAAGGGGGGGGGGGGAGGGGGCAGGAAAATTCTAACAAGCAGTTGAGCTAAGTTAAGGCCCAACACACAATGTCATTTAAAATTAAACATTAGCAAGATAATTCAAATTATGCAATTTAAAAATCAAATTAACTCATCATTGAAAAAAATAAAAAATAAAAATATAATTAACAATAAAACCTCAGCGAAATATTACGTTTCAAGAACAAAGCTAAAGAGGTAATATCATTATTACCTGACCTACCGCGGAAAAATAATCATTACAAAATAATGAAAACTGAAGAGTAAATGAAACTTACCTCATTTCGTAGTAAAACTTGTGCCTTGTGAATCACACCACAAAAAATTTGAAGTTTATAGCAACGTTTTTTTAGAATCCTGAGGTAATTACAAGTAATTTTATTTAAATGTTATAGAAAAATATGTGAATTTGAATCACGGCTTGTGGAATAAGTACTGGAGATATTGAAATAAAAATTGGACCGATGGAAAGAGGAGGTCTGCGAGAATTCTTTGCATTTGGGTGGAATTGCATCGTCACGAAGATCGTGAGGTTAATTGGTACGGAAATCATCCATTGGTATCACCCAATGCACGTCAAATCTACGTTCTGGGAATTGATATCGGCTGACCGCTGTTGACCCCGGTTACCTGTCGGGTGAGGTTACATCGGCGCTCGGAACAGCGGGAAACTAAACGCTCAGATTTATAGTGCAGATTAGACGCCGTGGTTGCCTAAGTCGATTTTTACCCAAGTCGATTTTTTTTCTTGGTCCCTCCCCCTTCTTCCTATATAACATTAGTAAAAAAAAAAAAAAAACTCCAATCAATTTGCACTACAAAATCAAATCTATTTGAGACCAAAAAAAAACCCAGTTAAATGACGAAATTAGATTTAGCTCCAATCAAACGCAATTTGCTTTCGCAAACTCCCAGAAAATTTTTTTTCTTTCGGCTCAATACAGGAAAATTCAACACCACTTGTTTGCAACCACTTTGTCTGATGTTCCACAAAGACGGTTGATCTTGCTCTGGTTTGAAAAATGGAAATAGAAAAGAGGCATTTCGTTAGCAATTTTTGGAAAGGTCTATACAATCAAAATCATTGTCATAAATTGAATTTGTCAAAGACATACAAATTTTTTTTAAATGGCCATCATTCTCACCATCACCAACACAGTTGAAATTTCATTGGCTTTACCATACAGGACAAAACTCTTGACAACAAACTATCATTTAGATTAACAAGCATTTATACTCGAGCATGCAAATCTCGAAATCACAGAAATCTCAAACTTGGTACAATTCCCAGTTTTAATCCCTTTATTTCGTTCATATAGTGGACACTCCCTTGCGATCTGTTGAATTTTTTTCCCCACTAATTGATTGTGTTGAACTGACAGAGAAAAGGAAATTGCAGTCTTACTATCGACTCTCTACAGAGTTCATAATAATGGGGAGTTATCATTATAATTATAACATGAATTTTATCAAGACCACCCACATTTACCTCCCTCAAATCCTGTGTAAAATACTCAAATTGGAAAACTAAAAAAACACGGAAATCTCGAACAAACAGGCATGGTCCCGACTTGTTCGAAATTCCCATGCCCGAGCGTACTGTATTGATCACCAATAACAGAGATGCCAACCTAGCCTTTTGAAAACCCATATTTTCAAGACCAAAAACCTGTATTTACTGCGCCGTGCAGAAATCGATATCAACCCGAAAAGGTCGAATCGGACTTCGTTAACTCGTACTCGAAAAAGGGCAGTGAATTACTTATAGTTATATGTTTTCAGCATTATTATTATATAGCAGTAGGCTGGGCAAGATTTGCAAAATTCAGTACGATAATGAAAGCTCTTCTGCATGAAAATTTCGTGGATTTTTCACTTCAACCAAATCCCGTATTTTTCATGATAAAACCGTGTGCCCGTACTTCGGAAGAAAAACAATACAGAACACGGGAAACCTGTACTGGTTGGCATCTCTGCAATAAAGATGTAATCTAATGAAGATTTCAAAACATTACTAACCAGTTTCAAAAAGTGCATGCAGATACTCTGCTCTGCTGGCACAGATGATGGTTTGCTGATTAATAAGATTGCCACAACACATCTTGAGCCAGCTATCTTTCTTGATTGTCAGGACACCAGTACCGTCAACTGGACTCTTTCATGTTAGCTGTCAATGAAAAAAAAAAAAAATTAAATTCACTGCAGTGAAAATGGCACATACCAATGTCATTGTTTAAGTTAATAATAATAATAATAATAATAATAATAAATAAATAAATACATTTGTTAAAAAAGTAATGGTTAAAATGATATCGTTTTTCATTACAGTATCTTATATCATTGTCATTATCATGAGGCATCTCAATTTCATTCCAAAGTTCTAAAAATTGTGTCACCGCTTCCACTGCTGCTGAAAACTGCCCAGTTGTTACAGTTACAATTACAATGCACACAGTTACACTTACACAGTATTAGAAGTAAAATCAACGAAGGATTAATCCATAAAGATCACATTGGAATGTAGAACACATGCCACACGTGACAGTCGGCAAGGCGTGTTGTTATTACAATACAATTACATTCTCATTCATTCATCTATCTCCTCATACTCATATCGCCATCGGCATTGCTCGATATACACTTCACTGTCCTGAGTCCGAGCCTTGTTAAAAACAAAAACAAAAAAACATAAAGAAGAAAAGTCAAATTCTTACCTCTACAGAATCCTGACGAATAAAAATGGTATCAGTCTCAGTCTGCAATTGGTTAATTGCATTTTTGCAATTGTTGATAAGATGAAAAAGTGCTTGGAAATCAAGAGTCACAATCATTGACAATCGAACAAAACAATCATGGCTTCGCGGTTGGCGCCACGGTCGACCGGATGTGACCTTTGACACGACCGGGGGTCACAAGACCCAAGGATAATCCCGGCGGAGAATAAGAAAAAAGGGTTATTTTCCGCCCGGCGGAAAATACTCACTCCCTTTGATATTTGTGTGCTGAGAGGATCAATACGCCTTGTTATGTCAAAAATTGCCTACAACCTATTTATCTATCTTCTTTGCCCTGCATTTAATCCACTAATTTCACAACAGCTTTCTTACAATATATTCAACAAGACTGAAGATGTAGTCAATGAAATTTCAAACCTCAGCTACAAAGATAGACTCGGAGCATTAGACCTCCCTAGCCTCGTGTACAGGAGACTCAGAGGAGATCTAAATGAAATTTATAAATTGACCAACAGTCTCTACAAAGTAATCGTAGAAGGTTATCTCACATTTAACAGGACAAAAGAACAAGAGGCCACTGTTATAAACTTGCCAAACAAAATTGCCGTTTAAACATCCGAAAAAATTTCTTTAGTCAGCGAGTTGTTGAGACATGAAATAGCCTGCCTGAAAAAATAGTTATAGTGCCAAGCATAAACAGCTTTAAAAGCCAAATTGACAGTTTCCTGAAGGATCTAAAATACAGCACCGATTTCCCATTGAAGCCAGTCTTTCGACCACAAGTTGGTGGAGACCGATCCAAAGACCATCAACGGGCCACCGGCCCTCTACGATGAACTCAGACTCATACTCAAAATAAATCAATCACAATTTAATGTTGGAGATCACCATAAAGCATTTGGAATTTACAGATTCATAATCTTTAGATTTAGATCTTTAAAGGATTCCCCCTTTACTTTTTTGTGTCTAATTTTTTTGAATAAGAATAAGAAAGAGCAATGCACATGCAGACACATGCTACATCTTCCCTCCACCTTGAAAATGTAATTACAGGAAGAAGAATCATACGACAATGGGCAGCCTTGTGGTCTTTTGATTTGACATTCACTTAGGATGGGCTCTTTGCTCACTTACAATACTCTGGTGTAAAATGTTCCGAAACAAAAAACACGTGTAAACAGCAAAATTTTAATTGTATGATGATTAAGAATTGGATTTTAAAGATAACTTACTTTTTTTAAAGGGCCAAAAATGGTGACGAAAGTGAGAGTACCAAAGTAACAAGAAAATCTGACAAATAAACACAAAAAATACATTTGTTTCCTGGTGTTAAACCAGCAATTTCATGGATATTCTTTGGGCGATATCGTGTAAACTAGGGTCAAACATAGCTGCCAATCCTACCGGAAATTGCGGGAGACTCCCGCATTTTTAGTTCGTCTCCCGCATTATCGTGCAGTAGCCTGACTGATGAGCAGTGGCAGGAGATCGGCACAATCAGAGATGAAGTCGGAGCCATTAAGTACAAATATCTTCCCTCTGCTATTCTTATGATCCTCTCCATCCCACATGGCATGTATCCATGGTAAGAAAAAATAGGACCGATTTTTGGGGTAGCTTGAAAACAGAAACACTTGGAGACATTCTGTTGACTAAACAAGCAGGGACAACATGCTATGACACAAAACTGTCTTCAGCATTGCTGAAAAAATGTAAATCTGCCACCTACAACTCCTTAGGTGTATCTCCCTGATTTTTTCTGAATCTCCCCGATTTTCTGACCAAAACTCCCTCTTAATAAGCTTGGTGGGTTGGCAGCTATGGTTAAACTCCATATCTTTTTGAGGGGTGGAGTGGTACTGAAATATCAACCATCACAGCTAATTAGAGTTGTATAACATGTAATGCACTATAGAGCAGTTAATTTGTAAAGCTCTCTCCCCTAGCCTGCCCCTTTGAAAACAAGAGAGTTTATTTTGGGTGTCAGAGGAAAAGGCGGGAGGGTGGAACACCTTTTTTCAAAGAGATCTTTTTAATTAAATACGAATAATTATGAAAGGTGAAATTTTCTTCTTTTACATTCTCCCTCCCCCCTTCTTATGTTGTAAAACATGTAACTATTCCTCTGGATTGCACGATTAGACTTTAGCTTGGAAGTGCCATCTACTTGAAAGAATGAATTAGAATAACTTTCATTGTATGATTTATGGTATCTTATTTTTTCCTTCTTTTTTTCAGAAGATTTTGAGCAAATGTGATTGTATTATTTCATAATTTATTTGACTTTGTTTTTCAGGTGTAAGTTGTGATTCTTGTATGAAAGGAAACTTCAGAGGGAAACGTTACAAATGTCTTATATGTTATGATTACGACTTGTGTTCAACTTGCTATGATGCTGGTGCTACCACTACAAGGCATACAACAGATCACCCAATGCAATGCATCATTACAAGGGCTGATTTTGGTAAAATATTTATAAATCTTTTTCATATTAATATGTAGCAGTCTGCTGGAAAAATATTTAATACTGAAATGTATGGGTCGTGTTTTACTTGAAACCTCATTCTATGATAATGACTGGGCATACCGTGTGGGACCTTTTGTCCTCCCATATTGGACTGGGAGGTCACCTGCTATGTCTTCTTTCCCCCTCAATCTTATTTTTTTAACTTGTTCTATTTCTTGGTTTTGTCCAGGCCCAGGCAGGAGTCCTTGGCTGAGAGGAAGACTGTCAAATATATAAGTATAATATAGTTTTGGAAGATATTATTTCCTTGTTAATCGTCTCTCTCTGTTAAGTACTTTTATATATTTTTGTTTTGAATACGTAATGATTTGTAAACATTTTGTGTATTTCTAAATGGATTAACCGATAAAACGATCAGGTGATCTCAAACTAAGTACATTCATAGTGTGCACATGAAATCTACATCTGTTCATCTGTTCCGTATATGAATCATTCCCCATAATCTTACTTTTTTTAACCTCTTGATGACTGTCATTAGGCTTGTCTCGTAGATTATTTAACCATGGTCTTAATTAAATTGCTTCAGTTTTGGGGCTTGCTAAATTTCCCTCCAGAATGTTGAATCTTCCTATATTGATGTCATTCATTAGGCATGCAAGTGTATCCTCAAAGACATCAAGTTCAAGGGGCTTTGATTTGTGTCTGTCGGATTGTGTAAACTGACCATTCACTTATGATTGATACCTTTTATTATTGCATTCACTCACTTGATTTAGGAGGTGGGGTTGTCTGTCAATGACTGGACTGGATAGACAAATAAGTTACCTACCTGAGCCTAATAGTAGACCTGTAAAGTCTCAGTCAATTAACTGAAATCAGTCAATTTGTCAAATTCAAATATTTAAAAAAAGGAAAGAAATAAATTTAAAAAAGAAAGAATTCACAAATCATAGTCGAATGACCGTAAAGTAATTAGGAGTGTTCCACAGTGCTACGCATAGCTCATGGGGACCGTTTATATTAACGATGTATATATTGCCAAGACTAAGCGACGCTTTTTATAAAAGGCGTGTCTGAACACATCCCTGGGTATTTTCACACATCCTTCGTTAAATTATTTTTTCACTTTCCAAACCCGTGGTGATCAGCCAATTTTAATGAGCCACCGAGCGATAAATTTCACTGTTTCATCTAAGCCAAAATTGACCACATTTACCTGGCGAGTCTCAAAAGTATGATAAAGTAAATTGCGAATGCCGGAAGTCCGTTATGTAGACACCTTCAAATCGAAAGTTAGGATAGATTGCTACAAGCACATTTCGATTGCCTCGCGTTGTAAACAAACTGGTTGACCGTTTCTTCACTGATTGATTATAAGGAACAATGGTAAGTAGCCTAATTAATTCCCGTGCAAATCAGGACGTTTTCTGCCATTGTTTTGCTCAAGCCCAAGCGAGCTTGCTGTTTTGTGGCGATTTACCTTCATTTCGATTCTTTGAATTTTTCCGCTACGCCTGCCGAAGTTTCTTCTTGATAATTCACTTCTACTTAATAGTTCAGTGTATTGGCCAGAAGTCATATTTATTTAAGTTGTTTTTTTTTTTTTTTTTTTTGTTATTTACTGATTGAAAATCAAGTTTGCTCATTGCTTCATTATTCTAATGTTCTCACAATGGCTTAGCTGTTCGTGGATCGCAGTTCAGACTTGTCGAGCAACGATAAAGATGTGAGGAATAAATTCAATTGGTCATGGCTAGAAGTTAAAGATGATAATGGTGATTATTTTTCTGACTATGTCAAAAAATTCCAGAGGCAGGAATATGACTTTGATGAAGTCATCTTTACCTATATGAATGACATGCTTATTTAGCATTCCTTCTACATCAAATTATGGCAGTCATACTTCCAGTAAGAAATAACACCCACTATTTTAATGTATTGTATTTATCACTCTCCTCTCCAATGATGCCCTTATTTTTTTAAAAATAACTGAATCTTCAGTTTTAGAAGAGTTTCAGTCAATTTTTATAGAGCTCATTTACAGGTCTATAATAGACACCTAGATAACCACGCCTCTCGGACAGTCGTCAAAATGTAAACAATGGCAGTGATTGGTTAACATAGCGAAAAACACGGGTTTGATTGTCTATAATATATGTCTAAGTAAAATACCCACTGTTCTACCGCTTGAAAAGAACCAACTCAGAAAACTATGTGTAACTTTACACGTTTATAATATGATCGAGAAAATTGTATGATAACTAGTCACCCGTTTGGCAGTTTGAAAACAATAACAAAGATCAGAGAGAGGTCGATTTCATTCACGTCATTGTTTATAAACAACCAACTATGTTTGTCCAAACACATGTGAAGGTGTGTCACAAATTTCATGCTTTGATTGGTCAAAAATCTACTGGTTAATTGGATGTGAAAAAGCGTTTTAAATCAGATTATAATTTCAATTGTTTGTCGATTGGGTTAAACAGGAGTAGACGGTCAGACTATGTCAGTCAGTATGATGTTCGGATTTTAGGGTCAGTATCATCTATATTGTAATGGCTTGTTCCCAAGAAGTGTTTGGATCCGGAAACAAGAATTTCCAGAATACAGGGTACAAATAAAAATGAACAAATTATAACTTGTTTATAATTGTTTGTCGATTGCATTAAACTAGAGTAGTGGTGGATTTTAGGGTCAGTATCATAATCATCTATATTGTAATGGCTTGTTCCCAAGATTAGTGTTTGGATCCGGAATACAGTGTACAAATGAATAAAAAATCCTCCCCAGGCGACCTGTCCGGATAATGGAGACATCTGGATTGTGGAGTTCCGCATTAGAGAGATCTGGCTGCAATTTGATTTAGACCTTTAAATTCTCAGTCAATTCGTCAAATTCAAATATTTTTTGAAAGAAAAGAAAGAAAGAATTCATGAATCGTAGTCGAATGACCGTGAAGTAATTAGGAATGTTCCACACTGCTACGCATAGCTCAAGGGACGTTTATATTTACGATGGATATATTGCCACGGCTAAGTAACGCTTCTTAGAATTGCCGTGTCTGAACACACCCCAGTGTATTTTCACACAGCCTTCGTGACATTATCTTTTCACTTTCCAAACCTGTCGTGATCCCAATGGTAGCCAATTTTAACTGAGCCGCCGAGCGATAAATTTCACTGTTTAGTCTAAGCCAAAATTGACCACATTTACTTGACAGAACCTAAAAGTATTAAAAAGTTTAATGCGAATGCCAGAAGTGTGTTGTGAAGACACATTCAAATCGAAAGTTATATGATTGCTACAAGCACATCTCGATTGCCTCACGTTGTAAACAAACTGGTTGACCGTTTCTTCACTGATGTGGGTACCTAATTATAAGAAACAATTGTAAGTAGCCTAATTAATTCCCACGTAAATTAGTTTTCTGCCATTGTTTTGCTCAAGTGAGCTTGCTGTTTACTATTCATCTCGATTCTTTGGATTTTTCTGATACGATACGAAGAGTTTCAGTGAGTTCAGTCTCAGTCTCAGTCAATTTTTATAGAGCTCATTTACAGGTCTATTGATTGTCTCGCTCAATTTTTGGAAAGTTGTCGGGGAATAGGAAGGGGGGTGGGAGAAGTGGGTAAGATATATTATTTATTTTTACTGATGAATGAGCAAATAGTTCAGATTGATATTATGATTTTTTTATTTTTTTCAGATATATTCTATGGGGGAGAAGCATTAACTGCTGAACAGCCTCAGTCTTACACTTGTCCTCATTGCTCTCGGATGGGTTTCTCTGAAACTACTTTACATGAGCATGTTACTGCAGACCATACAGATACCTCGGCAGAAGTGGTGAGTTTTCATTAATTTCTAGATTTTTAAAAAATAAAAAATTTCAGCTTGTTAATCTTGGAGGTGTAGTAATAATTTTGGTTGAAAGGAAATTGAATCTATGTGGACCTGCAAATATCAATTGAAGGATTATTTATAGGAGGAGAACAAATCCGTGGATATAATGTATATAAAATGTCAATGCATATTTTTATGATGTCTTTTTAAACTAAAGTCATTTAAGATATATTTCACTTTGCCGCATATATTCCATGACAAAAAATCACATTTACTTGGTACCTTCAATGAATTATTTTCCTACAATACAATCGAACACAAAAATGATCGATCCTAGACAAGATGATTGATGTTTTGTGAGTGAAAGGTTCAGCAACTGGTACAAGTGTGCTATGGACTGCCATTGCCCTATCAAATTTATTCCTGAATTAAATTTTGTTGTCTTGCACTATAAGCATTTTCTTCTTCTCACGTTTTAAAAAGGTCTAAAACCTTATTGTATTGCCATCCAATAAGATAGTAGCAGCAACCTAGATGTAGTAGCAATGGAAAAAAAAAATTATCATGTCCCTTAAAGATTCAGAGTTGCCATGTGGGATTCTTGTTTCACTGAAGTTGAATATAAGAATGAATGGACAAAAGTGAATAAGTGTATGTATAAAGGATCACTGCTTCGTGAAAATATTGTGAACTGTCCTAAGATTAACTTCTTAACTAATTTTTATTGAGCCCAAGGCATGATCATAACCGCTTTCTTTCATCCTGTCACTCCTTCTCAGGAAACTCTTAATGACATAAGTTGTTCTCCTGTTGTGTTTAGTTTTCTACACCTTGATTTATATCAACATTAATATCTAGACTTTTTTTATTATCTCGTAATGTTTGTTGATTGTACTTACACTAACAAGAAAAATATGCTGTGGGGGTTAGAAATCCGGTATCATAAGGTCTGATGGGAAATTAAATTTGCATTGTCAATTGCTTTGAGCTTATAGGAAAACCTGAGACAATGCTATTTAACTGCAGATATCAGAGATATATTATTAATTCTAATGAAATTGATCCATTTTCAGGTTTGTCCTATTTGTGCGTCTTTGCCAGGAGGAGACCCTAATCATGTGACAGATGACTTTGCCTCCCATTTAACTGTAGAACATAGAGCAGCAAGAGATTTCATATCCTTTTATTTTTAGTATATAGTTTTTAATAGAATGCCAACCTCAAGAAAACTTCTGTCATTGTAACCACAGCAGTATCATCATTTTCATAATCCTCCTCACTCTAGGTGGGGTTCCCAACCTCCCATAGTGGGCAGGGAGGTACTTGTTTCTTCTATCCCCCTGTACCTGCTTTCTACTAATTGCTTTCTATGTTTTGGAATGGGATTACTTGGTTTTGTCCTGACCCTGACCAGAGTCCTTGGCTGGGAGGGAAACAGTCAAATGTATAGTTTTGGGAGATGATATTTTTTTTCCTTGTAAATCATCTCTCTGCTATGTGCTGTTTTTTTTTTTTTAAACATGTGATTTGTTAACATTTGAGTGTATTCCTCTTAGAGGGATCTTATGCTGGTGTCTGGATGAGATTTTAGGTAATCTCAAACTAAGTACACTGATAGTGTGCTCTTGGAATCTACATCTGTTCCCTATTTGTCCCATTCCCCTTTGTCTTACTTTTTCCTCAAGTCCTTTTAATTGTACATCTAGAATATTTTTCCTATCTAATTTTCTTCCTTTTTACTGGTGCTTATATGACCTAAATGTGTTGCAAGCGCTGTAAAACCCTTAAAAACAAACAAACCTCCTTCTCACTAGAACGTAATAACTGCCACCATCATTGTAATGTAATCTCTATCAATTTCACTGACACCTCAACATCATAATGACCACAAATTATGTTTCTAGGATGGCCTACTTCATTACAACCTCAATTTCAGGCTCTTTACTCACATTCGCTCACTGGACTCAGGTGTTAAATTAGTACTCGGCCGTTAACAGCGTTGTCTCTGTTGATTTTTTAAATGTAATATCGCCTAACAGATGTCATGTCCCTTCATAAATGTTAAACGTTGCTGTTGGCCAGGGACCCCTTGTAAAGCACTTAGAGCATGTTTAGTGGATATTGCGCTATATAAAAACTCAATTTAATTTAATTCCTGAATGCTTGTGAATGGAGTAAAGATCAGATAATTTTTTTGAAAATATATTTCTTAACTATTTGAACGATGAGTCTGCTGGTCTACGACATGCAAGACGCATTCCTTTACCAGGAAGAGGTGTTGGAGGCTCTAGGCCGAGACGAACCCAGCATTTTGGAACAATGGGATCTGCCCTTACCAGTCTTTCACCAAGTAGTCGGGAGAACATGGATCCCATAGCAGGTGGGACTAATACTTATTCATGCCTGCTGAGCTAAATATGAATTTTTAAAATGTAATCTGTACACATTTTAGAAATATCCCTAATAGACTTTGATATGCAACTGTTAAAAAGTTTTTTTTATATGTGTTATATTGCTGTATGGAAACTAGTAGTAGATATGTGTGTTCAGATATCTTACTTCGTAAAACACTTTGAGGCCTCAGCAAAGAGCACTAAACAAATATGATTGTTATTAATTTTCATGACAATGGTATTAAGGACCTAAGAATCATATTGTGCAGAATTTCGAGCCCTTTATCTTTCTCTTCCATTTTATGGGCTATTTTAGGCACCTCAAGTTTTTGCCTTTATCTTTAGTTCACCAGACATAAAATCCACTTAACTCTCTCGAGTTCATATGCATGGAAAATCGAACAAATTTGTTCGATTTTCAATGAGGGTGAACTTGAGAGAGTTAAACATTTGTGTTGGCTTTTAGAACATATTTGAGTTAAGGATCTTGCCCTTTAATATGATGGAAATAATGTGAGATTGTTTTCTTCGTGCTTTCTTTATTATTAAACATGCCTTTGATGTTCATTTGCTTTTCCCCAGAACTCTTGTCACAATTGTCCAGCGTAAGGAACAGAGCTGCAGCAGCTCAGAGTGTTTCCTCCCAGCTTCAACAATTGGAAATGCAGTTACAATCTACAAGGTACAACCTACAGTTATCTGTGTTGTCTATCTGGAATTTAGTAATGCATTTATGTCTTTTTTGGGGGTTTTTTTTGTTGGCTGAAGAAAGGTTTTGAGCCTGAAACGTTCCATGTTTGGTATTTTTGACCTGCAAATAAGTGCACATGGGCTGAGAGAGAAGCAGTCAAATGTTTAGTTAAAAGTTTTGGGAGATGATATTTCTTTCTCCCTTGTAAATCATCTCTCTGTTATGTATTGTTATATATATTTTTGTTGTTTTGAATGTATAATGTTGGTATTTGAGTGTGTTCCTCTTAGTGGGATCCTGTGCTTGTATCTGGATAAGACGTTTAGGAGATCTCAAACTATGCACAATGATAGTATGGAATCTACATCTGTTCCCTGTTTGATCCCGTCCTCTTTGTCGTATTTTTCTTGTGCGCTTTTGTGAATTTAGAATTTTAAAAAATTTTTCTTACTGGCGCTGAAATTACCTAATGTGTCGCAAGCGCCGTAGAACCCTTCAATACAACAAACAAATGTGTTATGCCAGATGATATGTTATAACTTTTTAATTCTCTCTCTCTCTCTCTCTCTCTCTCTCTCTCTCTCTCTCTCTCTCTCTCTCTCTCTCTCTCTCTCTCTCTCTCTCCGTTAAATTTTTTAATTTAGATCCGTTTTCTTTTAAGCATTGCTTTGGAATGTAATGGTTTGACTTTATTTTTTACTCCTTTATCTTAAGGCAACAACTTGAAAGATTACCCAGAAGGCAGACTGAAGCAAGCAAGCCTCCTGTGTCCAATGCATCTGCTCCTGCTCCATCAGAACCTTCTGTTGCTGCTTCTGTGTCAGCACCCAAAGTCGACTCACAGTTTCTCCTTACAAAGTAAGTTGCAACCTGGACTTTTGAT
Organism: Berghia stephanieae; assembly: GCF_034508935.2. Classification (NCBI taxonomy): domain Eukaryota; kingdom Metazoa; phylum Mollusca; class Gastropoda; order Nudibranchia; family Aeolidiidae; genus Berghia; species Berghia stephanieae. The sequence goes on along the minus strand of NC_088361.1, from coordinate 20,759,536 downwards.
AATTAAAAAAATAAAATTCCTTTTATTCATCTCATAGGGGAAATTTTGTCTAGGGTCTATTCCAAGGGAAGTCTGGAATAATCCTGGAGTCAGCCGCAAGCGGTGATCGAACTCAGTACCTTCCGGGTACGAAGCAAAGACTGTACCGCTGAGCCACACTGACTAATTTGGGGCTAATCCAATTTTTGTACCAGGATTTTGAAAAATAAAATGAGCTTTTATATAGCTCAATATCCACCTAAACATGCTCAAAGCGCTGCACAATGGATCTCTAGCCAACAACAACATTTATCTGGTAGGATGAGCACTCTCTCTCTCTCTCTCTCTCTCTCTCTCTCTCTCTCTCTCTCTCTCTCTCTCTCTCTCTCTCTCCTCTCTCTCTCTCTCTCTCTCTCTCTCTCTCTCCTCTCTCTCTCTCTCTCTCTCTCTCTCTCTCTCTCTCTCTCTCTCTCTCTCTCTCTCTCTCTCTCTCTCTCTCTCTCTCTCTCTCTCTCTCTCTCTCTCTCTCTCTCTCTCTCTCTCTCTCTCTCTCTCTCTCCTCTCTCTCTCTCTCTCTCTCTCTCTCTCTCTCTCTCTCTCTCTCTCTCTCTCTCTCTCTCTCTCTCTCTCTCTCTCTCTCTCTCTCTCTCTCTTCTCTCTCTCTCTCTCTCTCTCTCTCTCTCTCTCTCTCTCTCTCTCTCTCTCTCTTTCTTTCCAACATGCTTTATGTCTTTGTCTTGGAATGAGATTACTTGGTTTTGTCCTGGCCCTGGCCAGAGTCCTAACTGGAAGGGAAACAGTCAAATGCACAGTTATTGTTTTGGGAGATGATATTTTTTTCCTTGTAAATCATCTCTCTGTTATGTATTATTATATTTGTTATTTTGAATGTATAATGTAAGCATTTGAGTGTATTCCTCTTTGTGCCCGGATGAGACTTATAGGTGATCTCAAACTAAGTACATTGGTGGTATGCTCTTCGAATCTACATCTGATCCCTTTTTGTTCCGTTCCCCTATGTCTTACTTTTTCATGGGTGCTTTATCCCATTTTCATCCTTTTTATTGGCGCTGATATAACCTAAATGTGTTGCAAGCGCCGTAAAACTCTTAAAAACAAAACATAACCATAAAAATGGGTCAGAAATTTTAATTAATTCAAACGATATAATCAAAAATTACAGTTATCTGAGTTTATACAAATAAATGAGAAATACTGCAATAATCATCAATATTCACTGAATAGAAATATATAATTAAAAGTCATTTTGTAATGAAGCATTGTTGAGATATCTGCTCATTGTGCAGCAATATCCTTTTTTGACAGCAATAAAAAAAAGCGTAATCACCGCATTGTAGGGGGTGTGTTGATCAAATGATCAAAATGAACTGGTTTTAGTAATGGCAATTGACAATTCTTAGGTAAAGATATGTTATATGCATTCCTTTGACGTTTGTATAGATCTAAACTATATAATAATAATAATAATATTGAAGATAATGATAATAATGATTATTTTCATAAAAATAATATAGTGGCTATCACCTAAATGCCTGCTAATTTGGTAAAACGCAATAATTTCTCTTTAAAATATTATTCTAAATGCCCGTTTAAAAAGAAAAAAATGGAATTCACCTAAATGTCCACTCTGACAGAAATAAAATTTAAAAAAAGAAAGAATAAAGAATTTTACTGAATCATTTGCGGCCAAAGAATTGACTCATCACCTGTTTCCGAGAGTTTTATTTAAGTTCCCAACGCCCCAAATTACTATCAATTCGTTTCATATAATTTATTCCTCTCCACTCCACGCTCTCCAGCAATTTCCTTCCATGTCCCTCAAACTGTTTTCTTTCCATGGAGCGTCCAATCAGCTTTTTACAATTGCCCATTTCCAATTGGCTGCTGAATAAGGACAATTCTAATTTCAATTGTTCACCAGTCGGTCATCAGCAAAGTCAAGAAAGCTCCTCCTACTCAAATCACACATACCCACAAATATGATAGGCCTTGTCTATCTTCCCTCAACCCTGTTGACTGTACAACGAGTCAACATAAAAGAATATCGCGATGAGGTGCGAATCGTGAAGATGGCATGACGTAGCTGGTAATAGGTTCAGAGAGAACTGATGAGAGATTAAACTGAGGTGGTAGAATGAAAATTGTTTCATGGTAAAACGTTGCGTAAATTAGTTTTATGTACACCAACACATACACATACACACACCCCCCCCCCTCTCTCTCTCTCTCTCTCTCTCTCTCTCTCTCTCTTTCTCTCTCTCTCTCTCTCTCTCTCTCTCTCTCTCTCTCTCTCTCTCTCTCTCTCTCTCTCTCTCTCTCTCTCTCTCTCTTTTGGATAGGACACCAATCAGCAGCAAAGTACATACTTCTCAGATCTAAAAGACTTAGCATCCCAATCACTGCTGGTTGGGTTCAGAAATAAAAGTTCAACCTAACCCGGGATCGATTCCACCTCCTTTGCATATGAGGCGAATGATCTGCCAACTGTGCGATCAGGATCATCACCATTTTGTGATTCTGTGTGTGTGTGTGTGTGTGTGTAAGTGTGTATTTCAAACGTCTTCATTCTTGATTGGCCACACCCCGATAAAATGTGGCTGAGCATTGCATAACATTGTCATTTAACAAAGTCAAGCGGTGTTGAGCGTAGTCAATGACCGACTAGGTAACCATGATCGAAAAATTCTATCCCTGGCGTTACGACCTTAAGTACGGTATTTAATAACACTAATACCAATCACATGAGAAGGTGTCTAGTGTCAAATGTTTTAATTTAGTTCTGTGACAAAAAAGGACGCCTAGCAGACAACTTGTACTTTTTGAAATGGAAAGTTGGTTGATAATGGGCTGCTTGTGAAATAAATGAACCATCGCAGATAGCAATAATCAGTGTGAATCGATTGAAATGTGTGATATAATTGTTCATATAAATATGAGTTTATTTATCTTACTCTTGATCACCATTGTACTGTTGCTACTACTACTACTACTACTACTACTACTACTACTACTACTACTACTACTACTACTACTACTACTACTACTACTACTACTACTACAGTAGTACTTCAGGCAAACTGGTTTCACCGGCCTGTCTATCAGGCAAATTGATCCTCATTAACTTTCACCCATGGTTGGGAATGATAATGACAATAAGACTCATGGTAACTCATCGTTATCATTATTACTACCACAATCGCCACCACCACCACCACTGCTATAACTACTGCTAACACTACTACGATTACTACTATTACTGTGCTATCATCATCATCACCATAAAACAACAACAATAACAACGTTATCATCACCATTGGATTCTTATGTCTCTGGAGTTTGTCTGAAGACGGGACTATTTTGTTTGCCAACAAAGAATTAGACAAGATGTGTTTACACATTATTTGTGCAAAAACCTGTCATTACAAATCGTTGAAATAAATGCTATATTAAAAGTAGATTATTACTCTTATATTTACTACCATGTGTTATGGTAACAAAACTCAGATAACATCAATTTGAATTTTTTAAACAGATTAAAATATTTTTCAGGTTAATTTTAAATAGAAAAATATACATTTTTCAAGAAAGAATTAAGTATACTCACCATTTCTTGATATCAATGAAAATAATTGCGTCTTGAAGATGAAAATGTGGCCGTTTTATCCATATAAAATAGAAAAATATAGGAGAAGTGTACGGTCAGCAATTGCAGTGTAAAAATGAACAATTTTACAAAATCTGTCTTATAGCCTGACTGACACTGAAATCCAAGCGGTGCATTCTACCTGAAGGGATATATAAAAGCCAGTTCTCACGTTCTGGACATCTGTTATGACATAACCACACTGTGGTCTCCCCATTATTTATCGACGATGGGTTGTTTCCATTGGGGGTGAGATGGTAGTAAACTAAAGTGAAAGATATCTGGTGTAATAAACAGCCGTAACATAAGTGCTGATAAGATGAATCTAAAAACTGTCCTCTCATTCATCTTGATACAGGTCTGTGTCCTAAACCTTACCTGCCAACTCTTCCACTTTTGGTGGAATCATTCCTATTTTCACTCTTCCTTTTCTACAATTCCGGCATTATCTCTAAAATTACGATTTTCAAAAATAATAATTATGATGTGATGGTAAAAAGAACAAAAAGGAGGAGTGTGGGTGGGGGTATAAAAAGTGAATTTTTTTTTTAATGATTTACAAAATTGAATTAAGTAGGAAAATTAATTGTACTCCTTTCCCAATTCCCCATTCCATTACCTAATACATATTATATATTATATGTAGTTTTGCCACCTGTGCCAGAATAATGTCTTTGTTTGTTTGGTGGCAAAGTTGGTGGTCATTTCGATACAGAATTATCCATAAATAAATTCCTATTTTTTGTATCAAATTCCCATTTTCTGACCTTCTGATTCCTCTTTTGGAATATGAAAGGTTGGCAGGTCTGCCTAAACTGTCAGTAAAGTATCACAAATTATGTAATTGTGCTCCTGCATACAAAGTTTTCATTGGAATTCAGTGGTCCATTGAAAGCCGCTTAATTTAGAGAATATTTGAAGAACAGTTCCCCTTTTAATTGAGTGGTTTGATCTGTATTTTTCTTTGCTCTTCTTTAAATTTAAATTTTCCCCTCTTTCAAAAGTTAAACGCAGTTCTTTTACGTGTAAACCTGATGGAATTTTTTTCTTTCTTGTCTTTCTCTCTTTACAGATTGTGTACTGAAAATAGTGGTCCCAATCGGATAGTAAATACTGCAGACAGTGATACTTCTCAACGCAATATGTTTGTTCAAGAACTGTTATTGGCAACCTTAACGGAGCAATTAAATTTGGTAACGGAAGGCCCTGGAGAGGAAACAACCTTGTTGGACTCTTTGGTGAGGTCACACTCACTCGAAGGGGGAGAGGAGCAAAATGGTGATAACAGTGCTGTGGTGCATAAAGAAAACAGAAATAGCCAAGACTCCAGGCACAACAACAAACAGTCAAAGGTGAAATCCTCTGAAAACAGGGGAAGTGGAGGAGGAGGAGCTGGTGGTGGAGGAGTTATAGGAGCAGTGGGGACGCAGGGTAAATCCCTTTCAGAACATGGGAGCGCCCATTCTTTAACATCGGGGGGGAATAGCAACAGGAGCTGTTACGGGACAACAATGACAACATCCCCTTCTTCCACAACATCCCCTCCCTCAGCCTCTGCTGGAAGTCCGCGTCAAGTTTGTAGTCCAATAACTGTCCCGAATAGTGTTAGTGTACAGCACAGTAATGTCGGGATGTCGTCATCCGTGTCAGGGAGAGCTTCTGCTGCTGCAACCGCCTCGCTTTCAGGTAGGGACAGGGAAAGAGCAGCCCTCAACCCTGCCACAGCAAAACGTAGTATGCTTAAACACATGCCACATCAACGAGGGGCCTCGGACACGGACCCTCCGCCCCATTAATCACACACCTATAACACATGCACGACTGTGACTCGCATAACAATCACACCTTGTGGACTTTCATTTAAAAAAAAAAAAAATTCTCTTGTTATTAATGAATGAATGAGGAGATATGCATTCAATTTGCCATTCTTGTAAATTATCATTTTTAAAAACAAATTTCCTATTTTGAATCCAGGCAAAATGATTACGTTGTTCGATTTCTGTCATGTCACTCACAATTGTAAAGTAAAATAGGAATGACCTTCACTTATTTATTTTTTTTCTCCCAGGACTAATGGGTTTGGTTTTGTTTTTTCTCATCTCTTGCCCAAACAACAACAATGTTGAAGTAAATGATCATAGTGAATTTAAACATAGGTGGGAATTCCCCTATTTTATGGTCTTTCCAGCTGAAATAGAATTTTAAAAAGAATTGACATTTTATGCTATAGTGTTAATCAGACATGGAGACAATTAAACAGTACATTTGAGGCGGAATCCAAAATACATTGTTTTACATCAGACTTCTCGAATTAAACATTTTTATTTAGAGAGGCATTTGTATATCTCCACTCCCAATAAATGACTTATCTGGGGTTTTTGGGTGGGGGTATTTTTTATATTTTTCAAAACACGGTTATATTTCCACCTATGCTTGATTCGGGATCTTGTGGATGTTTTATATATTCCAATTTTTTTATTTTTTTTATAGGGACGGATACTGGATAAAGTAGATAATTGTTTCTAGAAAATCCATCAACATGTTGATTAATTTATCACAGCCAATACCAATCCAATACAGTTTGCATATTTTCCCCTTTCTAAATAAGATAAACATCTACTTTTGTATTTGTATTTATATTTAAAGAGTAATTTGCTTCTTTTGTTGTTTGAAGTGGGTTACTCGTGTATTCTGAATAAACCTGATTTGTACATAAACGCTGTCCCCATCTCCCATCTATCCACTTGAAACAAATCAATAACAATATCTGTTGTCCTGTGTTATGTATGTAGATCTATATTATTATTATTACTAAGTTATCACAATTTCTTAGGTATTGTTCTAAAACAAGAATTCATTTTATTCCTGTTGTCGATGTTGATTTGTTGGCCTCCTTCGATGAATATGATCTGGTGGCCGGTTGGAAAACTTTAAACCTGTGATATACTGTGGAAGAGCTTGACCTTTTATTATTAATTAAGCTTATCATTATTTTCTAAAATTTCTATTTTTATTATATAAAAAAAAGGTGTTTGTTTTTGGGGGGGCGGGGGGGGTTTAAAAATTATTTATTAGTATGTTGTGTATTTTGCTTATTCTTTGTTTTAGTTTACTGATTTAATGCTAGGAATTCTATTGGAAAATACTTTGCAGTCAGAATGACAAGTGATCACTCCTGCTTTATATTTATACATTCATGTATGCGTCATTTCTATTTTACATTCTTCAATGATGATCAAAATGTCAATCAATGGTTGAAATATTTTTTGGTTTAGTATGTGTTTTTAAGACCTCGAAATTAAAACTCTAAAACAAAGAAATATAATATAATAATTATTTTTTTTAATAATAAAAATGACGGATAAGGAAATTATGTGATTAACATAATATGTGTCTACAGCTCATTGTGAAGTAAACTTTGAATACTATAAAACTGATTGTTGCTCATTAAATCTACATCATAGAGGAGCATTTTTTTAAAAAGTTAAGTATAGTTATAAGATATTCTAACATCAGTCCTGTTTTGTTTGAATGATTAAATTGTATTCACTAAAAGTGGAAATTTTCTAACTTATAAATTTTCATTTCACAGTAATTTATAACACCAATACATCTGCCTTAAAGTTTATTGTAATTCTTTCAGTTGTTTTTTTTTGTTTGTTTTTTTTTTTTTTAAGGTCGGCCACGCTTCCACATGTTTTTCATTCTTTTCACTGTTTAACTATCTGTCTTCTCTCTCCCATAGTGGGCAGGGAGGTACTTATTGTGTCTTCTATCCCCCTATATCTGTTTTCCAACTTGCATTCTGTCTTTGTCTTGGAATGAGATTGCTTGGTTTTGTCCTGGCCCCGGTCGGGGTCCTGGCTGGGAGGGAAACAGTCGAATGCATAGTTATTGTTTTGGGAGATGATATTTTTTTCCTTGTAAATCATCTCTCTGTTATGTATTATTCTATTTGTTCTAATTTATAATGTAAGCATTTGAGTGTATTCCTCTTAGTGGGGGCCGTGCTTGTGTCCGGATGAGACTTATTGGTGATCTCAAACTAAGAACATTGATGGTGTGCTCTTGGAATCTACATCTGATCCCTATTTGTTCCCAGTTCCCCTTTTTCTTACTTTTTCTTGGATGCTTTAATTGTAATTCTAGAACTTTTTACTGTCCCATTTTCTTCCTTTTTACTGGCGCTGATATAACCTAAATGTGTTGCAAGCGCCGTAAAACCCTTAAAAACAAACAAAAAACAAACTATCCCGTTTTTTTCCTTTTTACTGGCGCTGATATAACCTAAATGTGTTGCAAGTGCCGTAAAACCCCTAAAAACAACAAACAAACAACATATGTCTTCTCTGCCAAATGAATGACAAACGTTGTGGTATTGTTATACTCTTAATTTAATATTATACATTTTAACTTTTTTTTTTTTTTTTTAACTGTATTTCCATGCAGTATCATTATTCTGTTAATTGTCTGTGTGTGTGTGTGTATTTGTGATTGGTCGAGTCAGTGTGGGTGAAATAATTCTTTGTTTCTTCTTTTAAAAATAAAAGAAATACTATAGTGGTGTAAATCATGGGTCTCAAATTTTCGCTATTTCAAGTTCTCCGTTATTTTCTTCCGCTTGGGCTCCAGGCCTTCAGTAGTATCTATACATCTCATTCAAGTCATTGTAAGCAGTCTGGTTGCAAGGGACTTGTCCATGTTTATTAGTTCTTTAACAATTTTTCCTTTTGATAGTATGATTTGTATGTTGATAGTTGTATATTTTACCAGTATTGTCCATAATAGGGGCATATTGCTACATGTTATTTATGATGAAACACGTGTTCCACTGAAGTGTTCCTCTCCCTTTTTGAAAATTCTGATTTGAGACCCATGATAAATGGATGGCTGGATGCTTTGAGACTAAGGGTAAATGGATGGCTGAATGCTTTGAGACCCATGGTAAATGGATGGCTGGATGCTTTGAGACCCATGGTAAATGGATGGCTGAATGCTTTGAGACCCGTGGTAAATGAATGGCTGGATGCTTTGAGACCCATAATAAATGGATGGCTGAATGCCTTGAGACCCATGGTAAATGGATGGCTGGATGCTTTGAGACCCATGATAAACGGATGGCTGGATGCTTTGAGACCCGTGGTAAATGGATGCTGGATGCTTTGAGACCCATGATAAACGGATGGCTGGATGCTTTGAGACCCATGGTAAATGGATGGCTGGATGCAAGCATGAAGTTGTGGCCAATCAGAGTACGACAGCTGATGTGCATGGTGTAGTGATGTTAGAATGGACTCGACTTGGCATGAAAGGCGTTTGCTCTATAAATGCTTTGTAGTAATCTATTTGTATGAATCTTGTGATAGCAGTCTTCTGTATCGCTATTTATTACTTCTGTCATATTGATACAGACACAACTTTGGGTCGTTATTTTTAGAGGAATCGATCTTTGTGATGACTAAATTATATCCTGGTCGTCCAGATGAATGTTCTCTTTTGCTCATTTCTGTTGATTTTCTGAATCCGTATGTGTTTTAATTGAATGTTGTTTGGTTCATTTTTGTTTGTTTGTTTTTCTAATAGCACATACCAACCGTCATGGGTATTCATATTTATCTAGTTGTATTGAATTAGTGGGTAGAGAGAGAGGCATTTCATAAATAGTGGTTATGGTTGTTTTGTTGTTTTTTTTGCCTTTTTTTTTTTTTTCATTTTTTATATTTTTTTAGGGTTTTTATCTTAAATGGTATTAGTTCACGATAAGACTCTAAATAAACATAACATGTGTATAATTCTACCAGATTTAAGTGGCCTTTAATAGGCTCCGCGCTCTAAATAATCATAATGTTATAGGAATAATCTTTTTCTCCCCTAATGTTAATTGAAAATGATCGAGATTGCAATATCTAGACTATGTGTGTCAAATGCAGACTGCAAATTGACTCTTGTATTCTGTAAACAGATGCATGTTTTGGAATCAAGTTTGTTTGTTATTTTTAATTTATTTTTTTTAATTGTGAAAATGAGAGGAAATTATTTCTTAAGCTACTTGTTCTCATTATAATGAATAAAATGTGTACACTTTGCTTCATCCATCTGTTGATTGCCATTTATAAATTCTTTTCGTGTTAATCTATTGATACATGGCTGGGTTGATTTTTGTTTGTTTGTTGTTTTTAAGGGTTTTACGGCGCTTGCAACACGTCTAGGTTATATCAGCGCCAGTAAAAAGGAAGAAAATGGGATAGAAAGTTCTAGAATTACAATTAAAGCAGCCAAGAGAAAGCAAGACAAAGGGGAACTGGGAACAAATAGGGATCAGATGTAGATTCCAAGAGCATACCACCAATGTACTTAGAGATCACCTAAAAGTCTCATCCAGACACAGGCACAGTCCCCACTTAGAGGAATACACTCAAATGTTTACAAATAAAATACATATAATACATAATACAGTGCATAACAGAGAGATGATTTACAAGGAAAAAAATATCATCTCCCAAAACAATAACTATGCATTTGACTGTTTCCCTCCCAGTCAAGGACTCCGGCCAGGGTCGGGACAAAACCGAGCAATCTCACACCAAGACAAAGACAGAAAGCAAGTTGGAAAACAGATATAAGGGGATAGAAGACACGGTAATTACCTCCCTGTCCACTGTGGAGGTAGGGAACCCCACCCAGGGGTTGGTTTTTAATCATTTCCCATGGTGGGTAGAAGGTCACTTGCTGGGTGGGGTTCCTGACCTCCCATAGTGGGCAGGGGGGTACATACTGTGTCTTCTATTCTCTTATAACTGTTTTCCAACGGGCTTTCTGTCTTTGTCTTGGAATGAGATTACTTGGTTTTGTCCTGGCCTGAGTCCTACCTGGGAGGGAAACAGTCAAATGCATAGTTATTGTTTTGGGAGATGATATTTGTTTCCTGTAAATCATCTCTGTTATGTATTATTATATTTGTTATTTTCAATGTATAATGTAAACATTTGAGTGTATTCCTCTGTTGGATTTTGTGCTTGTGTCCGGATGAGACATAGGTGATCTCAAACTAAGTACATTGGTGATATGCTCTTGGAATCTACATCTGATTCCTATTTGTTCCCAGTTTCCCTATGTCTTACTTTTTCTTCGGTGCTTTAATTCTAATTCTAGAACTTTTTACTATCCCATTTTCTTCCTTTTTACTGGCGCTGATATGACCTTAATGTGTTGCAAGCGCCGTAAAACCCTCAAAAACAAAACAAAATAAGGTCACTTGCTGTGCCTGGGTGCGATTCCTGACCTTCCTTAGTGGGCAGGGAGGCACTTACTGAGTTCTTCTGTCCCCTTATATCTGTTTTCCAACATACTTTCTGTCTTTGTCTTGGAATGAGATTACTCGGTTTTGTCCTGGCCTTGGCCGGATACCATGACTGGAAGGGAAACAGTCAAATCTATAGTTCGAGTTTTGGGAAATGATATTTTCTGTCTTGTAAATCATCTCTCCGTTATGTACTTAAATAGTATGTTTTGTTTACGTATTGTATATGATTTGTAAACATTTGAGTGTGTTCCTCTTTGTGAGGAATTATGCTCATGTCAGGTTGAAACATTTAGTTGATAAAATAGTGTGCTCTTGGAATCTACAATGTTCCCTATTTGAACTAATTCCCCTTTGTCTTTACTTTTTCTTGGGTGCTTTAATTGTAATTCTAGAACTATATACTCTCCCATTTTCTTCCTTTTTACTGGCGCTGATATGACCTAAATGTACTGTACTGTGATAGTTTTCTTGGAATCTATATCTGTTTCCTATTTGAACCAATTCCCTTTTGTCTTACCTTTTCTTGGGTGTTTAAATTGTAATTCTAGAACTTTTTACTATCCAATTTTCTTCCTTTTTTACAGGAGCTGATATGATCTAAATGTGTTGCATGCAAGCGCCGTAAAACAAAACATGCTGTGTCTTCTATTTCCCTCTATCTGTTTTCTGAGTTTGCTTTCGGTCTTCGTCTTTGAATAGATCACACTGCAGTCCGCTTAAGATTAAACTCCCGGGGACCAGAAAAGAAGTTATCCAAAACTCAAGGGGAACAACCCTTCAGCGACACAAACATTTGTTTAATCTATCAGTCATGGTTATCCTCCTTTAACAAATGCATCCAGAATGACAACCCAGATTCCTGTTCAACTTGGCTGATTTAAACTCAGACTCAGAGTCACTCTTCTTTTTTTTTTTTACTATTATTTCTCGTAGTCATATTATTTCCCATGCAACCGGCATGCTATGATCTAAATGCTTGTAAATTAAATGCAGTGAGAATGAATTAAAATGGGCGAGTTGAGACGCTATCATCACTCGTCCCCAGTCTATATAAAAAAGTGAGTATTTATATAGTGCAATATCATCTAAATGTGGCTCAGAGTCTCAAGGCGGTATTATGTCGGGATAGACCAGATGCTAAAAAGTCAAATTAAAGTGAAACTGGACAAAAATGTGAATTACTGGTATTTGGCAACCTGAAATATGATATTCATTCTCCTCAATAAAGTTTATAAACTGAACGCAAGTCTGATCGTTCTGGCTAAAAATTTAATTTTCAGCATCTTAGTCATCCCGACTTAATACCGTTTTGTGGCGAGGGGTCACAAATGTGCTTATAGCGCTTTAAAGAGGATCCCTCGCCAACAGCCATACGTGACATGTAGAACGAGACATGGCGCCTTTTGGGCAATATTAATTTATTTTTTTCGACAGAGACAACGCTGTTAACGGCCTCGTTCTAATGTTACACATGAGTACAGAGAATGTGAGTAAAGTCTTTTTCAATGACTCAACTATGCGCCGTTCGACAAATGGATGATGCCAAGTCTGCAAAGATAGATCATCATCAAGCCCTACTGCAACCTCCTCGTGGTGTCGAACGGTAACAGGTCAAGCTGGCCAACTGCAGAGGGCGACAAGAATAGGCAATGGCAAACCATTCTTGTAACTTTGCCGAGTTAACTGCATGAATAAGTCCAAAAAGTTAAACGGTGACAGCGTAAAGGGGAGCATGTTTTCACGGAAGACTGCTGCCTCGCTCGGTTGGGAGCGTGATGTTCGTCAGGTCACACCGAACCGTCAGCCAGTTACTAGGCGAAATAAATTTAACAAATGTGACAAAACCAAAATTGGGACATGGAATGTCAGGACCTGTGCCCAAAAAGGAAAACTAAACAACATTCTGAAAGAAATGAAACGGCTCCAAATAAATATTCTTGGCCTGGCAGAGATGAGATGGAAAGAGCAGGGAACCATGTCAAAACAAGAAAACAACATGACATATAAGATCATATGGAGTGGTGGAACCTCTTTCCAAAAAGGAGTAGGGATGATCTTAGACCAAAAATCAACCAAATTTTACAAAGGGCACGTAGCAATCTCAGACAGAGTTTTGCTGGTTAAGCTAAGAGGACCTGTAGTTGACACCAATATTATTCAAGTTTATGCACCAACAGAAGAGGCGACAGATGCAGATATGACAGAGTTTTACCATTCACTAGACAAAGCAAAACGAATGTGTAAATCACAAGAAGTCCTTATGGTAATGGGGGACCTAAATGCTAAGATTGGCAGAGGCAGAGATGGTGACATAATCGGACCACATGGACTCGGAGACAGAAATGAACGAGGAAACATCTGGGCAGATTGGTGTAGAACAAATAAATTAATGATTTCAAACACCTGGTTTCAACAACACCCAAGAAGAACCTGGACATGGCAATCACCAGGGGACAGAGCAAGGAACCAGATAGACTTTATAGCAGTATCATCAAGATTCAGAAATGGCATATTAAATTGCAAAACCTACCCAGGCGCCGATGTAGACAGTGACCATGTCCCAGTTGTTTGTACAGTAAGGATAAAGTTTAAAGCTATTCAGAGAACAGCTGGTAGAATAAAGAGGGATTACAGGTTATGCAAAGACAATGGCATACAAACAAAAATGAGAGAAGAATTTGAAAATGCACTCATGATACAAAGCCAAAGTGAACCTGATAACGAAAAATGTGAAAAACAATTTGATATATTCCAAAAGTGTGTCAAAGCAACTGCAGAAAAGCATTTACCAATAGCTCAAATAAACAGCAAAAAGGAATGGATGACAAATGAAATTCTAAACCTATTTGAAGAAAGACGAAAATGCACCAGAGGGTCTGCAGAATACCAAACATTGAACAACCACATTAAATCCAAATGCATCGAGGCACACGAGAACTATCTAGACTGGAAATGCTGCGAAATCGAAAGAGAATACAAACCCAACCCCCAACAAGCTCACCAAAGAATAAAAGAACTATCAGGGAAAAGGAAAAGCAAAGCAGCAGGAAGTTGTATCCAAAATAAACAAGGGGAACTGCTATTTGAAGAACAACATATAGAAAGCCGATGGGTAGAATACATAGGCGAACTGTACAATGATCCAAATAGAAATGAACCACCACTGAAATTCAAAGAACCATTAAGCGGACCAAACATCACCAAAAGTGAAATTGAACATGCCATGGAACGAATGAGGGATGGTAAAGCAACAGGCCCTGATGAAATATCTGTAGAGGTATTAAAAAGCCTAGGAGATCTAGCAATTGATGAACTTCACATATTATTCAACAATATATACAATACTGGGAAAATTCCAGAAGATCTCTGTAACTCTATTTTCATAGCAATACCAAAGAAAGCAGGTGCAGTCAGATGCGAAAATTTTAGAACTATAAGTTTAATAAGCCACATCAACAAAATACTGTTGCGTATAATTATCAACAGGCTAAGGAATAAGATTAACCCCGAAATCGCAGAAGAACAATATGGATTCCAACCTGACAGAGGGACAAGGAACGCAATATACCTCCTCCGTGTTTTAAGTGAAAGAGCTATACAGGTTCAGACCCCACTATACCTCTGTTTTGTCGACTACAAAAAAGCTTTTGATAGAGTACGCCACGAAGAAATACTAAAACAACTGCACTCCATTGGCGCTGATGAGAAAGACCTCAGACTCATGCAAACATTATACTACACCCAGCAGGCATCTATCAAAATCGGAAACTCTACAGGAAATTCCATTCCTATTAAGAAAGGAGTCCGTCAAGGGTGTGTTGCCTCACCAGATCTGTTTAATCTATACCAAGAAACAATCATGAGGGGCATAAATAATATGGAGGGAATAAAAGTGGGAGGTCACAACATAAATAATATAAGATACGCAGACGATACGGTACTCATTGCAACATCAGAAATCCAACTTCAAAAGATTGTTGACAAAGTGGTAGTAGATAGTGAAGCCAAGGGAATGGAAGTGAATATCACCAAAACGGAATGCATGGTAATACAGAAAAACCCCGAAAACAACAACACCTGCAATATAACGATTCACGGCGAGCAACTTACCAACGTAGAAAGTTTTAAATACCTAGGTTCAATAGTGACAACAGATGGAAGATGTAACCGAGACATACGAGCAAGAATAACTCAAGCCAAACAGGCCTTCATGGACCTGGGAAACATTTTGAAAAACAAACAGATGTCGTTCGGGATTAGATTCCGAGTCTTGAAGTGCTACGTGTGGCCAATCTTGTTATACGGATGCGAAAGCTGGACTACAAATGCAGAAACACAAAAGAACATTGAAGCTTTTGAAATGTGGTGCTTGAGAAGGATGCAGAGAATATCGTATACTGCACACAAAACGAACGAAGAAGTGCTAAAACAAACATACCAACAAAGGAAACTAATGCCCTTAATAGTGGATCGACAACTATCCTTTTTCGGACACATAGTAAGGAAAGATAAGAATGAATACCTGGCAAGTTGTGGAAAAATACCTGGTAAACGCGCCCGGGGGAGACAAAGAAAAACACTCATAGACCAACTGAAGGGCTTCACCAGCCTAACAATCCAAGAGCTGTTTGAAAAGGCAAGAGACAGGGAGGAATGGAGAGAGATAATTCATGCAGTATCCGAAGCCTGGACCAGGCATGGAACCTAGAAGAAGAAGAACTATGCGCCGAGCGAGGCTGGAACCCAGGACCTTAGCTAATTGCGCGTCTTGTTCTGATTACCGCTTGGCAAAGACTTCAATCTAGCCTTGTGAGGGATGTGTGTGTGTGTGTGTGTGTGAGGGGTAGGCAACCACTTCACAGTGGAGATGTGCGTGGATGAGATGATGGGAAGGGAATGATTGTTTGTTTTTATGGGTTTTACTGTGCTTCCGATACTTAGTATGTATTTAAATAAGCAGCGTACGAGACAGGTTCTGACACGTTTGTTCGTTTTTGTTTTACGGCCCTTGCAACACATTAAGGTCATATCAGCGCCAGTAAAAAAGAAATAAAATGGGATAGTAAAATGTTCTAGAATTACAATTAAAACGCCCAAGAAAAAGTAAGACAAAGGGGAATTGGATCAAATAGGGAACAGATATAGATTCCAAGTGATACACTATCAAAGTACTTAGTTTGAGATCACCTAAAAGTTTCATCTAGACACAAGCACAGGTCCCAACTAAGAAGGAAAAACTGTGACTTGGAATCCCCAAGGAGGAAGATGGCCAGGGAAGCCAAGAAATAATTGGCGAAGAAGCACAGTGGAGGAAGCAAGGAGAGGTGGGTACACAGAAGCAGGTGGAGGCACAGACCGGACAACAGCCACTTTTTATTGGCTAATCGCCGCCATCGTATTTAAGATGGAAGCAGTTATTCGGATGAATCGAGAATAGAGAGAGAGACTGACGATATACGGGGTTTCCAGAAAACTGGCAGCGTAAAATTATATGAGAAAACTAAACATTTCGGGGACAGAACAGACGCGTTGTTAGCAAAAAATTACATAAAAATATATAAACGAAATGCTGTGAGGGTGTGATGAAAGTGTGAACTTCATGGTCGATCAACTTGGTCATCAATCCATCCAACTCTCAATCTATTATACTTTTTCTACTACTGCTACTACTACTACTACTACTACTACTACTACTACTACTACTACTACTACCACTACAGTACTATGACGACGACTACAACGATGAAAGATAAAGAGAAGGGTGTTCTTCTCTTGCCCCTCACCATACATGACATAGACTTGTCTACATTGTTAGATCAAAGGGACGGATGCCGCAATTTCGCACATTCTTCCCATTTCACACATAGTTTCTACAAATACTAGGTATGTGTCATCATCAGTTAGAGTTAGAGAGACTGATCAGCAAGTTCAAAGAGGTGAGTTTCACTCTTTGTGTCTTCTCATTAATATGTGGAATGTCGGTTGATAGTTGTGTAACATCAAATAGAAATGATGATCGTCTCCACAGAATTCACCAAAAATCGAAGTAGGAGAAGCTTATTTTACCTACTGTTATTACGCCGATTCCCGATTGCTGGAAATACGATTTGTCATTTTATCAGCTAATTGGATTCAGTAGTCTGATGTCATGCCGCCCGGCAACGGCGGCCATCTTGGTTCTAAACAACAACAAAAATCAGTACTTTATATTCTTCATTCTTCTTCATGATTGCGAGAACTTTTCATATGCCTTGTGATAAGAATGTGTAAAAGTCAAAACATGATCAAATTTATGGGGTTTTTTCCTCTGGATACACTTTTATGCTCGCCGTAGAAATATTTCATACGGAGGTCCGCCATTGTTCCGATAGTTTAGAGCGAGTGTTACTAAGTTACCATGCGTCATTAGGAAGGAAGTGACGTTACGACTGTTGAAGAGTATTGGGAGTGAGGGGCATAGAAAAAATGGTCAATTTTGACTGCTTGATTGAAGAGTGTGTAGAGAGAGAGGGTATTTGTCAGGGGATGGGGGATATAAAAATGCTGGGAAAGAAGATGGGTACAAGTCACCAAGAAAGAATAATTATTTGCCCTTATACCATCAATGTCTATCGCCAGATATTTATTCACACTGACGACGAGTGGGGTTAATTTGTCCAAATGCGTTATAAAAAGACACTATCTTTGTGAGTTCCAAATCATTGTCACTCACTCTGTCGTTGACCACACTTAATACTGCTTGAGAGAGAGAGAGATAGAGTGAGTGAGAGAGAGAGAGAGAGAGAGAGAGAGAGAGAGAGAGAGAGAGAGAGAGAGAGAGAGAGAGAGAATGCTACTCATTGTACACAATATTTGAATAATGACTAACTACGTGTTTGCATGGTACTGTCATTGTTTGGAATCAACGGGTCCGAAATTTTGAAAGGAGTTCCCACGTTCTTGTTTTTGTTTTGTTTTTAAGGGTTTTACGTCGCTTGCAACACATTTAGGTTATATCAGTGCCAGTAAAAAGGAAGAAAATGGGATAGTAAAAAGTTATAGAATTACAATTAAAGCACCCAAGAAAAAGTAAGACATAGGGGAACTGGGAACAAATAGGGATCAGATGTCGATTCCAAGAGCATACCACCAATATACTTAGTTTGAGATCACCTAAAAGTCTCATCCAGACACAAGCACAGGTCCCAACTAAGAGGAATACACTCAAATGTTTACCAATCATATAATATAATATGTAAACTCAACATTAATAATACAATGCATAACAGAGAGATGATTTACAAGGAAAACAATATCATCTCCCAAAACTATTCGACTGTTTCCCTCCCAGCCAAGGAGCTCCGGCAAGGATCAGAACAAAACAAAGTAATCTCGTTGTTTTGTTTTTGTTTGTTTTTAAGGGTTTTACGGCGCTTGCAACACATTTAGGTTATATCAGCGCCAGTAAAAAGGAAGAAAATGGGATAGTAAAAAGTTCTAGAATTACAATTAAAGCACCCAAGAAAAAGTAAGACAAAGGGGAACTGAGAACAAATAGGGATCAGATGTAGATTCCAAGTGCATACCACCAATGTACTTAGTTTGAAATCACCTACAAGTCTCATCCAGACCCAAGCACAAAATCCAATAAAGAGGAACACACTCAAATGCTTACATTATACATTCAAAATAAAAATAATAATACATAACAGAGAGATGATTTACAAGGAAAAAAATATCATCTCCCAAAACAATAACTATGCATTTGACCGTTTCCCTCCCAGCTAGAACTCCGGCCAGCCCTAGGACAAAACCAAGTAATCTCATTCCGAGACAAAGACAGAAAGCATGTTGGAAAACAGTTATAAGGGGATAGAAGACACAGTATGTACCTCCCTGCCCGCTATGGGAGGTCAGGATCCCCACCCAGTAAGTAATCTCATTCCAAGACAATGACAGGAAACAATTGGGAAACGGGTATGGGGGGATAGAAGACACAACATGTACCTCCCTGCCCACTATGGGAGGTCAGGATCCCCACCCAGTTCCCACGTTCTCCTCACTTTTAATCCATTCCTACGAATAAGACCATTGTGTCATAAAACAGGTACGTGTGAAATGAACAAGTCCGAACAGCAGGTTCAAAGAGACGAGTCCTACTTTAATATGCCTAGAGTCGATTAATGGCGGTGTAAAATCAAAGAATTGTATGAACCGATGTCAGTCCAGGAATGGTAAATTTAATTGGACACAATACATAAATAATCCGCGTGGGAGGCTTAGATAGATAGATAGATAGATAGATAGATAGATAGATAGATAGATAGATAGATAGATAGATAGATAGATAGATAGATGGATGGATGGATGGATGATGGATGGATGGATGGATGGATGGATGGATGGATAGATAGATAGATAGATAGGTATGTAGAAATATCAAAGTAAACAAGTCCCTCTCTCTTTTGTCTATTTGTCGATGTATGTTTGATTTCTATTGCTACCATTGTTATTAATATAAACAAAACAAAAAATTGAGTTAATGTGCTCAAAGCGCTTTACAAGGAGTCCCTGGTCAACAGCAACATTTATCATGTAGGACATTTTAAAAATATTTTTTTAAATTAATAAAAACCCGATCAATGGAGCCAAGCCTAAAATGTACAAGTAAAAGTGAAGTTTAATATGTCTAATTTAGTTTACCTTCATAAACCTGCCCTTTTTTTTTTCTATTTTCCGTCCACAAATCAAGGTTAATCGAGCTCAATCAAAGTCATTAAAATAGAGATTAAATAGCACAGCGTCCCTGATTGCATAAAAAATATAACGGCGGCGCTCGACCTCTCACTAGCCACTTTTGATGACGTTTTCCCCCTTGTTGTCCAATCTAACCCTGTCTTATCAATGGGTGGAGGGGACAGCCAAAGGAATAGTCATATGGCGAATCAAGATTTATTACCTTGGCTCCGATTTTGGGGTTAAGGGCGAAGTCAAGTAAGTCAGTTCAGCTGAATGGGTTTCGCTTCGTGGCATACGTTTTTTTTTTTTGGGGTTGTTTTTTGTTTTTAAGGGTTTTATGGCGCTTGCAATAAATTTAGGTCTTATCAACGCCAGTAAAAAGGAAGAAAATGGGATAGTAAAAAGTTCTAGAATTACAATTAAAGCACCCAAGAAAAGGTAAGGCAAAGGGAAATTTGTTAAAATAGGAGACAGATGTAGATTCCAAGAGCACAATATCAAAAGTACTTAGTTTGAGATCACCTAAAAGTCTCATCCAGACACAAGCAGAGGTACCCACTTAGAGGAATACACTCAAAATGTTTACAAATCATATGTTAAAAATAAAATAAAAAGTACACATCAGAGAGATTTACAAGGGAAAAAAATATCTCCCAAATCTATACCTATACATTCGACTGTTTCTCTCCCAGCCAAGGTCAGGACAAAACCAAGTAATCTCATTCCAAGACAATGATATGTTTGTTTTTAAGGGTTTTACGACGCTTGCAACACATTAAAGTCATATCAGCGCCAGTAAAAAGGAAGAAAATGGGTAGTAAAAAGTAAAAAGGTTTAGAATTACAATTAAAGCACACAAGAACAAGCAAGACAGAGGGGAATTGGTTCAAAAAGGGAACGGATGTAGATTCCAAGAGCACACTATCATTGTACCTACTTAGTTTGAGATCACTAAATGTCTCATCCAGACCCAAACACAGGTCCCCGCCAAGAGGAACACACTCAATTGTTTACGAATCATACATATGTAAAAGGAAAAATAACACAGTACATAACAGAGAGATGATTTACAAGGAAAAAAAAGATCATCTCCCAAAACTAACTATACATTTGACTGTTTCCCTCCCAGCCTGGGTATCCGACCAGAGCCAGGACAAAACCAAGTAATCTCATTCCAAGACAAAGACAGAAAGTAAGTTGGGAAACATATGGGGGGTAGAAGACACAGTATGCACTTCCCTGCCCACTGTGGGAGGTCAGGAACCCCACCCAGTAGACAAAGATAGAAAGCAATTGAAGAATAAATACAGGGGGATAGAAGACGCAGACTGTACCTCCCTGCCCACTGTGGGAGGTCAAGAACCCCACCCAGAAGGGGAATGGTTCAAATAGGGAACAGATGTAGATTCAAAGATCACACTATCAATGTACTTAGTTTGAGATCACCTAAACGTCTCACCCAGACACCAGCACAAGTTCCCACTAAGAGGAATATGCTCAAATGTTTATAACAATACATAATAGAGAGATGATTTACAAGTAAAAAAAAAAAAAATCTCCCAAAACATTAACTATGCATTTGACTGTTTCCCAAAGCACTAGGGCCAGGGCTAGGACAAAACCAAGTAATCTCATACTCATCCCAATACAATGACAGAAAGCAATTGGAAAACAGATATAAGGGGATAGATAGAAGACACAGTATGTGTCACCCAGCTCACCATGGGAGGCCAGGAACCCCACCCAGACTTCGTGGCATAGCGACAACCTGTTGGTACCAGGTTTGACTCCTACTCACACTCATCCTGTGGCCTTAACCCTCTCCTTACCAACTCTAGGAAAATCGTCACATTCGTTACGATACAACCAACATTTTTCTTATTCAAATTTCTCTTGTACCTCATAAAATTTTAAGAAAATGAACAGTGTGTTATAGACCATGAACTTACTGCTATTGTGTTTGAGTGATAAAAAATATATTTTTGTGTCAGTTGGGGGTGAAGTTTTGGGGAAAATCCTGAAATTGTCTGGTGAGGAGAGAGGCGAGTTGTTGTTTTTGTTGTTTTTAAGAGTTTTACGGCGCTTGCAACACATTAAGGTCCTATCAGCGCCAGTAAAAAGGAAGAAAATGGGAAAGTAAAAAGTTCTAGAATTACAATTAAAGCATCCAAGAGTAAGGCAAACAAAGGGGAATTGGTTCAAATAGGAAACAGATGTAGATTCCAAGAGCACACTATCAGTGTACTTAGTTTGAGATCACCTAAATTCTCATCCAGACACAAGCACAGGTCCCCACTAAGAGGAATACACTCAAATGTTTACAAATCATATATAACACATAAACAAAACATAATACAGTGCATAACAGATGATTTACAAGGAAAAAAATATCATCTCCCAAAACTAACAAACATTTGACTGTTTCCCTCCCAGCCAGGGCCATGACAAAACCAAGACAAAGACAGAAAGCATGTTGGAAAACAGACATAAGGGGGATAGAAGACACAGTATGTACCTCCCTGCCCACTGTGGGAGGTCAGGAACCAGTTAGGCGAGTCACCTTGCTCTAGCAACGCTATACTGCAGCGGATGCCTGGGTCAATTTCAGATTTCCACTTCAAGCATCTCTTCATAAAACCAAACTTGGGTTTTTATATAGCGCAATATCCACTAAACGTGTTCAAAGCGCTTTACAAGGGGTCCCTAGCCAAAAGCAACATTTAATATGTAGGTCAGAACATGACGTCTGTTAGGTACAGTGAGAAAATGTGAGTAAAGAGCCTTTTCCAAGGACTCAACTGTGCGCCACTCTGGACTCGAACATTGGTCCTTCCGATCTGAAGTCGAATGTCATAACACTAGATCACATAACTGCACGAAGACAAGTCTTCAGACAAATTTTCCAAAGGGAACAAATAATGGGATGCTAAGCTGCTAGAAGCTGTGGACTGTAAAAAGTAATAAACAAAAATGAATATCACAGCTTCGTTTTGTTTTTTTTTTTGTTTTTAAGAGTTTTACGGCGCTTGCAACACATTAAGGTCATATCAGCGCCAGCAAAAAGGAAGAACGTGAGATAGTCAAAAGTTATGGAATTACAATTAAAGCACCCAAGAAAAGGTAAGACAAAGGCGAAATTGTTCAAATAGAAACAGATGTAGATTCCAAGAGCACACTATCAAAGTACTTAGTTTGAGATCACCTAAAAGTCTTATCCACACACAAGCCCAGGTCCCAACTAAGAGCTTCAAAAAAATACCAAAATAGCAAACACGAAGCATTTTGGGGTCAAAGCCCTTCTTCAGCCAACAACAAAAACAATAAAAAACATTCTTTTTATTTTTTTATTGCGGGCTGAAGAATGGTTTTAAGCCCTAAACGTTCCGCGTTTGGTATTTTGTTCATTTTTGAAGCTGTGATATTCATTTCTTTTTTAATGGGACACTTGTTTATTTAATTTTTTTTTTAATGAATTGGAAGCCATAATGATGGGTTTTTCCCCATTTTTTTTTTTAATAATTCATGTTTATTTGGCATTTCCATGATTATAATAGCATGGAGTCAAAATAAATAAAACAATCTAATTACTTCATGTTAGGATGTAAGGCAATCAAATTAACTATAGGGGCAAGTAATTCACAATCACATTCAAATGAGATGCATTAAACATACACGATATAGTTCTTTGTTTTTTTAATCGTTTTGAATAATTTGTTTGTTGTTTTTGTTTTTAAGGGTTTTACAGCGCTTGCAACACATTTAGATCATATCAGCGCCAGTAAAAAGGAAGAAAATTGGATAGTAAAAATATTCTAGATATACAATTAAAAGGTTTGAGGAATAAGTAAGACAAAGGGGAATGGTACAAATAGGAAACATGTGGATTCTAAGAATGCACTATCAGTATCAGTGTACTTAGTTGCGATCACCTAAAAGTCTCACCCAGACACCAGCACAAGATCGCACTAAGCGGAATATGCTCAAATGCTTACAAATCATATGTTTTTTTTACAAACTACATAACAGAGAGATGAATATCATCTCCCAAAACTATACCTATACATTTGACTGTTTCCCTTCCAGCCAAGGACTCCTGCTAGGGTCAGGACAAAACTAAGTAATCTCATTCCAAGACAAAGACAAAGAAATTGAACAACAAATACAGGGGGATATAAGACACAAGTACCTCCCTTCCCACTAAGGGAGGTCGGGAACCCCACCCAGGAACTGAATAATTCAAAACTGGGAGACAAAAATCATAATCATAATCAAACTCAAAGAGTCAATTGTTTGTATGTTTCTTTGTAAGGATTTCATGATGGATGAGATATGCTCAGTGCAACCTTTGAGTAACGACACCCCTGAATAACAACAACCCCTGGAAACCAACATTGACCTCTGGTCCTGATAGCTCAGTTGGTAGAGCACTCCCTTCACAAGCAATGGAACCAAGATCGATCCTGGGCGCAGTCGAGATTATGAATGAGAATAAATACAGTCTGTAAAACATATTTATTTAAATCAGAAACAACAAAAACATATCATCATAATATAATATCGTATATTATCATATTTATTCTGATTATTTTCATACTAGATCTACTTTCAAGTATCTGTTTTGTTTTTGTTTTTAAGGGTTTTACGGCGCTTGCAACACATTAAGGTCATATCAGCGCCAGTGAAAAGGAAGAAAATGGGATAGTAAAAAGTTATAGAATTAGAATTAAAGCACAAAAGAAAAGGTAAGACAAAGGGGACTTGGTTCAAATAGGGAACAGATGTAGATTCCAAGAGCACACTATCAAAGTGCTTAGTCTGAGATCACCTAAAAGTCTCATCCAGACACAAGCACAGGTCCCAACTAAGAGGAATACACTCAAATGTTTACAAATCATATAATATAATATGTAAACTAAACATAATACAATGCATAACAGAGAGATGATTTACAAGGGAAAAAAATATCATCTCCCAAAACTATAACTATACATTCGACTGTTTCCCTCTCAGCCAAGGACTCCGACCAAAGTCAGGACAAAAACAAGCAATCTCATTCCAAGACAAAGACAGAAAGCAATTGAAAAACAGATAAGAGGGGATAGAAGACATAGCAAGTACCTCCCTGCCCGCTATGGGAGGTAGGAACCCCACCCAGAAAATGGGATAGTAAAAAGTTCTAGAATTACAAGTAAAGCACAAAAGAAAAGGTGAGACAAAGGGGAATTGGTTCAAATAGGAAACAGATGTAGATTCCAAGAGCACACTATCAAAGTACTCAGTTTGAGATCACCTAAAAGTCTACCTAAAAGTCTCATCCAGACAAAAGCACAGGTCCCCACTAAGAGGGATACACTCAAATGTTTACCAATCATATAATATAATATGTAAACTAAACATAATAAAATGCATAACAGAGAGATTATTTACAAGGAAAAAAATAGCATCTCCCAAAACTATAACTATACATTCGACTGTTTCCCTCCCAGCCAAGGAACTCTGGCAAGGGTCAGGACAGAACTAAGTAATCTCATTCCAAGACAATGACAGGAAACAATTGGAAAACGAGTATTGGGGGATAGAAGACACAGCATGTATCTCCCTGCCCTCTATGGGAGGTCAGGATCCCCACCCAGTTCAAGTATCTGTCTCAACATATTTTGAAACAGTGGGTAAAATAAGCCACAAAGTGGATCTTATTTATTTATCATGAACACATTTCAAATTATGCAGATTTGTTTGTTTCGAGAGGTTTTACGCGCTTGCGGCCCTTTTAGGTTATTTCAGTGCCAGTTAAAAAGGAAGATGATGAGGGGAAAGGTTTTGAATATGAAGTTTTTGTTTGTTTTTAAGGGTTTTTACGGCGCTTGCAACACATTTAGGTCATATCAGTGCCCCGTGTGGTGTCCGGGGTCCCTCAACTGAGAGAGTCAAGAATAGCCCAACGCCAAGCCAGCGTGTCGTAAAAGGCGACTAATGGTGTGTGATTCCTCCATCTTTGAGTCACCTGGTCCTCCAGGTTGGGGGTTGGCAAAGGGTTAACACCCTTTCCGTTAAACTCAAACCGTTACAGAAACACAGACAGACAAACTAAATCCTTTTTTTAGCTTGGGCGACCGAAGAGTTTCTGGAATTACAGAATTTATGAAGGACAACAGACAAAGCCGAAAGGACTCTGCTGACCCGATGACGTCTTCGCCAAACAAGCAGCTTCGAATTGCGTCGTGGAACGTTCGCACCATGTATGAAGCAGGAAAAAGCTATCAAGTTGTGACTGAGATGAGAAGATACAGGCTGCATATACTTGGAGTAAGCGAAACCCACTGGATACAATCCGGACAGAAACACCTCAAGTCTGGGGAGAAGATTTTATATTCAGGGAGAGGGGACGGGATTCATACACAGGGAGTAGGAATAATTCTAAGCAAGTTTGCCCAGAAGTCACTGAGAGGATGGGAACAATGCGGAGAAAGGATCATCATGGCGTCCTTTACAACACGGAGTAAGAAGATCAGCATGAACATTGTACAGATCTATGCCCCAACAAATGATGCAACAGATGAGGACAAAGATACATTTTATGGTCTGCTACAACAAGTCATTGACAAGTTGCCAAGGAAAGACATCAACATATTGATGGGAGATGCTAATGCAAAAGTGGGACAGGATAACGTAGGCTATGAAGGTATCATGGGACGTCATGGCATGGGAGAAATGAATGATAATGGAGAGAGATTTGCAAATTTCTGTGCATTCAACAGTTTGGTGATTGGAGGATCAGTGTTCCCCCATAAGAGGATCCACAAAGCAACTTGGGTCTCACCAGATGGTGTGACAGAGAATCAGATTGATCATTTTTGTATCTCTCATAGATTCAGACGTTCATTGGAAGATGTGACAGTACGGAGAGGGGCAGATGTTGGATCAGACCACCACCTGCTATTGGCAAAGCTTAAGCTCCGACTCAGAAAACACGGGGCCAGATCACATACAAGAAGAAAATTCGAGGTGAATGCACTTGATGGGGAAAAGAATGAGGAATTCAAACTACAATTGAGTAATAGATTCCAACCTCTTACTGAGCTCGAGGAGGACATAGATGTAGAGTCACATTGGGCAAAGATCAAGGAAGTCTACATAACAACTTGCCACGAGGTATTGGGGGTAAAGAAATCGGAACATAAAGAATGGATAAGTCCAACCACCTTGGACCTTATTGAAAAGAGGAGAACAAGGAAGGAACAAGTGAATGCAAGCCGAACAAGGGCTTCAAGACTGGATGCACAAGAGCAGTATCGAGCCACAGCTAAGGAAGTCAAAAGATCTGTGAAGAAAGACAAGGAAGCATTCATGAACAGACTTGCAGAGAAAGCAGAAGCAGCAGCGACTGGAGGACACATGAGGATCCTTTATCAAACTACCAAGACACTTGCTGGAAAATATGGGAAACCAGAGGTACCAGTCAAAGACAAAGATGGGAAAACTATTTTTGGAAAAGAGGCTCAATCTGAACGATGGAGGGAACATTTCAACTGCCTTCTGAACAGACCACCACCAGACAACCAGCCAGAAATTTTGCCTGCAAGGAATGAGCTACCAATTAGCTGTGATCCACCATCGATAGCAGAGATTGTGGGTGCCATTAACAAGATGAAAAGGGGGAAAGCTGCTGGACCAGACCAGATTCCACCGGAGGCTCTAAAAGTTGATGCGAAAAGAAATGCTGAGGCCCTGCACCCACTATTTGAGAGAATCTGGAATGACGATATATTCCCAAAGGATTGGAAGGAAGGACATCTTATCAAGCTTCCAAAGAAAGGGGACCTCAGTAATTGTAATAATTATCGAGGCATCACTCTTCTTTCTATCCCAGGAAAGGTTTTCAACCGTATTATTTTAGAGAGAATTAAGAATGCAACAGATGCTAAACTGCGGGACGAACAGGCAGGTTTTCGGAAAAACCGTTCAACCACCGACCAGATTGCCTCTCTGCGAGTCATAGTAGAACAGTCTATAGAATGGAACTCTCCTCTTATTGTCAACTTTCTGGATTACGAGAAGGCTTTCGACAGTATTGACAGAGCAACATTGTGGAAAATTCTGGCACATTATGGACTCCCTGAAAAGATAGTAAACCTCATTAAGGAAATGTATGAAGGATCAAGTTGCAGGGTTGTACATGAAGATCAGCTTACTGACAGCTTTGAAATTAAGACTGGTGTCAAGCAGGGATGCTTGCTCTCACCATTCCTGTTCATCCTTGCCATTGATTGGCTAATGAAGGAAACCTCCAAAGGGAGAAGAAATGGGATACAGTGGACCCCCTGGACACAGTTGGATGATCTGGATTTTGCAGATGATCTGGCTCTTCTGTCCCACACCCAGGACCAGATGCAAGCAAAAACCACAATTATAAACAGCCTCTCGGAATCAATTGGTCTAAGAATTCACCCTGCAAAGTCAAAGGTCTTGAGGATAGGTTCACGTCAAAGGGAGCAGATCAAAGTAAAAGATCAGGAACTCGAAGATATAGACACTTTCTGCTATCTCGGAAGTATAATTGACAAGGATGGAGGCACGGAAGCAGAGGTGAAAGCACGAATAGGAAAGGCACAGGCTGCATTCACATCTTTGAACAGAGTTTGGAGAACTAAAGATATCTCCCTTCAACTAAAGCTAAGACTTTTCAACTCAAACGTGAAGTCTGTCCTACTGTATGGATGTGAAACTTGGAACGCATCACAGGCATGTATAAGGAGGGTACAGATTTTCGTAAACAGGTGCATGCGTAAGCTACTCAGAATAAAATGGATGGATAGAATAAAAAATGAAGAAGTATGGAAAAGAACACAGCAGAAACCAGTGGGAGAGGATATAGGAAGAAGACGATGGAGGTGGATTGGACACACGCTTAGAAAGAATGACTCAACTATAACAAAGAAAGTATTGGACTGGAACCCTCAGGGCAGAAGATCAAGGGGAAGGCCACGAGGAACATGGAGAAGAATTAAAGAAGCTGATATACAGAGAAGTGGTAAGACCTGGAATGAGATAAAAAAGTTGGCTCAGGATAGAGAAGGATGGAAACTGTTTGTCTGTGGCCTATACCCTGACCCAGGGTGAAAAAGGCAATGATGATGATGATGAGCGCCAGTAAAAAAGGGAGAAAATTGGATAGTAAAAACATTCTAGATATACAATTAAAAGGACTTGAGGAAAAAGTAAGACAAGGGGATATGATTCAAATAGAGAACAGATGTAGATTCCTTGAGCACACTATCAGTGTACTTAGTTTGAGATCACCTAAAAGTCTAACCCAGACACCAGCACAAGTCCCCACTAAGAGGAATACACTCAAATGTTTACAAATCATTTTAAGAATTTCAAAAAATGATAATAACAGTAGGAACAGAAAGATGATTTACAAGGAAAATAATATCATCTCCCAAAAAAATAACCATGCATTTGACTGTTTCCTTTCCAGCCAAGGACTCCAGCCAGGGCCAGGACAAAACCAAGTAATCTCATTCCAAGACAAAGACAGAAAGCAAATTGGAAAGAAGCTATAAAGAGATAGAAGACACAGTAAGTGCCACCCTGCCCACTATGGGAGGCCAGGAACCCCACCCAGTTGAATATGAAGTTAAAAGCAACAAATAAAAATGAAGGCAAAGGGTTCTGGGTTCAAACAGGATAAAGATTTCATATAATATGCCTATATTAACATAACTGAATGTTTTGCTTCTTATTCTTAAGGGTTTTAAGGCGCTTGTTTTGTTTTGTTTTTAAGGGTTTTACAGCGCTTGCAACACATTAAGGTCATATCAGCGCCAGTAAAAAGGAAAAAAGGGATAGTAAAAAGTTCTAGAATTACAATTAAAGCAAAAAAGAAAAGGTGAGACAAAGGGGAATTGGTTCAAATAGGGAACAGGTGTAGATTCCAAGAGCACACCGTCAGAGTACTTAGTTTGAGATTACCTAAAAGTCTCATCCAGACACAAGCACAGGTCCCCACTAAGAGGAATACACTCAAATGTTTACAAATCATATAATATAATATGTAAACTAAACATAATACAATGCATAACAGAGAGATGATTTACAAGGAAAAAAATATCATCTCCCAAAACTATAACTATACATTCGACTGTTTCCCTCCCAGCCAAGGAACTCCGGCCAGGGTCAGGACAAAACTCAAGTAATCTCATTCCAAGACAACGATAGGAAACAATTGGAAAAGGGTAAGGGGGGATAGAAGACACAGCATGTACCTCCCTGCCCACTATGGGAGTTTTAAGGCGCTTGAAACACATTTAGATCATATCACCATCAGTAAAAAGTAAGAAAATGGGTTAGTAAAAACATTCTAGATGTACAATTAAAAGGAAGAAGGAAAAATAAGACAAAGGGGAATGGTTGAAATAGGAAGCAGATGTAGATTCCAAAAGCACACTATCAGTGTACTTAGTTTGAGATCACCTAAATGTCTCACCCAGACACCAGCACAAGTCCCCACTGGAAGGAATACACTCAAATATTTACCGTCTCTCAAAAAAAGGTGCTATACTGTCTCCCTCCCAGCTAAAGATCTCCACCAGGACAAGAAGAAAAACAAAGAAAATCAATCTCAATCCAAAACAAAGACAGAGAGTAACATGGAAAGGGAAAACGGGTTTGTGGGATAGGCGACACAGCAATTGACCTCTCGGCCCGCCATTCTGGTGAAATTCTGTAGTTTTCTCATACTGATCAATATAGTAGGCAATCTTCATCTCGGTGAGTTATCTTAGAATTGGCAATGTAAACAACTAATAAAATTAAACACAATTTTCTAATTCTCTTTGAGTTGGAGTTAGATTAAAATAAATACATTTGATGAATTCTACTTCTATACTTTTCAGTATTTTAAATACTTTGTATGTACATGTTAGCGATGGCACTTGTGGAAATGAGAACAGTTTTGAGAAAAGAAAAAAATGGTTAAATGCTTGATAATGGGAATCTATGAGGTCGTAAAATTCAAAGCTGTAATAAATAAATAAATATATTAAATAAAATTCCCTTTATTCATCCCATAGGGTCTATTCTAGGGGCAGCGTGGCTCAGTGGTACGGCCTTCGCTTCCTACCCGAAAGGTACCGAGTTCAATCACCCACCGCTGCATTGTGTGGCCTTGAGTACGTCACCTCGACCTAGCCAGTCTTCCCTTGGAATAGACCCTAAAGACAAATTTCCCCTTGGGGATGAATAAAGAGAATTTTATTTATTTATTTATTTTATTCCAAGGGAAGACTGGAATAACCCGGGCATCAGCCGCAGTGCATCGCTGCAAAGTGAGCTAGGACAATGTGACTTGTTCAAGGCCACACAGCGCAGCGGCAGGTGATCGAACTCGGTAACTTTCGGGTACGATGCAAAGACCGTACCACTGAGCCCTGCTGCCCCGTGCTTGACAATGGAAATCTATGAGGTCGTAAAATTCAAAGCTGTAACAACAGTGAAACTGTTTCATTCTATAGCTCGTGGGATGTTTGAATTGAATTCACCCTACAGGCCCAAAAGCCTGTTTCATAATTCAGTTTTTTTTAAAAAGTGAGCTTTATATAGCGCAATATCCACTAAATGTGCTCAAAGTGCTTTACAAGGGGTCCCTGGTCAACAGCAACATTTAACATGTAGGACGGGACATGCCGCCTGTTAGGCGATATTACAATTTTTCGGACAAAGACAACACTGTTAACGGCCAGGTTCTCATTTTACACCTGAGTACGGTGAGAGAAAGTGAGTAAAGAGCCTTTTCCAAGGACTCAACTATGCGCCTAGCGCATCAGATGTAGATCAGATGTAGATTCCAAGAGCATACCACCCATGTACTTAGTCTGAGATCACCTATAAGTCTCATCCGGACACATGCACAAAATCCAACAAAGAGGAATACACTCAAATGCTTACATTATACAAAAATAACAAATATAATAAGACATAACGGAGAGATGATTTACAAGGAAAAAAATATCATTTCCCAAAACAATAACTATGCATTTGTCTGTTTCCCTCCCAGCCAGGACTTCGGCCAGGGCCAGAACAAAACCAAGTAATCTCATTCCAAGACAAAGACAGAAAGAATGTTGGAAAACAGACATAGGGAGATAGAAGACACAGTATGTACCTTCCTGCCCACTATGGGAGGTCAGGAATCCCACCCAGAAGGATAGGGGACTGACACGCACTGAAGACTGATTGAACTATTACAATAAATTTCTATTGGCTCATTATAAGCTTATTTTACATGATAAAACTGACGTGATCAACGTTAGCACAACTGTAATAAAGATTGTAATAAATATCACAACTTCTGTTAACTATGAATTTTTTTTTTTTAATAGACCACAACTTTTAAATATGTAAATTATATCACAAGTACCAATTCGTTTTAAGGTTTTGTTTTAAGGGTTTTACGGCGCTTGCAACACATTAAGGTCATATAAGCGCCAGTAAAAAGGAAGAAAATGGGATAGTAAAAAGTTCTAGAATTACAATTAAAGCACAAAAGAAAAGGTGAGACAAAGGGGAATTGGTTCAAATAGGAAACAGATGTAGATTCCAAGAGCACACTATCAAAGTACTTAGTTTGAGATCACCTAAAAGTCTCATCCAGACACAAGCACAGGCCCGAACTAAGAGGAACACACTCAAATGCTTACAAATTATATAATATAATATGTAAACTAAGCATAATACAATGCATAACAGAGATGATTTACAAGGAAAAAAATATCATCTCCCAAAACAATAACTATGCACTTGACTGTTTCCCTCCCAGCCAGGACCCTGACCAGGGCCAGGAAAGAAACCAAGTAATCTCATTCCAAGACAAAGACAGAAAGCATGTTGGAAAATAGATATATGGGGATAACAGACACAGTGTGTACCTCCCTGCCCGCTATGGGAGGTCAGGATCCCCACCCAGCAAGTACCAATTCCCAAAATGGTTTAAAAGTTGTGTTTATATAACATTTGCATTCATCATCAACAATGCTTTTATTAACTTTTGCCATTCATGGATCAGCATGTTGGGGAATATAAACGGACTAAAAAATCAAACAATTAAAAACAAATATAATTCTTTATAACAAAAAACAAAAACAAAATTTTTAAACATCAAGAGTAAATAAATTAATTAATTAAATAATTCATTAAATTAAACAAACAAATTAACAGATAAAAATAAATGGATTAATTCATAGATAAAATCTGGTAAACTTTTAAATTTCAACACATCATTACGGTTATCTTAATTTGTGTAATGATAACTTTTGCATCAACAATTTGAGTGGATCAATTGCACTTGAAAGCGGTATCGATGTATAAGGCATAAATAAATATTCATTTCAACACAACATAACACGAGATCTGATGGATCAGAATAAATGGCATATTTAGGGAATAAATTGGACACTTCCAATTCCTCAATAATATTTAATTGGGAGGATTTTCAAGATGCCAAGCTAACTTGAATCATTCATTATATATCTCCAGTATTTTTGTAGTCTACCACCAGTTTGAAAAAAAATAAACAAATTCACACCATATCGAATATATAAAAAAAAAAAATTAGAGTGAATCTGTGACAAACTAATCACTATGGCAACAAAGGGCATATATCGTAATTGTCTTCCAATATTCAATACCTATCTATTATTAAAAATCTCTCGTAATTACTTTATTCGTTCATTCAATATTCTTTACTTATATGTAATTGTGTGCGTGTGTCTGTGTGTTTGTGTGTCTGTGTGTGTGTGTGTGTTTGTGTCTGTGTGTTTGTGTGTGTGTGTGTGTTGCTGCGTTTACTGGGGTTTTTTAAAAACTAAATGGTTGTGAGTAATGACATTTTTGTGCAAATTTTTTTCTCAAGGAAAAGACCACCGACTTTGGCAAGACTATAATAAATCTGAATCTCTTTGAAATGTCTGGATTCTATAAAATGCAGAACACTTTTATATCGTTTACCATGGAAAGTCCTGATAGCTCAGTTGGAAGAGCACTCGCTTCACACGCAAATGGACAGAGATATATCCCAGGTGCAGTTGAGATTTCTGACCCCCCCCCCCCCCCCCCTGTCCACCCAGCAGAGAATGGGTAGCTGAGTCTGTTAGATTTGGTGGAAAGTACTTTGCGATAGACTAGCATCCTGTCCAAAGGATAGCAAGCAATTGCTATTGTCCATTTCACACTATAAAAACCGGGATAAACTCCGGCTCCATGGACCAAATGGCTCTGAAGGACTACTACTATGGAAAGTCGTTTTAAATGAATTGGAATTCCAGCTTGTGTCAACAAAGTCATTGCTGTTGAAGGGAAGAATTATTATTTAATTCATCAAAGATCACCAAAGCAGATCTTATAGATTTTTATTCTTACGTTCAGCCAGTGATTCCACCAAACTAGTTGTGACCTCAAATATGCAAAAATGCTGGAATAGGATCCCTTTCTCATTTCGGGCCCTCTATTTGGAATGCCTTGCCACAGAGCATTCATGAAAAAGAATCGTTGGCCATTTTTTAAGCGTTCGCTTAAAACATATCTGTTTCGATTTTAGTAGATGATATGAGAAGCAAGATAGGCGCCTGGTTTCTGTTGTGTTGTGTGTGTGTGTATGTGTGTGTGCTTGTGTGTGCGAATTAGTATGTTTCAGCCAAAGTAATATGTAATTTAAGCGCTCAGAGCCTGGTATCTCGGATTTATTGTGCTATATAAGTTTTCAGCATTATTATCATTATTATTATTATTATTATTATTATTATTATTATTATTATTATTATTATTATTATTATTATTATTATTATTATTATTATTATTATTATTATTATTATTATTATTATTATTATTATTATTATTATTATTATTATTATTATTATTATTATTATTATTATTATATATTATTATTATTATTATTATTATTATTATTATTATTATTATTATTATTATTATTATTATTATTATTATTATATTATCATTATTATTATTATTATTATTATTATTATTATCATTATTATTATTATTATTATTAATATTATTATTATTATTATTATTATTATTATTATTATTATTATTATTATTATTATTATTATTATTATTATTATCAATATTATTATTATTATCATTATTATTATTATTATTATTATTATTATTATTATTATTATTATTATTATTATTATTATTAGTCAGATTGGAATGTAATGATGGTCCTGGAATTTATCTACTAAGTAAGGAAAGCTGTTCACTCCAATTTCAATAAGAACTGGGGGTGGGTGGGGGGTGTCCAGACCTGCAACCTATATTCAGACAACCACCTACTCATAACACAGTGGTGGCAATAATCCTACCAGCATTGGATTTGTGATACAGTACTAAGCTGCTAGAAGCTTAGGCCTCTAGAAAGTAATAAATGAAAAGGAAAACAGCTTCAAAAAGGACCAAAATACCAAACACGGAACGTTTTGGGTTCAAAACCCTTCTTCAGCCAACAACAAAGAAATAGCCAATGAAAACATATATACATTACTAAAAAACCATATCGATGCCAGAGCTTATATTTCTCGGCCATCAATCTGGCTTTTTAGTCATGTATATTTATATTTTATTTGAATTTTGTTGTTGGCTGAAGAAGGGTTTTGAGCCCAAAAAAATTTTGTTTCCGTATTTTGTTCTTTTTTGAAGCTGTTATATTCATTGTTGTTTACTTCTTTTACCGCATTGGATTTATACATAAGATAAATAAAATAGCATACGTTATCTTTCTTACTTTCCTACTCTGGCAAAAATATTACCATGTGAGTCATAAACCTATCTTACAGGCTTTAATATTATCAGTATACACAAAGAAAAACTACCTATAACCTATAAACAAAAACATTTCTCAATCTCTCTCTCTCTCTTACCCCCCCCCCCCCCCACCCCCCTTCCCTCTCTCTCTCTCTCTCTCTCTCTCTCTCTCTCTCTCTCTCTCTCTCTCTCTCTCTCTCTCTCTCTCTCTCTCTCTCTCTCTCTCTCTCTCTCTCTCTCTCACTCTCTATCTATCTGTCTCACCACAAACTCCAGGGTGGCCGCTTAGCTACTGTAATTGGTTTGCCTGTTAGGTTGAGAGGAATCGTAATAATTGCATAGTCTGAACCTGAGTACTGCATATGTCGGCGAATCATAGCTCTGAGGATATAAAATTAATTAATTAATCAATACTACATAAATAAATAATAAACAATAAATAAGTAATAAATTTAATAATATTAATAAATAAATAATAAATAATAATATAAATAAAAAAATAAATAATGAATTTATATAGCGCTTAAACATCCACATTAACCATGCTCTGTGGCGCTTTACATAATGGTAAAAAA
The DNA here is from genome assembly GCF_034508935.2 of Berghia stephanieae. Classification (NCBI taxonomy): domain Eukaryota; kingdom Metazoa; phylum Mollusca; class Gastropoda; order Nudibranchia; family Aeolidiidae; genus Berghia; species Berghia stephanieae. The sequence continues at coordinate 20,723,475 of NC_088361.1, read as the reverse complement.
AATATAAAGAAAAACCTTTTCATAACAACATCCATTGATGTGTAGATAAAGAGAGTACTTCTCCTTGGCCTACTTCTATATTGCCTTTTCACTACATTTTGACAAATGTTGCCAGGCACTTGAAACTAAACTTGTGAAGCTATGTGGTCTAGTGGTATGACATTCGTCTTCGGATCGGAAGGTCTGAGTTTGAGTCCAGAGCAGTGCATAGTTGAGATCTGGGAAAAGGCTCTTTACTCACATTCTCTCACTGTACTCAGGTGTAAAAATTAGTACAACAGTGTTGTCTCTCTCTGAATAAAAAAATGTAATATCCCCTGTCTCGCCCTATATGTTAAATGTTGCTGTCGGCTAGGGACCCCTTGTAAAGCGCTTTGAGTATGTTAAGTGGATATTGTGCTGTATAAAAGCTCGTGTTTAGTATTGTCTTTTCTATACACTTTGGCAAACGTTGCCAGGTACTTGAATCTAGGATCATTATATAGTATTCATTCATTCAAGATTAAATAGCAAAATATACGATCAAAGATGAGATGTTACAGCTTTTGTGAATAATTAAGAAAAAGCATCAGAGCGAAAAGTGCTTAATATCACATTTAATATTATATTTCTGCCCCACTTCATTAAACAAATAATTCAATCTTCATTCTTCATTGGCCAATCACTGCAAATGTTCAGTTACAGTTCAGTCCAATCAAAATGGTGAACAGTCACAGATTACTTGATGAGTGAGTGCATTATTCAACACTGTTTTGAAAGTTTCCGATTTAAAGCTGTAATGATGAAATGACTTCAAATGACTATTACAATCAAATCTGAAAACAAAAATATGGCTGTATAAACAGCTTAAGGAAGTGGTAAACCCAAATATCAGAATCATAAAAATTGTTTCGGAGCTTCTCATCTTTGGTTTTATGTTGTTTGTTTTTAAGGGTTTTACGACGCTTGCAACACATTTAGGTCATATCAGTGCCAGTAAAAAGGAAGAAAATTGGATAGTAAAAACATACTAGATGTACAATTAAAAGGACTTGAGGACTTGAAAAGTACTGAGTTCGAGCACCCGCCGCTATGCTGTGTGACTTTGGAGCAAGTCACCTCAATTTGCAGCGCTGCACTGCAGCAGACACGTGGGTTATTCCAGTCTTCCCTTGGAAGAGACCCTTAAGACAAATTTCCCCTTTGGGAAGAATTAAGGGAATTTTACTTTTATTTATTATTTTTTATTAAGAAAAAAAAAACAACCCAACTCTTACCCATCTTTTCCCATGAGAAACGTGGATGGAATGTTGACCTCCCTCTGAGAATTGTCAGTCACCATATCAATCATAGACATGTCATTGCCCTCGTCGTTGTCTGTAATGATCACCGCAACCGCCCCTGCCTTCTCGGCTATTGTGGATTTACTGAGAAAGGAGCAACCTCTGGAAACAAATGTATGAAATGATGAAGTCAGTAGAATTAAATGATGCTGGCTTGAACAGGAGATCATCCTAGAGAATTAAAGCTGGATGTAATAACAATAATAATAATAATAATAATAATAATAATAATAATAATAATAATGATAATAATAATAATAATATTAATAATAATAATAATAACAATAATAATAATAATAATAATAATAATAATAATAATAACATTTAGAAGAAGAAGAAGAAGAAGAAGAAGAAGAAGAAGAAGAAGAAGAAGAAGAAGAAGAAGAAGAAGACGAAGAAGAAGACGAAGAAGAAGACGAAGAAGAAGACGAAGAAGAAGACGAAGAAGAAGACGAAGAAGAAGACGAAGAAGAAGACGAAGAAGAAGACGAAGAAGACGATGAAGAAGACGACGAAGAAGACGACGAAGAAGACGAAGAAGACGAAGAAGACGAAGAAGACGAAGAAGAAGAAGAAAAAGAAGAAGAAGAAGAAGAAGAAGAAGAAGAAGAAGAAGAAGAAGAAGAAAGAAGAAGAAGAAGAAGAAGAAGAAGAAGAAGAAGAAGAAGAAGAAGAAGAAGAAGAAGAAGAAGAAGAAGAAGAAGAAGAAGAAGAAGAAGAAGAAGAAGAAGAAGAAGAAGAAGAAGAAGAAGAAGAAGAAGAAGAAGAAGAAGAAGAAGAAGAAGAAGAAGAAGAAGAAGAAGAAGAAGAAGAAGAAGAAGAAGAAGAAGAAGAAGAAGAAGAAGAAGAAGAAGAAGAAGAAGAAGAAGAAGAGAGAAGAAGAAGAAGAAGAGAAGAAGAAGAAGAAGAAGAAGAAGAAGAAGAAGAAGAAGAAGAAGAAGAAGAAGAAGAAAAGAAGAAGAAGAAGAAGAAGAAGAAGAAGAAGAAGAAGAAGAAGAAGAAGAAGAAGAAGAAGAAGAAGAAGAAGAAGAAGAAGAAGAAGAAGAAGAAGAAGAAGAAGAAGAAGAAGAAGAAGAAGAAGAAGAAGAAGAAGAAGAAGAAGAAGAAGAAGAAGAGAAGAAGAAGAAGAAGAAGAAGAAGAAGAAGAAGAAGAAGAAGAAGAAGAAGAAGAAGAAGAAGAAGAAGAAGAAGAAGAAGAAGAAGAAGAAGAAGAAGAAGAAGAAGAAGAAGAAGAAGAAGAAGAAGAAGAAGAAGAAGAAGAAGAAGAAGAAGAAGAAGAAGAAGAAGAAGAAGAAGAAGAAGAAGAAGAAGAAGAAGAAGAAGAAGAAGAAAGAAGAAGAAGAAGAAGAAGAAAGAAGAAGAGAAGAAGAAGAAGAAGAAGAAGAAGAAGAAGAAGAAGAAGACGAAGAAGACGAAGAAGACGAAGAAGATGAAGAAGACGAAGAAGAAGAAGAAGACGAAGAAGAAGAAGAAGAAGAAGAAGAAGAAGAAGAAGAAGAAGAAGAAGAAGAAGAAGAAGAAGAAGAAGAAGAAGAAGAAGAAGAAGAAGAAGAAGAAGAAAGATGATGCCTTGCATTGTAGTCTGCTGAGCAGCAGTCTGCTTCCTTTGACAGCCTTTGCTTAACAGGAATGCTGGTTTGGTTAAAAGAAAAACAAGATCGCTGGTGAGGTGAAATTCCACAGTGAACTCCTTTGCCATTGTGTAATGATCTTTAATATTTACACTTTTGTATTCACCAAACACTGAATGAGATTGACCAAATATAAAATACAAGATATTATCATATATAATGTCAATCCTAATGAAATGTTGAATAAAATTTTAATATTCAATAGTGTTTGATTTGGGTTTGGAGAGCAACTGTTGTATTTGAAATTCAACGCAAGTATGCCCAAACAATAGAGAAATTATTTACAAGAAGAAAAAAAATCACCCCTCACATAAAGATGAATCCATCTGACTGTTGCCCTCTTAATAAAAGACTCCAGATAGGACCTAGTCAAAATCATCCAAAGCCCATTGTCACACTACACATATATATGTTAATATCTGCCATCATGATATGCCTTAAATGAGGCTTCATGTAAGCAATTTTTCCACAAAATCTAAAAGACTCAGCTACCCATTCATTGCTGGGTGGACTGGGGGGCATTGTGACTTACCCTCTTAAAATGAGGACAACTGTATCTCTGACGTCATTGTTCAAGGCTTGGCATGCATCCTCTGGGTCTGCCACAACCAACTGAATATTGTCAAAGGTGCGATTCTGGACGTTTTATGAGTAGAAAAAAAAATTGAAATTAACACAAGAATCAACATGTAAGTAATAGTCATGACAATTAATATAATAAAAGGGAGGCGGGAAGGGGGTTGGGGGGGGGGGGGGGGGGGGGGGTGGCGGCGGCTATGTGGTCTAGTGACACTCGCCTTTGGTCCAAAAGGTTCAAATCCCGCTCTGAGCGGCCCATGGTTGAGTCCTTTGAAAAGGCTTTTTACTCATATGCTCTCAATGTATGTTGTAAAATGAGTATCGTTCATGGCTGATAACAATGCTGTCTCTGTCTGAAAAAATTGTAATATCTCCTAACAGACATCATGTCACGTCCTACATGGTAAGTCTTGCTGTTGGCTCGGGACCCCCTGTAAAGCGCTTTGAGCATGTTTAGTGGATATTGCGCTGTTATATAAATGCTGTGGTTTTAGGAGGAGGAAAAGGAGAGGAGAATAAAAATAAGAGGAAGTGTTTACAATTTATATTTATAAACAAAACTGAATATAACAGCTTCAAAAAAGAACAAAATACCAAACACAGAACAACAAAAAACAATAAAGACATAAATACATTACTAAATACTAAATACACTACAAAATATCTCTGTCGTCAATCTGGTACTGATATTTAGTATTGTATTTATGTCTTTATTGTTTTTTGTTGTTGGCTGAAGAAGGGTTTTGAGCCCGAAATGTTCCGTGTTTGGTATTTTGTTCTTTTTCAAAGCTGTTCTATTCATTTTTATTTATTACTTTTTACAGTCCACTGCTTCTCTCGCAGCCTAGTATCACTTTCACATTTTATATTGAAATGTACTACTCACAAAATCAGAGCCAAAATTTCTTGCTTGCCTCAAACGATAGGTATAGCTCAATGATTCAGGCCAATGGATCTCAAAATGCAAAGCCTCATCAATAAACATAAGATTTCCAGGGATCGTGGTCACCTCTAAAGCGACAGTGGAAACTTTAAATAAATAAAGCAAAGAAAAATAAGCCGTAACTGATAGAGTAAATATCATATACCACCATAATTACATATTTTAGAAAATGAAAGAGCAATGGCACTGAAAAACAGAAAATAGACAACAGAATAAAACAATCAAAAATTAAAGAAATTAATAAACAAACAGGAACAAAAACTAAAATAAACAATGTTAAGTTTAAAAGAATTTGATTCACAAATTACTTTGCAATATCAATCAAAATGTATTTCCATAAAAGTATAGAACTGAGAAGCTATAGATGCTGTGCATTTTTGGCTAATAAACTCATAACATTGCCATCCTGAAATGTAATGGACCAACACACAAAACTATGTGTAACCTTGAACGTTTATAGTCTGGTTAATACAGTTTAGTGAGAATTACTCATAAACATGGATGGCAAAAAAAAATTATTTTTTTTAAACAAAAAAAACCAGAGTGACGTCAAATTCGTTCTATCTATAATTGACTCTAAAATCAATATATTTGCTTACAGTCAACAGTAAGGAGCTCATACACTCAATGAATATTTTTTTTAAATGTGGTCGACCAATGTACAGAAATTTATTTTCCTTATTTGGAATTCGTACAAAAGTCAAACCCTAGAACTAAAGGGGTTTTATATTTGCAATTTTACTGATTTAACAAGAAAACGGGTGATAAAAATTAGAATGACAAAATATGTTAACCAGGTGATGGGAATTTCCCGAAAGATATTTGCACCTGGTGATAGAGGTGGTTAGGAATATTTATACTTGATGGTAGAGCTGGTTTTCACAGGATGAGAAGCTCATGACTTTTTGAAAAATTGATAATATTGTATTAGGGCATATGCTTACGTGTTCAAGTTCTATGACTATAACTTTCTTAAGCTAGACGCATTTGCATTTTCAAAGAATTACTTAAAATTAATTCTAAAGCACAAGTTATGAATCATAACGCTTTCTCAAACTCAAAATATATAAAACCACAATGTAGCTCCAAAAAGATTTGCCACAGAACAAAATCCTTCCTATCGGGGACTTTTTTTTTCAACAATGCTTAGTTAAAGATAAAAATTCAGAAAAAGTGTGGAGGAGGCACTTTTTCAATAATGAGGAGAAAAATAGGGTATGGAGAAGTGCCAGATGAAAAAAGAGAATAAAAATAAAAAGTCACGGGATCAATGTGGTTGGATAGCTCATTCAGTTCTGCGTCTGCTCACTGTCTTCTCTCTCCCAGTCAGGCGGAAGGTGTCGTGCCAATTGGATCCTGAGTTTGGCACAGACCCCGTAACTTTATAATTTATATATTCTGTTTTCATCTGGCACTTCAACATACCCTATTTTTCTCATTAGTTAAAGTTAAAAGAATACATTTTTCCAAATTCAAAATGACTTGTTTTGAGTCGTTAAGTGTTTATCAAATAGGATTTCTTTGTTAAGGTCTCAAAAACTAGTACAAAAAATAAACAAATAAAAATTGGGCTTTTATAATATATATATATATATATATATATATATATATATATATATATATATATATATATATATATATATATATATATATATATATATAGCTCAATATCCACTAAACGTACTCACTCAAACTCAAAGCGCTTTATAAGGGGTCCCTGGCCAACAGCAACACTTAACATGTAGGACGAGACATGACGCCTGTTAGGCGATATCAAATTTTTTTTTTAGGCCAGAGACAACGCTGTTAACGGCCAGGTACCCATTTCCACCTGAGTACGGTGAGAGAATCTTGTGTAAAGATTTTTTCTAAAGACTCAACCCAGAACCTTCCAATCCGAAAGCGAGGGTCATTCCGTCATACCACAAGACCAAATTCAAATAGCCGCATGTGCACAGTGCAATTTGTTTAATTTTTGGAACAGCACGATGTGCAGAAATTCAATCATTCCAATTCCAAATAAACGCGTCCAGTTATCCGATTCCATCATCAGAACAACCTATCAAGACAACATGAATGTTTTGTTCTTGTTTGGCCAATAGCACGAAGTGGCACTTCACTTCACTTTTTTTTAAAAATCTATCTTGGGTCTATCAGATAGTAGATATAGAATTTACTTCGTAGTCTACTTTGAAGAAGTATCTCGAAAGTGACATACCGGCGATAAATAAATACAGAAGAGAAATAAGTCGGACGTTTGGATGTAGAGAGAGGGCCTCATTAATTTTAGCAACGGCTGAATTAATCATTTCTTCCTCTTTCTATCAATATATCACTTATTTTTCCCCCTCTGATGATGATCAACGGTCAATTTGTCAATTCATGTGCTGCTCAGTCTGCTCAGTACTAAGTACACTCATCACTTTGACTGTTGATCAACGATCATCCAAATCGGTGCCGTTGTAGTTATGTCCCTTCCTATTTACCGGTCTTGGTGGAGGGGCTGGGGTGGGGGAGGGAACATATTTTCCAGCTTGGTGATTTAATAGCTGGAATTTCACTGTCGCGTCGGAAAATATATTATATTACTCCGATGTTGAAATAGAATAAGAATGAGAGCGGTTATTTTGCAACAGAGTGATGAGAGAATGTCGTTGATTCGTCTTTACACTTTACAACATTGTTTCATTCATCGTGTTTTATTGACAAAGGGGAAACCCGAATCGTCCACATGTTCTGTCTTCGTTAATTAAATTCAAGCTTCCATTCCATCTGACGATTCGTTGTTTATATTTCTTCGATCTGCAAAGGCAACATTTGCAAAACCTATAAGGTAAGGTATAAGTAAGGTACCCCGTATGGTGTCCGGGGTCCCTCGACTGAGAGGGTCAAGAATAGCCCAACGCCAAGCCAGCGTGTCGTAAAAGGCGACTAATGGTGTGTGATTCCCCAATCTTTGAGTCACCTCTGGCCCTCCAGGTTGGGGGTTGGCAAAGGGTTAACACCCCTTTCCGTTAAACTCAAACCGTTACTGAAACACAGACAGACAAACCAAATCCTTTTTTTAACTTGGGCGACCGAAGAGTTT